>NC_060080.1:60479375-60796250 GCF_922984935.1 Meles meles
ATTGTTTGGGCAAGTTTAAATGGAAATCTCTAAAAAGGAGTGTCCTTTGTCTATTTTCCTACTCCAAGAATTGAAATGGTCTTAAATGTCGGCTCTGGCACTGTTTAGCTGTACTCCAAAGAAAAGGGAAATTATCAGGTATGGGGAAAGCTGCCCTGGAATAACAGTTGGGAGACCTGAGCCCCAGTTTCACTCTGGTCACTTGTCAACGTAGGACAGGTTACTTTCCTTCTCAGAGATATTAATAACCATGGTGCTGGTGGTGGTAGTAGGAGTAACAGTGGCAGCAGGAGCAGCAGCAGCAGCGGCAGCAGGAGCAGCGGCAGTGGTAGGGTAGCAGCAGCGGCAGCAGTCTAGTATTAGCAGTATTAGCAACAGTGGTATTAGTAGCAAAACAGTGGCCGCAGCAACATAGCAGTAGTAGTGCTGGTAGCAGGAGTAGGAGTGGGAGTGGTAGCAGCAGTTTCCATTTATCTAAAGTCTCCAGTCAGGCACTTGAGTAGGAGCTATACAAATATTATTTCTTTTCTTTTCTTTTTTAAAGATTTTATTTTTCTGAGAGAAAGATAGCTAGAGGGGGAGAGTACAAGTTGGGGGAGGGGAGGCGTGAGAGGGAGAAGCAGACTCCCCGCGGAGCAGGGAGCCCGATGTGGGGCTCAGTCCCAGGATCCAGGGATCATGACCTGAGCCAAAGGCAGACGCTTAACTGACTGAGCCACCCAGGCACCCCCAAATATTATTTTTTTAAGCTCCATGGTTACCTACACTGGCAGTTTATTCCCATTGACCTATAAAGAAATTGGAGGATCTAAGAGGTTGAGTAATTTGCTTAAGGACGCTTTGCAAGTCAGTGAAAAATCTGGATTTTGAATCTGGAACAATCTGATTCCGAAGTCTTGTCCTTCTTTTGGGAAACAATGTGGTATGGGGCAGCGTTTCTCAAACTTTAACGTGCTCAAGAGCACCTACGATCTTGGAGACCTTCAACTGGAGAGTCTGAAGCAATGGGTCCCCTGGGACGCCTGAGGTCCTGCATTTCAAGCAAGTTCAAGTAAGTGACGCTGCTGGTTCCAGGAAGCCAGGCCTTGGTTTACTCATCTGCAGCACAAAGGACTTTGATAAAATGAGTTTCAAGGTATATTCCAGCTCTGAAATTCCAATATTCGGGGTATATTGTAGTATTAAGAAACCAGATCACACAGGAACGACTCTTAGCTGCATGCATTTTTAAACTGGTGTCCGATGAGATTCTGGCTGTGATTTATGTATCTTCCTGCAGCATCTCTAACAGGTAGGATCAGACACCCTCACTCAAGTTACATTGTTGTTAAGCTTTCGGCTGAGCTAAATCTTACTGAAAGAGTTCAAAGCACTTCTTTTCATAAGCATCTTTAAAGATTATAAATGTAAAAATAGTTTCTTATGAGAAGCTTAGATGGCAGGGTTTTTCTCTTTAATAACAGAAATGAGAAGTCTCCAAAACCATCATGGTAGCACAATCCATAAAAATATGTTAATGCCTCATCTTAAAGTCTTACAGAAATTGAGGTTTTCTGAGTTAACAAAATAGACTTCATCACAGATGGTCCGAATGATAAAAGGAACCAGCACACTAGTGCAGCAAGACTAAAAACACTGCTCTTAGCTGAGCATGCTGAAAGTCTTTCAGGAAATCTTTCTACATGAAACTCTGTTCAGTGTTGAAGGAAAGTGGTTTTGACTGGCAAGGGCACGTCAAATGCTTGAAGCAAAGCTCAGGGCCGTAAGATGTGCAAGTTTTACGAAGAAGCCATTTCTATTTAAAATGGCTGCCCTTGTTAAGATGCATTTTCTTATCATCGTGTACCTAACACAGAATAATGGCACCAAGGAAAGTGATTTTTTGCTCTCTCCTAAGAGCGATGGTCCAGATCACCAAAAGAGATGCCAAGAACTCCTTTTCCTGAACTCAAACAAGGGCAACTGCAGGAGCAGAGGGCATAGTCCATAGTCTATGAGTCTCTGATGAAAAACAGTTTCCCAGTGGTGAAGACTGTTAGAAATGGAAATCAGAACCGTTTATCAAGGGCTTTAAAAATCAGATAAAAAGACACATCCATCTGGAATGGTCTAAGTATATCTGTGTCTAAAGAAAGATACCTTTGAAGGGAAGATTTTATTTTTTATGGTCCTCAAGGGTGACCCATATGTATTTAGCCAATTTTTAATTACCCATGGCAGTGGTGTCAGACCTTATAAAGAGGTAGAGCCACTCTTTATTTATTTATTTAAAATAAAAAATTTTAAATACTTTCTTATGAAGAATCCTAAGACGTAAAATAGATAAATACAGAGCTACTCCACTCAACGTTTGGAAAGAAGGGTTGCCCTTAGACCCTGCTTTGGCCACGGTTGTGTCCCAGCTTCCAACTGCTGCTTAACAAACCACTTTAGTGGCTCAAAACAAAATTTTATCAACTCTCAAAACTTTGTGGGTTGATAAGGCTTAGCTGGGAAGTTCTTGCTTGGGGACTCTCATGCTGTTGTAGTCACAAAGTCCTCCAAAGGTTCTGCTGGGGTGGACATCCAAGATGACTCCTTTGGTCTTATGTCCAGAGCTTCAGTGCTCCTTGGCTTCTTTCCATCTGCACATAGCCTCTCACCTTCAGGGTCTTCCTCTGTGGTTCAGGATTCTCCTAGGGTGGTTTCTGGGTAGTCACACTTCTTATATAACATCTGGCTTCCAATACGCAGGATTTGAAACTGTCAGGTCAATTAATGGCAAAGCCCAGAGCTGGCACAAGATGACTCCACTGTATTCTATTGGCAGAGCAATCATGGGGCCTTCCCAGATTCAGTGGGGTTATAGAGAAATAATGACCTCCTAATGGGAAAGTAGCAATGTCATATTGTAGAAGAACACTTAGGATAGGATATATTGTTGCAGCCACCTTTGAAAATGCTGTCTGCCATAGACAAGAAACACTATGATAATAAGGACCTGATATGGAGAATGGAAATGTACAAATAATCTTAACATTTTTTAAAGTAGGGTTGATACACAATGTGACATTCGTTTCAGGTGTGCAGCATAGTGATTGAACAACTTTATACCTTATCCTGTGCTCACCACAAGTGTAGCTACCATCTGTCACCATTTCACACTATTACAGTACCATGACTACACAGTCGCTGTGCTGTACCTTTAGTCTTAAGGTCTTCTTAAAAATCCCTTCTTAGAGATTTTAATTGTGATCTTGTGCAAAGTTGAAAATAGTAAGTTTGGTTTTATTTTTGGATCTTCTTTACTGGCAGAGATATTAATGTTACATCCTATTGGAAAGTGCTATGAGTTGCTACTTACTTGGGGAGAGAGGTGTGGGTAAGAGGAGGTAAGCATACAAATGGTGTTAAGCCAGAGCCAAATCCTCCCCCTTACTATTTTCTATATCACAGAAAGTGACGAGAACAGACACAACGTGGCCTCAGAACACTCAGGTTAAAGAGACAGACAGAAAACTGCAGCAACCTGTAGCCATTTCCGATAATCAGTAAAGCAGACGGCTATCATTCTGCAGAGCCTCTTGAGAGAAAGCAAACCTTCTATAGAAAACAACTGGTAAAAACTGCACTTTGAGGATTATGTAAACAAAACCTCTAAACCTGACACTAGAAATAAGGGTCCCGAAAAGAGAAGTGGAATCCCAGCCCAGGAAGTTGAGACAAAAGGATTTCCAGAGCCTAGAAGAAACAGAATAGTTCTTGGGCCACATTAATGAGGAGTTTCCCCTACTTCCTTAGTAAGAAAGGGAATAGCAGAATCCATAATAAAGATGTGTTAAATGCAAAATATTCTTTATTATCTATGACAAAACACTTAAATATTAAAATTCTCATTTCAGAACAAAGATTCAGTTATTTGCAACAAATCCATTGGTTGCCTTCCTAAATTCCAAAATTAAAGTGCCCTTCCAGGTTTTAGATATTTAGTACCTGAACTGAAGGCACACTAGTTGCACATTATGGCCAAAATTCTTGTGCCCAAAGTGGAAAAGATCTTTCACAATTATTCCTTCCCAAGGTTTATCTATGTCTGGCTGTGGTACATGTTGCATTAGCCTGTCCACAAAGATGATGAAAAAAGAGTTTAGCATGGTCTGATACTCAGTTTGGGTTCTATGAATTAGAGATCCAGTTGGAGCAACTAGTTTGAACTTATCTGAAGACCAAGTACGAATTATAAAAGCAGGTTTGACATATTTTATTACCTAGGGAAATTACCTCCTAGAAATTGCTCGATTTATTATCGGCAGTGTTCTATCGTTGGGGCAGGATTTTTGGAGAATTGTTCTCAAAGAGACGATGTCTAGTCAGTCTTGGTGAAATTACATTGTAAGTTTGGCCTGATTCTAAGCTTTTAAAAACAGCTCCAATAGTCAGGAAATGCTATGTGTGTATGTATGTGGAGGGGGCAGTTGGTAGTGAGCTATTGGTGAGAAGGGTGTCAGTGGTCCCCAAGGGAAGAAGGAAGAAAACTGTTGAGCTTTGAAAAATAATCCCCAGAAGCTTTTTTTTTTTTTTTTTTTTAAGGTTCTGGTATGGAGGAGTTTAACACTTAGCACTTATTTTTGGAGGCGCCTGGGTGGTGCAGTTGGTTAAGCATTGGGCGCAGTTGGTTTCAGCTCAGGTTGTGATCTCATGGTTGTGAGACTGAGCCCTGCATCAGGCTCTGTGTTCTGTATGGATTCTGCTTGAGATTCTCTCTCCCTCTCCATCTGCCCTTCCCACTTGTGCTCACTCTCTCTCTCTTTCAAAAAATTAAATAAATCGTTTTTTGGAAAACCTTATTTTTTAAATTTTAAGTCTTCTGTGATGAATTTATTTAACATCAGTCTTCATGGTGAGTTTTTCTCACTAACCTCTACCTTATCAACTCCCAGTGCATCCTGAAGGTATGTGGAATGGCACGTCCTCGTATATTGTATACTCTCTTACAAGTTTATGTCTCTGTGCCCTGAGTATCTTTCTTTTCTTGATAACCAGGCAAACATTTACTATTCATCTTTTTTAAAAAGATTTTATTTTTTTATTTATTTGACAGAGAGAGATCATAAGTAGGCAGAGATGGAGGCAGAGAGAGAGGGGGAAGCAGGCTCCCTGCCGAGCAGAGAGCCTGATGCGGGACTCGATCCCAGGACCCTGAGACCATGACCTGAGCTGAAGGCAGAGGCTTTAACCTACTGAGCCACCCAGGCGCCCCTACTATTCATCTTTTAAACTCAAATATCACCACCCTTATGAAGTCTTGCCTCACATTAAAACTTATCCTACTCCCTGCTAGGGATAATGGACCTTTTTTTTTTATATAAGTGTCTGTCTCCTTCTACTAGAAAGCAAGCACCCTGGCGGCAGCTCCATTTAGAGACCTAGGTTGTCAGTGTTTCATTCAGGTTTTTTTTTTTTTTTTTAATTCATTCAGTTTTTTAAGAGTTATCAGTTCCTTCCAATAAATTCCACTTTGGGGCTCAAAGTCAACCAAAGGAAATTTCTATTATGTATAATCACAGAATCCTAATGGTGGCAGAAATACACTGACACTGAACCCCTCATCTGAGTGGAAGAGACTCAGGAAGCTTAGAACACAGAGAAAGGAAACCCAGAGTCAGAAATCGGCAGTATTTGTCTACACTTCAGAGAGTGGGCCACCTCTGGGAACTCCCTGAAGCTGGGTACTAGAAAGATATTCTCTATTGTGTGTCAAGGATAATTCTTCAGACCTCATCATGACCTGGAGAATATTACCCAAATCACCCTTCACTTTTCTCTCTGAGTCTATGCTTATTAGTCAGCTTTATAATCACAAATTCAATTCTCAGGGTATTATGAGATCAGGAAGGAAGTAACTTTAGTAATTGGAAGGGAATATTCCCCAATGTAAGTGAGTAACATCTGTAAGTGAATAACATTATGTGACCGTCTTGACAGTTTGGACAGCCCAAATCAGTTGTCTCAGTCTGATGAACCACAGAGCCCTGCAAAAGTGAGTCCGGTAAGACCAAGACCAGCCTGAGGTGACCTCAACCAGGTGGCGCCACCCTTTGAGGCCTAACTGGGATTCCTCCTTCCTACTATACCCCATTTCACTACAATAATCAATACTATACCAATGGTGGGTAAATCTCCAAGGTCTGCATTCTTTGTTCTACATAGGTTTACACAGAAAGTAAAATCTAATTAATTCTAACCATCAGCTATAAGCAGAAAGGTAAGTGAGCAAGGTTTAGCTACACTTTTGAATGATAAAAGGATTTGTTAAGAAAATTGATGATGTAAAGCAGTAGTTCTCTTTTCTCTGTGAAATATAAGAATGGTGTTGGGGGGCGCCTGGGTGGCTCAGTGGGTTAAAGTCTCTGCCTTCGGCTCAGGTCATGATCCCAGGGTCCTGGGATCGAGCCCCACATTGGGCTCTCTGCTCCACGGGGAGCCTGCTTCCTCCTCCCTCTCTGCCTAGTTGTGATTTCTCTCTGTCAAATAAATAAAATGTTAAAAAAAAAAAAAAAGAATGGTGTTAGCATGAGCAACACAGCCCCACATGCTGTTCCTGGCTTCATCTCTATAACCCCACCCTTGCTTTTCTCTCAAGAAAACATTTTGAGATGCAAATGTATGACCATGATATTATTGTGATAACCTTACATCATCTCTGGCTTATTTTTTTAAATAATTTTTTATTTTTTATTAGCATTTAATGTATTATTAGCCCCAGGGGTATAGGTCTGTGAATCACCAGGTTTACACACTTCCCAGCACTCACCATAGCACATACCTTCCCCAGTGTCCATAAACCAACCGCCCTCTCCCTACCCCCTTACCTCTGGCAACCCTCAGTTTGTTTTGTGAGATTAAGAGTCTCTTATGGTCTGTCTCTCTGGCTTAATTTTTAAAAGCCAGTCACTTGCAAGCCTTCATATGTCTTCTATGATCAGTATTAGGTTGCTTACAACACACCAGTGTGTCCTGTTGAAACCTGCTGATGTAAATATTAAAGGGAGAAAGTTTAAACTAATTATTAACTAAGTTGTTTATAAAAACGGTTTAGTGTTTATAGAATTAACATGTCAATTTCATTCTTTCTTGTCAGTTCCAGCAGGAGGGGCAGAATCACAATTTGGTAGTAGTGAGAACTTCAACCCAAGTAACCACATATGCGGGAAACCAAGAAATCACCTCTGTGACCTAGAAGTTATTGGTGTTGTGCTCATCTTGCAAATTCAGGCAGACCTTCCCCCTTAGATTAATCAAACAAGATTTTACTGAATATGAGATGTGTTGGGTAGCTGAAGTCACTTAACACTGATGCTCTTTTTATTCTGAGATTCTTGATTTAGATCCTTCACATCCACAGTGCTTAATCCCTGGCTGGAGGTTCTTCAGGCCACTTGGGGATTTATCTAATACTTGGCCTGCAGTTTTTACCTCTAGAATGATAGACCTATCTGGAGAACTTGCAAAGGCAAGTGATACTTAATGAAAGGTCATCATGAAGTGTTTTTCATGTCAAGGTCACACAACCCATTGAATGAGGCCCTATGTTTTAGAGTCATACACTGTGCTATTAATGCCTTGCCCTCCTGGTCTGGGTACTGCAGAGTTGTTTTTTTTTAAAAACGCAGCCGTGAGCCTACATCCTGCATGCGTGGAATTGCCTAGGAACAGAGCAATGAATTAAAGATGGCATAGCTCCCTTTGCTTAACATTTCCTATTTTTCAGGGGTTTGTTTTGCAACTTTAATATTATTAATCTACACAACTCTTTACTTTTCATTCAGAATTTATATCAGAATCAAGCTAATAAATTAAAGATGAGTTAGTTCATTGTTGGGTGGTTTAACATAGACCTAGTATGTTAATCCTGATGTGCTTGTTACTAGGGTTTTAAAATTTTTATTATTATTATTTTTCTGCCTCGTAGCTATGGTTAGGCAGCAGCAATAAATCAGAACAAAGGAATGAAGGTATTGGGGCTTTAGGGAAAACATGTATTAGAAAAAATTGGTTTGGCACTAAGGGCTGTATTGCATTAAGATGGATTTTAGAGATACAGAGGTAAGAGAATGTAGACAAATAAATTGTATAAATAATCTGAGAAATAGCAAGTCTGTACAGACCCCAAGTAACCCTGTAAGCTACCATCAACAAGACTTCCTAATTCCTGCTCAAACAGAGCAAACAGGTACACTCTACTTAAATAAATAGCCAGGAGAAATGGGCACATGGTTAATGATAAGGAAAGTGGGAGGAACAGATAAAGCTCTTTAGAATAGCCCAAAGGATTGGAATAATAGAAGTCAGTGTAGGAGTCTGACATAGCATCTTCTGTGAATAGGGCTTTATTGCCACTCCGGGCACTGATATTGCAAACACATGCTAAGACAACCAGAAACTGGGAGCCTCACAGTGAAACTCATGCCTGAGAATGCAGTTCTCCGCAGTAGGGAATTCAAGTGGCAGCCTGAACGCAGAGGAGACAGGAAGGAACATTTAGATAAGGCCGAGCATATGAATAAAAGATCCCGTGTGGAAGGCAGAGTTGACAGGAACTAGATAGGACCATTCCCGGCCCCCCACCCCACCCCCGCAGCCCCCCACCCCACCTCCGTGCCCCCTAATGAAGTGCAAGGAAGCGAGGAAGTACAGAAAGACTAGAAGGAACAAAAGGGACTTTTCCTATTAGCCTAAATGGTACCCGAACTAAGGGACCCAGATGTTCTGAAACAGATTTTATTCTCAACTAAAGCATAAAAGCTCTGTAGATACGGAGACACAGTTTGTTTAAAGCCCTGAATTGGCTTTTTTTTTTTTTTTTAACTTTTAGCCCTGAATTTGCTTTTGTGGCTCACATATATATCTGTTTTGTCTCTAGTTCTTTAATCTAGGTTGGTCCAGGCATTCATCACTGTGTAGGGAGCAGACCTGGTCCCCATTCTTACCTTTGATATTCACCTAGATCCCTTTCCTGTTTGTTCACTGGACCAGCTCTTCCCTGGCCCAACAGCCCATCCCCTGGATCTGCTTCAGGCCCTGTTCCACACTGAGCCCCAGTACTGCCCCTTACTGACCTTTCTTTATCTTATCCTTTTTTATTCAGCCTCCCTCAGCTTCCCTAGCAATGCATATTTGACAGGATGTGACTGCTAAACCACCCGCAGTTATCTCCAAGATAACAGTAATCCTAATAATAACAACCATGCTATCCTATACAGCCTGGCTGAGTTCTGTATGCTGTCATTAAAAAATGAGTATATATCTCTGGCTTCATGGATTTGCAGAAACTGAGAGTCCAAGTGCAGGTAGAGATTACCACTTTTTCAATTCCCTTCCTTCCCCTCTTATTCAAATAAGACTAATACATGGACCCTGATGTCAACTGACTTACAAACTACTCTAAATGATTAAATATAAATGTTGAAAGTTCAACAACAGGAAAGAAGCAAATAATTTTTGGCGGAAAAACAGTAAGGGTTAAAGTCACAAATCAACTCCTGGTTATTTGGTGAATGAAAGGGTACTAAGTAGTACAAAAATTCAAAAGCAGGAGAGAAAGATTACTTTTCGCTGTCAAGGTCAGGGCGACCTGCCAGGTCTATCTGTCAGGGAAAGTTGAAGGTTTAGACTGGAGCTCTTGTGGACCCTCCAGGGTTCTAGCGGAGGCAGGGGATAAGAAAGAGAGGATGTTTCAGAGTTTGGGGACCAATGAGCATCTGACAAGAAAGGACACGGACAGATAAACCTCACCCTTCACACCGAATTTTGACTGCAATCTTTTATATATATATACCTGTGAAGACACAGGTGTCCCTATGATCTTGGTGCACCTAAAACTCGACTGTGTGTTTCTTGGGAAAGCCTGTGAAATGTGAATTGACGAGAAAATTCTATCTGCAGACCAGCATGCACAGCCTAAGAAGTTTTTGCTCTTGAACCAGGCTAAAGCTAACATCAGGCTATTTTTCACTCTTTGGTTAGCTAAATTCATTTCAATACTGCCCTGTCAGTATTTTATTTATTTGTCTGGATGCCACATTTCCTCTCCCAAATCTCTCTTGCATAAATGATTTACTATTTGTTCCTAAAGCTGAAGATTTTATGCCTTGTCTCTTTTTTCTGATAAGAGGATATTGCAGCAGCTTTCCTTTTATGTTGCTGATGGTTTTTATTTTGTTAATTCAAAGCTCAGCAGAGTAACTAGTTTAGTACCGCACAGAAAACCAAATGACTAAGACAGTAAATCTTCACTGGTCCATTATCACATAGAACCCTGTTGAATTTGTTTTCCTGAAAAGTAAGTTAGTAAAGTGTGGTTCTTAAAATAGGTTTTACATTTTCTTAACTCTCTGAACTAAGCATATTTAACTACAGGACACTTAAGGTCCTTAAGATAAAATTACGAAAAAACAGTTTACAATGGAAACCCATAAAACTTGAACATTAAAAAAAAAAAAAAAACAACTTGGGGGGAAAAAAGAGCAATTCTTTCTGAGAGTACCCTCATTAGGTCTTCACATAGAAATGTAGAATGCTCTACATTTAAGACAGAGATTACATGGTTTACATTTTTTCCCCCAATTTCTTTTAAGGTAGCACTTGGAATGTTAATTTATAATAGAAAGTTATATGCCATAGTTCTTTATGGTGCCAGTCACCAGACTAAGCTAAAAGATTTAAAATAAAAACATCAACAAACAAAATTGATCACAAAATTAATTCATCAGGTGAATAATGAACTCCTGTCCAAACTCTTAATTTTACAAAATGCAAGTCAATACAAAGTATTTCACACTAAAAAGGCTGCAAGCAAATTAGAGACCTGACTTGAAGAAGCTATCCTGAGTCCCAATTTTCCTTGCTTGGGATTTGGGGACTAAATTGGTTATAGAAACCCCACACGGCTCTCAGAACGCTTCACAGTTTCTTTAATTCCTTTACTCTTTCTAGCCTGTAAACCTTGGAAAGCAACAAACACTCTATGTTCAGGAAAACTGATGAGAAATAAAAAAGAATCAACCAAGGGGTTGGGTATCCATAGAGTCAGTACATTAAATGTAAGGACAAGAAGTGGCAAAAACCTGTTGGGATGTTTCTGTGATGCTGTGTAAACAGATTTCTCCAGTTTTAATTGGATACATTTCTCTTTGGAACTTTGGTTATATTTAGGTATGGTGCTTTTTCACTCACAGAAATTATAGAATAATTCACAATCTAAAATAAAAAGCCCACAATTCATTATATCAAAAATGATAAAGCAATGTATTAAGAAAAAAGATGTATTTAAAATTCTAAAGAGGGCGCCTGGGTGGCTCAGTGGTTTAAGCCGCTGCCTTCGGCTCAGGTCATGATCTCAGGGTCCTGGGATCAGGTCCCACATCGGGCTCTCTGCTCGGCGGGGAGCCTGCTTCCCTCTCACTTTCTCTGCCTGCCTCTCTGCCTACTTGTGATCTCTCTCTGTCAAATAAATAAATAAAATCTTTAAAAATAAAATAAAATTCTAAAGAATAGTCTTTTCGGGGCGCCTGGGTGGCTCAGTGGTTTAAGCCACTGCCTTCGGCTCAGGTCATGATCTCAGGGTCCTGGGATCGAGTCCCGCATCGGGCTCTCTGCTCTGCAGGGAGCCTGCTTCCTCCTCTCTCTCTGCCTCTCTCTCTCTGCCTGCCTCTCTGTCTACTTGTGATCTCTCTCTGTCAAATAAATAAAAAAAATCTTAGAAAAAAAAAAAGAATAGTCTTTTCATTTACTAACATGTGAATAAGTTAAATTTAAAGCTAAATGAAATAAAATAAGGTACACGCTTGAGTACATCTCTCTAAAAAACTGTCAGTCAAGTCAATGAAAACAAATGAGAATACAGAGAATTGATTAACATGTTTACAAACTAAAACTTATAGATACATAGGATTTTATAACAAATAAACAGAAATATATTTTTCCTAAAACCTATGGAATTATTACAAAAAGCAGTCATGTATTAGACCACAAACACATTTCCCACAACATTTCTGAAGTTGAAACCGTAGATATTACATTCTTGGACCATATTGCAACACACAAACACCACACACACCATAGCCCTGAGTCCAACCATATGGAAATTTTAAAATAGGATTCTACGTGAACCCTTGGACTAACAAGAAAAAACATGATGAAATTATAGAACCTTTGGAAATGAATGATGACAGCTTCACATATGAAAGTCAGAGATGTGATATGAGAGGCTGTCTTTGAGAACTTTGAAGACAGAGCAAGATAATTAGGAGTCAAGAAGTGCGGTGGCCTCTAGAAACTAGGAACAACCTTTGGCATTCAGCCAAAGAACAGTTTTTGGCATCAGCCAAAAAGCAAATGGGGACCTTAGTCCTACAAACACAAGCAACGGAATTCTGCAATAATATGAGTAAGCACAAAACACATTCTTCCCTAGAGCCTCCAGAAAGGAATGCAGCCCTACAGATTATATTGATTTTTAACTCAGAGACACCCTTGTCGGACTTCTAATGTATAGAACTGCAAAATAGTAAATTTGTGCTATTTTAAACCAATACGTTCGTGGTGATTTGTTACGGCAACAACAGAAAATGAATACAGGGGCGCCTGGGTGGCTCAGTGGGTTAAAGCCTCTGTCTTTGGCTCAGGTCATGATCCCAGGATCCTGGGATAGAGCCCCCGCATGGCCCCGGCTCTCCGTTCAGCAGGGAGCCTGCTTCTCCCTCTCTCTCTGCCTGCCGCTCTACCTACTTGTGATCTCTGTCTTTCTCTCTGTCAAATAAATAAATAAAATCTTAAAAAAAAAAAAGAAAGAAAGAAAGAAAGGAAAAAGAAAACAAAATGAATACGGATTCGGTACCTGGAAGTGAGCGACTGCTGTGACACCCAACTGTGTGGAAATGGAATCAGGTAGTAGACAGAAGCTGAAAGAATGTTGGGAAACATGATAGAAAAGTCTAGATTGCATTGAATTGACTTTTAGTAGAAATATGTGCTTTAAGAAATTGTACCCCACAGTTATATGGAAAACAGAATTTATAAGTGATGAAATTGGAATTTGGCTAAGATTTCCAAGCAAATGCTGAAGGTACAAATGGGTTTCCTCTTGTTGATTACAGTAAAATGGGAGAGGAAAAAGATACATTGAGTCAAGGACTATTAAGCAAATAGGATCTAGGATTTAATGATTTGGGGAATTCTGCACCTATCCAGATTAGAAAAGACACTAAAATTAAGAGATTCACCATCAGGGAGGTGTACTCTGGGGGAAAAAACCTGAGGGTATGGCTGGACAAACTTTTGCTGATACCTCAGAAAACTCAAAAGGTCAGAGTATTCAATCACACAAAAGGTTCTTTGAAGAGATTAGGATGTGACTCACAGATCCCCTCAAGCAAACCAAAGAGCTTCTAGGAAGCTTTAAGGACTTTGTCCCTCAGACATCTCAGCAAAATCCAAAAATAGATATGGAATTATCTAGAAAAGATCTGTGGATGAGCCTATTATCTAACAGTGTAATCCCTGTGGCATACATGGGAGACCCACAAAGTTCTTGAGAATTTTATATCAGCAGAAATACTGTCATCTTGGACCAAATGAGACAGAGAGAGCATGAAGAGAAAGGAGGATGTGAGATTCTCACTATTCTACAGGCAGGAAACAGGCTGATAAAAATCACACAAATCACACAGCTGCAAACACATCTTTCTTTCATGAAAAAGAAAGAATGACTCATCCCATGCACCATAAAGGATTATTCCAGACCTTGAAACTTAATGGAGTTTCCCCAGCTGGATTTCGAAATTGCTTGGAACCAGTGACTTAATCTTTTTTAACCTCCTTGCATTTTTCCCTTTTTGAACTGGAATATGTTAAGTGTTATCCTAAGCTTGTCCTACCAGTGTATTTTAAGAACAGATAACTTGTTTTCTGGTTTCACAGGTCCACAGATGGAGGGAAATTGTGCCCTAGGATGGATTATACCCTGAGCCTCACTCATACCTGATTTAGATTATGAGAAATAGAAAACTAATGTAAGATAAAAGGAAAATGTAATAAAATATACAATTAAAAATTATCTTTTTACTTAGCAGGCATTCAACAGACTTTCTTGCATGCTTACTTATTCAAAGCATTATACTTAAATATAAAGTTATTTATTTATAGGTAGTAGCTACTACTATGATCTTTAAAGATCAGTATAAATGCAAATCCAATAATTACCAACTTTATGGAGTTTCATTTTCTTTTCAGAATAAAAATGAGGATCTCAATAATCTTTTCCCGTAAAAAGATTATGCTGTAATCTCACATTTTACAAAAGTTATTCTTACCACCAATTAGTATAAGTAATATACATATAAATTCTAGTATAGTATGGTCTCATAAGACCTTAGGGAGATAAAATGAATCTAACAACATTACCACATTTCGTAGAAGGGGAAACAGATACTACTTGGTGGAGAACAAAAGCTTGCTTAAGGAAACATGCAAATTAGTGACTGTCATGAGTAGAACATGTTACTGAGTTTGAGCTTTTGCCTCATAGATCAACTACTGCCATATTTTTCTCTCATGACCTTGATTAAAATTGTGACTGGTCCTTGATCTCAGGGAATATGTGCTAATATCTTTTCCTCTAATTAGGTATTAAAAGAATACAATTTAATACAATTTCAGAGTTAAATGGTGAAAACCTAAAAGCTTTCCCTTTAACATTAAGAACAAGGGAAAGATGCTCACTCTTACCACTTCTATTCAACATAGTACTGGAAATGCTAGTCAGAGCAATCTGGAAGAAAAGAAATAAAAGGATCCAAGTAGGAAAGGAAGAAGTAACATTATCTCTGTTTTCAGATGACACAATCTTTTATGTAGAAAACCCTAGCTTCCACACAAAAACCTGCTAGAACTAATAACTGAGTTCAGCAAAGTTTAAGGGTACAAAATCTACACACAAAAATCAGTTGCATTTCAACCCATGAACAATGAATAGTCTGAAAAGGAAATTAAGAAAAGAATCTCATTTACAATAACATCAAATTGAATAAAATACTTAGGAATGAACTCACCAAGGAAGTGAAAGACTTGTATACTGAAAACTCTAAATATTGCTGAAAGAAATTGAAGAAAAAATAAATGGAAAGACATTCCATGTTTGTGGATTGGAAGACTTAATATTACTAAAATGACCAAACCATACAAAACAATTTACAGATTCAATGTAAACTCTATCAAAGTCCCAATAATATTTTTTGCAGAAGTAGAAAAATACATGCTAAAATTCATATGTAATCTCGAGGGACCCCAAATAACCAAAACAATCTTAAGAAAGAAAAACAAAGCTGGAGGCCTCGAACTTTCTGATTTTAAAACATATAGCAAAGCTGCAGTAATTAAAACAGTATAGTACTGGCATAAAAACAGAGGGAGACCAGTGGAACAGAACAGAGGACCCAGAAATAAGCCCTCACGTATATGGTCAAATAATCTTTGACAAAGGTGCCATGGCTATACAATGGGAAAATGATAGTCTCTTCAGATTGTGTTGGGAAAACTAGACAGCCACAGGCAAAAGAATGAAGCTGGATGTTTCCCTTCATCATATATAAAAATTAACTCAAAATAGATTAAAGACCTCAACATAAGACCTGAAACTATAAAACCCCTAAAAGAAAATACAGGAGGAAAGCTTCATGAAATTTGATTTGGAAATGATTTCATGGACATGAATGACAAGCATAAGAAAAAAAGCCAAAATAAGCAAAAAGAACTGCATGAAACTTAAAAACTTCTGTCCAGCAAAAGAAACAATCAACAGAGTGAAAAGACAACCTACAGAATGGGAGAAAATACTTGCAAACCATCCATCTGATAAGGGGTTAATATCTAGAAGATAGAGAAGACTTCTACAACTCAACAACAACAAACCAACACAATTCAGAAATGGACAGAGGACTTTAGTAGACATTTCTCTGAAGAATATACACAGATGGCCAAGAAGCATATAAAAAGATACCTAATATCCCTAATTATCAGGGAAATGCAAATCAAAACCACAGTGAGATATTACCTCACACCCATTACAATGGCTACTTTCAAAAACCTGAAAATAAATTAAGTGTTGGGAATGATGTGGACAAATTAGAACGGTTGGGCACTTTGGGTGGGAATGTAAAATGATGCAGTTGTTATGGAAAACAGTATGGAGTTTCCCCCAAAAATTAAAAATAGAATTACCATATGAGCCAGTAATATCACTTTGGTATATATTCAACAGAACTGAAAATAGGGACTCAATGTGATATTTGCAGACCCATGTTCATTGCAGCATTATTCACAGTAACCAAGACATACAAGTAAGCTAAATGTCCATTGACAGATGAACGGATAAAAAAAATATGGTATATACACATATACACACAATGGAATATTATTCAGCCTTTAAGAAAAAAAAAAAGGAAATCCTGCCATATGTTACAACAGGATGAACCTTGAGGATGCTGTGCTAAGTAAAGTAAGCCAGTCACTGAAAGACAAATTCTGCATGATTCCACTTGTATGAGGTATCTAAAATAGTCAAACTCTTAGGAAGCAGAAAGCAGAATAATAGTTGCCAGGGAGGTGGGCAAAGAGTTGTTGTTCAATGCATATTTTTTCAATATATTTTCAATGTATATATTTTCATATATTTTCAATGCAAAAATTTCCATTTTTCAAAATGGTTAAGTTTTAGAGATCTGTTACATAACGATGTGTATATACATAACACTATTATATACTTAAAAATGGTTAAGACAGTAAGTTTTATATATGTGTTTTTTATCACAATAAACTGTATCCACATACGGTGTAATTACAAATCAATCCCTAAGTTGAAAATTCTAGAGAGTTTCAACGTTCATCGAAATGGAATATTTAAATTTAATTGTTAGAGTACTACTTCATTATTGCATTCCTAATTACAAATTCAATATTATTGAAGTACTAATAAATACATTAAAAGATTGTTAAAAAAGTACTTCCTTCTGAAGAATGATCATCCAAAGAATAATGGTTCATTTTATGATATACAGAGAATGATGTTTCAAGCTAATTAAATCCAATGTATTTTTATAGCAATTAATAATATGTGGTTAATTATATGCAGGATTTGCTATATAATATTAATTATGATTAACTCATTTTTTATAAGAAGAGGAAATATGTTTGGGAAGTATAGTATTTGTTATGTTTTATTATAAGTTAGACTTTAATAAACTTTGGAATTGTATATGAAAAAGTTTTCTTTTTTTTTTTTTTAAAGATTTTATTTATTTATTTTACAGACAGAGATCACAGGTAGGCAGAGAGGCAGCCAGAGAGAGAGGAAGGGAAGCAGGTTCCCTACTGAGCAGAGAGCCTGATGCGGGGCTCATCCCACTGAGCCAAAGGCAGAGGCTTTAACCCACTGAGCCACCCAGGCGCCCCAAAAAAGAGTTTTCTAAATAAGTTTTAAAATTGAGTCAAAAATATCTTTTAGGGAATAATCTTTGTAGATTTGACATCTACATAAATAACGTCTGTTATTTTACATTTAAAACATATATTTGAAGCATCGTCTTTATGTAAGTCATAATGTATGTATACTTGGCATTGCGAGAAATATAAAAATGAATTGATTCAATCCCTGGACTCAAGGTTCCTGTGTTACCAAGGTAATTTAAAGAATTTGAAATTCCTTAAACTGTGTTCCAATGAATTATTTAACTTTGCAAATCTCCTTGATTACTTCCCCATGAAGCAGTTTAAAGGATTTCCTCTCATATTAAGGTGGTTCTCAAAGATGGGTCAAAGTTGAATTATCTGAGGATCTTTTGGAATACACACATGTGAGGACCACATTCTCAGATTTCTGACTCATAGTCTGAGGTGGGATTTGAGCATTCATGTTTTAAAAAATGACATATGGAAAGTTGCTGGGGCTAGAGTTGGGGACTAGGGAATGACTGCAAAAGGGTAGAAGCTTCTTTTTGGGGTGAATGGAAATATTCTAAAAATAAAATGTGATGATGATTGCACAGCTCTATAAATTTGCTAGAAGTTACTGAATTCTACATTTCAAATGGTGAGTTTTATGGTATGTAAATTATACCTCAATAAAGTAGATAAGAAGAAAAAGAACTTGTGGGAGATGGTCAAAATATTACTCAGAGGAGTTTTACAGTCTTTTTAGGTGCATCTATTGGTAAGAAAAAGTTTGAAAAGAAATGAACAGAGCATTCAACATAAGAAATTAGAAAAAAACCAGAAACAACAAAAATAGAAGGAAGGAAATAATAAAAATCAAAACAGAAATTTAATGGAAATAAAACCTTTAACCCTCTGGCGCCTGGGTGGCTCAGTGGGTTAAAGCCTCTGCCTTCAGTTCAGGTCGTGATCCCAGGGTCCTGGGATAGAGCCCCACATGGGGCTCTCTGCTCAGCAGGGAGCCTGCTTCCCCCTCTTTCTCTGCCTACTTGTGATCTCTGTCTGTCAAATAAATAAATAAAATCTTTAAAAAAAAAAAAGGACCCCATTTGTTTTACCGACAAAACTACTACCAACTACAGTGGAATAAACTTATCCAAAAATACACAAGAGATGAAGAAAACTATAAAACTTTTTAGAAAATATTCTAAAAGACCCAGAAAAAGGGATAAACATGTTATGATTCAAGATGGGAAGATGAAATGTTGTAAAGATCAATCACCTCAAATTTTTTTTTTTTTTAATATTTTATTTATTTATTTGACAGAGAGAGATCACAAGTAGATAGAGAGGCAAGCAGAGAGAGAGAGGGAAGCAGGCTCCCTGCTGAGCAAAGAGCCCGATGTGGGACTCAATCCCAGGACCCTGAGATCATGACCTGAGCCGAAGGCAGCGGCTTAACCCACTGAGCCACCCAGGCGCCCCTCACCTCAAATTTAAAAGCCGGATTCTTCAATGGAAATTGGCAAGGTAATTCCAAGTTTATTTGGATGAATTAGCAATGATTACCAAGTAAATTATAAGAATAAAAATAATGAGAAGGAATTGAATCTTTTAACAAAGTTTACAATAAAGTTATCGTGATTAAAATAGTGTAATATTGGTATAGAAATAGATCAGTTGAATAAAATAATGTTCAGAAACAGATACATAGAATTTTAAATTTAGTGTATGAAAAATATGTCATTTCAAACCATTATGGAAAGAATGGATTAATCAATAGTTTGAGGTAAACTAGATACCCATTTAGGAGAAAAAATTAGAGTTCCCTTCATACCACACATTTTAAAAACTACATTCCAAAGGAATTAAATAATGAAATGAAAAAAGGTAAAACTGTAAAAGTTCTGGAATAAAACATATGAAATATTTAATAATATTGGGGAAGATCTTCCTAAATAAGATACAAACCTCAGAAGCCACCAAAAAATAAAAAAATAAATAAAATAATGTGGAATAATGATTGCATAAAAATATAAACCTTCTGTAAAAGACATAACAGAGAAAATATTCCTATCCCTAGTTTAAGAACAACTCCTATAAACAAATAAAAGGCAACACCCAATAAGAAAAGAGCAAAAAATATGAACAAGTAGTCCACAAAAACCCAAAATGCTAACACCTAATAAACATATGAAAAGATGTTCAGCTTTTCTGGCAATTAGGAAAATGCAAATTAAAAATGAGATCCTGAGATGCCTGGGTGGCTCAGTAGGTTAGGCCCCTGCCTTTGGCTCAGGTCATGATCCCAGGGTCCTAGGATCGAGCCCTGCATCAGGCTCCCTGTTCAGCAGGGAGCCTGCTTCCCCCTCCTCCTCTGCCTGCCTCTCTGCCTACTTGGAATCTCTCTGTCAAATAAATAAATAAAATCTTTTAAAAAAATAAAATGAGATCCTATTTTTGTTCATCAAATTACAAAAAGTTAAACATATGGATGAAGTTCAGGTTTGCCTAGGATATGAGGAAAGAAAACTCATACTTCATGAAGTGTCACAGTGAATCATGACAACCTATTTGGAGTGACAAATAATTGTCATATAATAAATGTTATCACAATGCAATAACTACCAAAATTTAAAAATATATTCATATATTTTATTTTATTTTTTAAAAGATTTTATTTATTTATTTGAGAGAGAATGAGTGAGAGAGAGCATGAGAGAGGAGAAGGTCGGAGGGAGAAGCAGACTCCCCAAGGAGCTGGGAGCCAGATGCGGGACTCGATCCTGGAAGTCTGGGCTCATGACCTGAGCCAAAGGGAGTTGCTCAACCAAGTGAGCCACCCAGGCGCCCAAAAGTGTATTTATATATTTTAAAGATTTCTTTATTTATTTGAGAGAAAGAGAGGGAGAGAGCAGGAGGAAGGAGCAGAGAGAAACAAACTCTATGCTGAGCAGAAGCATGATCCTGAGATCACGACCTGAGCAGAACCAAGATTCTCACTTAACCAACTGCATCGCCCAGTCACCCCTCAAATTTAAAAACATTTTTATCTCGCAGTTTTAGGTTTATGTTCTGTAGAAATACTTGCATAAGTATACAAGGTTATATGTATAAGGAATATTATTTGGAATAGCTCAGACTATGAGACCTCGATGTCAACAGCAGAAGAAAGGTTAAATGGATACTGAAATAGTTATAAAATGGAAACCCCTTGGCCATTTAAAAATCAGAAGTCTGAATTATTAAGAATTATTAAGTGAAAAAATTATGTAATAATATGTAAAGTAGGACTTCATTTTGCAAAAACAATGTGTATGCCTGAATATTCTCAAAAAAAGTCTGGAAAGATACCAAAGATTTAACTGTGTTTATGTTTACTTCTTCAGGAAAGGTGTGGAAAGAGGTGGGGCTATATTGTAAGTGGTTGGGGATTTTTACTTTCTACATTATAAATTATATATGTGTATGTGATCTATAAATAATTTTGTATTTATTGAGTTACTTTACAATAAAAATAATAAAAATAAAATGAACATATGCAAAAGAAAATGAGAAAAGGGTCAATTGTACAAAAATATATTTCACAGAAATTCCAATTTACAGCTAGATAAATGGAAATAAACTAGAACCCTCCCTAAATCCTAAACAAGAAGTAATTTGAACCCCAACTCCATTTTTTATGCATTTGTATGAATAGCAAAACTACTGCAAAACTTAGGGATTTAATTGATACCAGACCCACACCTATATATTTTCTAGAACAGTAACAAAAAATAGCGCAGCATTCAAAGATTCAAGCATTCTGTTTTGGATCTGGGCACACCCACACAAATGAGTAACACCAGACATTGATGCCTCCACCTCTGGAGTTCATCTAGATTATCACCTACTTTTTCATTCCAGAGAAGCTATTCTTCACTCTTAGATGAGTTGGAGGAGACAAAGGAGAAGAAAAGGGGGAAGAAGGAAGAAAAGAAGGAGGAGAAGGGGAGAAGGAAGAAAAGAGCTTTGACCTGTAATACAAATACAGTTCTAAAATTGAATAATCATTCCAAAGCACACGCTGTAAGTCGAGAGATCTAGCCTAAAATTGCAAGTATATTTTATCTTAAATTGGATTCCAGGTCAACATTAAATAAAGTGGCTTTTGGTTTCATTTTGATGCTGGTAGGCTGGGTCCGAGGACCTGAAGGGGTCCTGCAGGACCAGCCAAGAGGGTCTGTGTCTTCGTGAAGGATGAAAGTCAAATGTGAACCAGCAGGAGATGAAAGCAGAGCTTAGTGAAGATACAGAGAGCAGATAACAGAGTCAGTATCCAAGAGACTCAAAAAGGAAGGGAAGGAGTCTCTCCTATATTCAGGGTCTGGGGTTTTTACCGGGGACAGTGGTCTAGTGCACATGTGTTTTCAGGCATCCAGGAACCAGTTAGAACAAAGATGAGAGCTCAGGTGTCATTCCTTGGAGCCAGGGGTCTTGGTGTTGAAATGTTTAGCTCCTGGTGGTATGGAATTAGTATACGATGGCTTCCTTCGTCATTTTCACTTGGTCATTTTTCAGATGTTATTTATCCTAGAGAACCATCTACTCCTTGTCTCTTATAAGGAGGCTATTTACATGCATGTGTAAGGTGGGGTGGGCATGCAGATCCTAGCAAGAATAGAAGCAGGGAAAAGAAGAAAAAAGCAGATTTTTATGGAATCCTTCAGTTTCCCTGTCTCAATTTCAGTAGTTTCTTTAAAAGAGGATATACCTTTTTTACAGCTAGATAGATCCTAACAAAGGCCAGAATTGACTAGCAAGCCATAAAATTTATTATAAAGACAAGATTAATGTGCTAGTCTCTAAAATAATCAGAGATTTGGCATTGCTTTCAATTCAATGAACTTCTCTTAAAACTGAACAACTTGGCTAGAGATTTATTAATTCGGAGTTTGTATTCTAAGGGCAACTGAAGAAATTATAGCAAGAGTAATGTTCATCAAAATTTATGAATCCCTTTTGTAACTGTGCCTTATTTCTATTGAACAGTCAAATAGCGTTTAAAAATCTGATTTCACTGAGCCAAAGGCAAGTTTCTCGATGTGAAATTAATGACTTCAGGTAACATCTGCAAAATCCACAGGGTCATTTTGAGTCTCAATACTTGTACCTCCTTGAACAAACGTGATATATTTGTTTTTCCTTTCTCATACTTAAGTTCCATTTCCTCACTTCAGTAAGAAAATATAATCCTATGAGCCACCATGGAGATTCTCAAATCATATCTTAGAGGCATTTAATTCCCAAAGACCAAGAGCCAGGAAAACTTCAGTTAAAAAAACAAATCAACTAAGTTTCCTTGATTTAGCTATTTAACTGCTTTAAAATTAACAAATGTTGTGGGGTCCCTGGGTGACTCAGTTGGTTGAGCGTTGGACTCTTGACTTTGGCTCAAGTCATGATACTGTGTTGTGACACTGAGCTACACATACAGTTTTGCACTCAGTTTGAATTCTACTTGTCTCTCTCCATCCTCCTCTCTGACCCTCCCACCCTGCGCCACCTCCTGCATCTGTGCTCTCTCTAAATTAAATAAATTTTTTTTTAAAAAATTAAAAGAGCTAAAAAAAAAATTAAAAGAGCTAAAAATTGCTTCAAGTTCCTTCAAATATCCCATACCTTGGTAACAACGAAAGGCACTGAGATGAAGAAAATTCACATGCCCCATCACATGGGAAAATTTTAACAAGTTAAAAACACAAATATCCAGAGACTGAAACAAAAGAAAGAAGAAACTGGTGGACCCTCTTTTCCTTTGTCTTACGGGAGTCCTATATTTGCCAGATAAGGTCATCTTTATCTGGAGAACATGTAGAACTAAGATGAAGCAAAGGGAGATGGAAGAAAATATAATAGTTCAAGAGAATGTCTTACAAAGTAATAGGTTTCGTACTTGCCAATGGCTGGCCATCTCTGCAGGCAATTACAAAAGAGGATTTCTAAAATATTTGATCCACAATGGCCCAAAACATATGCATAAGTAGTCAAGCTTCCAAGATGATTATTTTATTTTTTATATTTTTAAAGATTTATTTATTTGACAGAGAGAGATACAATGAGAGAGGGAACACAAGCAAGGGGAGTAGGAGAGGGAGAAGCAGGCATCCTGCTGAGCAGGGAGCCCGATGTGGGGCTCAATGCAGGGCTTGCTCCCAGGACCTGGGGTCATGACCTGAGCCAAAGGCAGATGCTTACCAACTGAGCCACCCAGGTGGCCCAGCAAGATCACTATTTTAAAAGCTAATATTCCTTTTGAGTAAGATTGTTTTTAAAATAGCATCAGTATCTTATCTTTGCCTGACAAATCTAATTCTTTAATATCCTTTAAAATAACTGATAAAAGGGAAAAAGTCAGAGCCATACTAATAATTACAATTCATTTTTTTAAAGCTTTTATTTTGAAATAATTTCAGATTCCCAGGAATTTGCAATTGTAGTATAAAGAGTCACATTTACCCTTCATGATGTCCTCTTCTATAGCTGCAGTATAAAACTAAAACCAGGAAACTGACCTTGGTCATTACCGCTGATGTACTAATCATAGGTATGTTACTCAGTTGCTGCCATTTTTGTGACCCGCATTCATTTGTGTGTATATGTGGGGGGGGGGAGTATATTTCTATACAACTTAATGTCATGTATAGATCTGTCTAACCATAAGTATATGAAATTCAGCAAACTAATTCCCTGGTAATAACACTTGGTGTGAATGCGCCCCCATCTCATTTCCTCTGTGTGTGTCATCTGGTTACCACTAACCTCTTTTCAATCTCTATAGTTCTGTTATTTCAAAAACATAATAAAAATAGAATCTTACCACATATAGCTTTTGAGATTGAGTTTTTGCACTCAGCATAATGCCCCTAAGGTCCATTCAGGCTGTTTTCATCTACCAATAGTTTATTCCTTTCTACTGCTGAGTAATATTCCATAGTGTATCATATAGTTTGTTTAATCATTCACCCACAAAAAGAGCATTTGGGCTGTTTCCAGAATTTTGCTAGTCAGAAAAAAGCTGCAATGAACATTTTCGTACAGGTTTGATATGAACATACTTTTTCATTTTTCTGAGATACACGTCCAAGAGTGTGATTGCTGAATTGTATGTTTTGTTTTGTAAAAAAATGCCGAACTGTTTTTCAGAGTGGTTGTACCATTTTAAATTCCTACCTGCAGGGGCGCCTGGGTGGCTCAGTGGTTTAAGCCTCTGCCTTCGGCTCAGGTCATGATCTCAGGGTCCTGGGATCGAGCCCCACATCGAGCTCTCTGCTCAGTGGGGCGCCTGTTTCTCCCTCTCTCTCTGCCTGCCTCTCTGCCTACTTGTGATCTCTCTCTCTCTGTCAAATAAATAAGTAAAATATTAAAAAAATAATAATAAATAAATAAATTCCTACCTGCAGTATATGATAGATTCAGTTTCTCTACAAACTGACCAGTAATATGATCACTTCTTAAAAATTCTAGTCATTCTTATAGGTGTGGGGTGATGTGGTGATATCAAATGGCTAACAATGTTGAACATCTTTTCATGTCATTATTTGCCATCTCTACATCCTCTTCTGTGAAATCCTTTCATGTCTTTTGCCCATTTTGTAACTGTTTTTGTTTGTTTGTTTGTTTGTTTTTTACTGTTGAGTTTTGAGAGTTTAAATGTGGGAGGCCACGATAAGGCTTGAGACCAGGACCAAACCAGGCCCTGACTGGTGTCTCTTTTATAGCCTAACAAAAGGCTTATTAGGATGGAAAAGTTGAGTTGCACTGAGAAAGGGTCTGGGCTATGTGTTGGGCTCTCTCCTACGTGACTTCCCACACGTTTACTAGTGAGATGAGAGCAATTTGGGTGGGGTCCTAAATTCTTAACTGGTCCTTGCTGTTCCAGCACAGCTCAAAGAACACTCTCAGGTTTGTTGTTACTTCTTTGTAATTATTATCTGAAGACAGAGACCACTGGCCTTGGAAGATCTGCATTTAGACCTTGAGAAGTAGTTAATGGGGAAGTCTGGAGGGTTTCATGCATATGTAACATCGTAATTAGCTAATGATGGACACTTCTTTGTAATTATTTCTGTTGGCTATACAATGCCTCGCTGCCCTGAATAAACTTGGCACTGTTGGACATCCTCCTCAGTGTCCCTCCTGTCCCCATCATTTTGTCTCCTTAACTTCTTTTCACCATCCTCTTACCCTCACATTTCCTGATCGATTTGTCGCGCCAGTGGCGACATTTAAATATATATACATACCCACACACACATTTACTAAATGTAAGGCTTTTAGCAGATAAGTGATTTGCACATATTTTCTCCCCCAAACTCATTTTTATAAGACAAAAATCAGAACTGGTGAGAGGTGGAAGGACATTTGGTTTTATAGATACAGGATTACATTCAAAACTATATGACTTTGATGTTAAATCTCCCCCAAGAGAGACAGGCACTCCTACATATAGCTGGTTGAAGTATACACTGGTTCAACCTTTCTGAAGAGCAGTTGGGCAAAATGGGTCTCAAAGTATATGCTATAGTTTCTCTTTTTAAAAATATATGCATAGGGGTGCCTGGGTGGCTCAGTTGGTTGAGCATCTGATTCTCAATCTCAGCTCAGATCTTGATTTCAGGCTTGTAAGTTCAAGCCCTACATTGGTCTCCATTCTGGGCATGGAGCCTACTTAAAAAAGGGTTGGGGGGAGGGGCACCTGGGAGGCTCAGTGGGTTAAGCTTCCGCTTTCAGCTTGGGTTGTGATCTCAGGGTCCTGGGATTGAGCTCTCATCAGGGCTCTTGGCTCAGCAAGAAACCTGCTTCCTCCCTCTCTCTCTCTGCCTGCCTCTCTGCCTGCTTGTTATCCCTCTCTCTGTCAAATAAAAAAATAAAATCTTAAAAAAAATAGGGGGTGTGAGGGGACACCTGGGTGGCTCAGTACGTTAAGCACCTACCTTTGGCTCAGGTCATGATTTCAGGGTCCTGGGATCAAATCCTGCTCAGCAAGGAGTCTGCTTCTCCCTCTCCCTCTGCCATTCCTCCCCACTCGTGTGCTCTCTCTCTCACAAATAAAAAAAAAATCTTAAAAATATATATACATACACACATATATATACACATTTAGAAAAAAATCTAGAAGCAGTACTAAAAATAATAGTTCTTTCTAGATAATTATTTAAACATTCTCTTTTTCTGTAATGAGTATTTAAAATTTTTTTCCAAATTTTCATTAAAAAGCTTTCTTTCAGAAGTTTATCTTTAAAGTGTGAAAACCAGGGGCACCTGGGTGGCTCAGTGGGTTAAGGCCTCTACCTTTGGCTCAGTCATGATCTCAGGGTCCTGGGACCAAGCCCTGCATCGGGCTCTCTGCTCCATGGGGAGCCTGCTTCCTCCTCTCTCTCTGCCTGCCTCTCTGCCTACTTGTGATCTCTGTCCATCAAATGGATGAATGAAATCTTTAAAAAAAAATTGTTAAAATGTGAAAAACAGCTACCATTTATTTTTTTGTTTTGTTTTGTTTTCTGGTTTTTTTTTTTTAAGATTTATTTATTTTAGAGAAAAAGAGAGTGAGCATGAGGGGAGGGCCAAAGGGAGAAGGGGAGAGACTCTCAAGCAGACTCCCTATCAAGAGTGAAGCCACATAGGGGACTTGATCTCAGGGCCTTGAGATCATGACCTAAGCTGAAACCAAGAGTCAGTTGCTCAGCTGACTGGGCCACACAGGTAACCCATGTTTTTTGTTTGTTTGTTTGTGTGTGTGTTTAAGATTTATTTATTATTTGAGAGAAAGAGAGAGTGAGCTTCAGCATGAGGGGCAGAGGGAGGGGGTGAGGGAGAGAGAGGATCCCAAGCAGACTCCCTACTGAGAGTGGACTCCCACGTGGGGACTGATCTCATGACCCCGAGATCGCAACCTGAGCCTAAAACAAGAGCTGGATGTTCAACCTACTGTGCCACCCAGGCGCCCTTGGTTTTCTGGTTGTTGTTATTTTTTATTTATTTATTTATTTTAGGTAAACTCCATGCCAAATGTGGGGCTCGAACTCAGGACCCCAAGATCCAGAGTAATACGCTCTACCAACTGACCAGCCAGACACCCCCCAGTACCACTTACTGAGTTGTGATATGTGCTAGGTGCTTCATAGACATTAGCTAATTTAATTTTCGAAATGACCTTATGAGGTAGGTGCTGTTATTCTTACTTTACAAATGAAGAAGTTGAAGCCCAGAGATGTTAAAAACAAAACAAAACAAAACAAAACAACTTTTAAAATGTCATGGCCAGGGAGCTGGGTGGGGAATAGGCTATATAGGTGATGGGTATTAAGGAGGGCACTTATTATGATGAGCACTGGGTGTTGTATGTATGTGATGAATCACTGAATTCTACTCCAGAAACCAATATTGCTTTCTTAACTGACTAGAATTTTAATTAAAAAAAAATTTTTTTTAAGAGTTTTTTTTATTTATTTGACAGAGAGAGATCACAAGTAGGCAGAGAGGCAGGCAGAGAGAGAGGGGGAAGCAGGCTCCATGCAGAGCAGAGAGCCCGATGCGGGGCTCGATCCCAGGACCCTGAGATCATGACCCAAGCCGAAGGCAGTGGCTTAATCCACTGAGCCACCCAGGCGCCCCTTAATTAAAAAAAATTTTTTAATGTCATGGCCAGAAAGTGGAACTAAAATGTAAACTCCATGAGAGAGAGGATGTTGTCTGTTTTGTTCACTGTTGATCCCTAGGATCTAGAACTCACTAAATATTTTTAAATGAATAATAGACAGAATCAGGCCTTGTACCCAATTATGTCTCACTCCAAAACCTCTGTCTAAACTCTTGCTCTAAACCAACACTCCAAAGAATCCTTCTGCAATTTATGACCTTAATAAATGTGTTCCTTCACCTTTAATTTACTTCATTTAAAATAGGAAGAAATAACCCCCCAAATGAGAAATGTATGTAGAATATGAGGATGCTATAGGAAACATGAAGTCACATGATGGCTAACTGTGTTGCCCTAGTCAATAAATAAATTAGCTTATAGATGAGCTTAACAAACTTTATAACATTTTTAAAAAATTTTTATTTATTTATTTGACAGACATAGATCACAAGTAGGCAGAGAGGCAGGCAGAGATAGAGGAGGAAGCAGGCTCCCTGCTGAGCAGAGAGCCTGATGTGGGGCCCAATCCCAGGACCCCAAGATCATGACCCGAGCCAAAGGCAGAAGCTCAACCCACTGAGCCACCCAGGCACCCCTATAATATTTATATTTTATTTAACATGGTGTTTGTAGGCATTAGGAAAATTTAGATATTTGACCCTTATGTTATAAATTCAATTTTGAATTTATTATACTATTATTTCTATGGAAAAACTCAGTTTATCTCATATAATTTTGACTCCTAGTAGCTTTTCTAGAAGCATAGGACATTAGAAGAATGAATATTTTTGATATTGCTATTCAAAATCATAATTTATTCCTTAGTAGCTACATAGGCTTTTAAATCAGCATGAGATACTATTTTTGGAAGAAACCTGACATTCAAACTATAATTTTGTGATAGGTGTAGCACTGTTAACCTGAATTAGAATAAAGCTTCAATTTATGACAAACATCTTATTTCCAGTTCCTGATTAAATTTCACTAATAGAACCATAATATCATAATTACTAGATCTCAGCCCAAAGACCAAGAAGCATAAGTTAGTCACAGTTATTAAATTTATGAAAGGCCAAGTTTTTCATACAGCACTGTTAGATCCCAAACTTTGTCATTGCTGTTCCCCCATTCAGTGTTGTTGACTAGGTTAAGGTATGAAGAGAGTATTTAAGCCGATCTTATTAGGGACATGCCCTCTATCACCATTTTGACTTAATGTTGTTTTGGGAATTCAGGCCAATGTAAGGAGAGAGATGAAACAAACCTAAAAGAAAGAAATAGTGGAAGAAAAAAAAAATCCCTATTCGAAGACAGTTATGTATCTAACAAAATGCCCAAGGAATCTTCTAGAGTTTTTAGACTTAATAGGATAATAAATGGCCAGATAAAACATAAAATATTAAAAAAGCCATTAAGATTCTTGAATACCAATAATTACAAACTAGAAAAGCCTAATTTAAAAGAGAGATCCAATTTACAATAGCAATAAAATATAAAGAGAAATAGACTTAATAAGAAGAGTTTATTAAAATAATAAAACATTGGGCAGTAACATCTGGAAAGAATAAAATACTGTAAATATGTCGATTCTTAATATTATTTTTAAATCTAGCACAATCCCAGTCAAAATAAAAATGGACTTTTCTTTAAATTTAAAGAAAGTTATATTTAGTTAGAAAAATAAAGAGATGAGGATAAGAAAAATATTCTGAAAATGAAAAAAGAAAGAGCAAATGAAACAGAAATATAAGTCGGTGAAACAGAAGAGAAGCCTCAGGAATAAGCCGCATTTTATGAAATGACCAAGTGCAATACAAAACAATGAGATGATTTTTTAAATACACATTTGTGAAAATCATTCATTTAGAAATTTGAATTAAATTATCTCCTATCAGGGGTGCCTGGGTGGCTCAGTTGTTAAGCGTCTACCTTCCGCTCAGGTCATAATCCCAGGGTGCTCCCTGCTCAGCGGGAAGCCTGCTTCTCCCTCTCCCACTCCCTCCGCTTCTGTTCCCTCTCTCATTGTGTCTCTTTCTGTCAAATAAATAAATAAAATCTTAAAAAAAAACCCACACACATTTATTTAAAAAAATTATTTTATATCAAATATTGCATAACACCCCCCAGATACATTCCAGAAGTCTTAAGTAACTAAATACCTTTAAACTCATAAATAAGTGAATAAACAAGAGTGAATGTTGATCAGATCTCAAGAGATATGATTATTTTCTTTGACTTTGAAGCAATAAAAGAAGTTAGAAGGGGAGGGATGGTGGTTTCATACCTAAGTTTAAAAACATTTATTCAACTTGGGGCATCTGGGTGGCTCAGTGAGTTAAAGCCTCAGCCTTCCGCTCAGGTCATGATCTCAGGGTCCTGGGATCAAGCCCCGCATGGTGCTCTCTGCTCAGCGGGAAGCCTGCTTCCCTTCCTCTCTCTCTGCCTGCCTCTGCCTACTTGTGATCTCTTGTCTGTCAAATAAATAAATTTAAAAAAAAAATTTATTCAACTTAAAAATAGGAAAACTAGGTAGAAATTAAAGAATTACGTTAAATTTTTCAGTTACTGGAATTTGCATGGCCTGTTGTATCTTCTGCACCTCGCACAGGGCCAGGCACATGGTAAATATTCAATAGATATTTGTTGAACAAATATTGTAATAATTAACTAAGTAGAGGTTGATTAATTATATAAGACAAGGAGTGACCCTGGAGTCCAATTAGCCAGCTGCAACTAGGAATGATGAGGGCAAATTAATTTCTTTGGCCCAGATGCATAAGAACCACAGACAGGAGGCTGCCTAATCAGCTGTGGAATGGACAAGAGATGGGAACAACAGGTGGACTGTGGAGTGCTATCAGGCCAAATCATGTCACACTATATGCATTAGCTGTTGGAGGGTGATAGCAGCCAACAGGCCACACTGGTCTGGGACAATCAGCAAATGAATGGCTTGACTCAATCAAGAAATCTTGTTCAACTTAGGAGGCCCTAGAGTCAGGGTTCTGAATGACAGGACTACAAACAGCAGACTGAGCTGCTAAACAAAGGATGTGATTGTGTTTGGAGAGAAGAAAGAGAGGACCGCATATTTCTTGTCAGTCTTTTTGTAGGATAATTATTCAATGGAGTGAAGCACTCAGACTTGATGGTTGCTGTATTTTCCATGTGAGATAGTCAGAGGGATTTTAACATCCGTAGATGATTGTTCCCAGGGTATAGTGAAGGAAACATTCATTCAAAATCGTTCAGTAGTATGGGAGTCTGAGCAGTAAGGTGTTCTGCGTCATTTTCAGTCTACTTTACGCTGATGGCTCACAGTATTCAATACGTTTCTGCTGAATCAGTAAATGAATTGAGCATCATTTGGATAAGGCTAAAAAATGATCACTGTGGTTTGTCAAGATCTTGTTTTCCTTTGTCATTGGAAACTAGTGTTGGAAACAGAGAACTAGTGTAATGTTTGCTAATGTTGTGAATCTACGTGTTTCCATCTTTTCAGCCCTGTTTTCCCAGGGTGATGAAAATCAACACATTGACAGGAATTAGGAGCACAGAGCTGTCCACCTTCACGGCATGCCTGGATCCAGGGTTTCTCTGCTGTAATGATGCCCCCATAGACCTCTCCAGAACAACTGTCCATCTGTCACCTAGATTGAAGAATAGTAAGTCCTTCAAGATGAGTAGAATTTTTTTTTTTTTTTTTTTTTTTTTTTTTTTTTTTGCTATTATCACTTAACCAGCAAACAGGTTACTTGATGGAATGGGCCAAATAAGTTGGCAAGCCATTCATTTCCTAGCTCTCCAGATATATATATATATCTGAGTACAACAAGAAAAGGAAAGCAGAATTTAAAAAAAAACTATTTGTGAAATAGCTGGTAAGGACAGGACAGTGTTTAGCAGATGTAATATAGATATTTCTATATAGTGGCAGGATGAGAGAAACTGTTATGTCAAATATTTTTAACTTCATGATCAAATGGGAATAATATCAAAAGTGATTGTCATCTGAGGCAGTAGAATTCAATTTTCCTTGCATTATGGAGATTTCTCTGAGCAGACCAGGTTAAATGATTGCTCTGAGGTTGATGACACACTGATTCCTAGTGCCAACAATGACTTCAGCCTGATGGCAACCTTTACAAATCGCTTCCTGTAAATTCTTTGTGAGAATAACAAGCAACTCATTTTGCTTGAGAGTCACTTTTTAGCTAGGGAACTCCACCCAGCAATCTGGATTTAATAAAACAAAATACACTCTGATATTACAAACATATTTTTTGAGATGTAAACTCCCCACATAAGTTTTTGTAAAAGCAAAGCATTTTCGTTTTATACTTGGTGAGAGCCAGATGGGTCCTAATGCAGAGACGGCCAACTATTACTTAGTTTATCGATCAGTGGGTGGGGAAGAGTGGTAGGGGAGGGAAGGCCACTGAAGAGCCACATGTGTGTGTATTCATGGAAGATATTCAAGTTAATATTTACAAAAGTTTTTAAAGCTACAACCAGAACAATGCTTGGTCATTCAACCATTTATTCTTTCACTTATTCAGCACACAGGACTACAGGAACTGAGCTACAGGAACTGTTAAAGGTTCTGGAGGGTACCATAGTTGAACAAAACAGACAATAGTTTTCCTCTCATGGAACTTACATTCTAGTGAGGGAAGACAGAGAAAAAAGCCAAAAATTATCCAAAGAAAAAAGTTTTTAAAGAGAACTCCATGTTTTTAATGGGCAAGGTACAGGAATTATTTGTTTCCATAAGAGTAGGTATTAGGAGAATGTATGTCTTTGTGACGGGTAGTAGATAAAATCCTATTAGTAAATATTTAAGCTTGGATTGCTCAGACACTGTGTATATAATTTATGACCTTGTTCCTGCACTCAGAGAGCTTACAGTTCCAACTTGCAAGGTGTCCCCACACATTATGTAGACAAAGGGAGAGGAAGGGCCAGCAGATATTTTGTATACCATCTGAATCGGAACTACCTTGCCTTCACGGTCACAGTCAGTGCGAAGCAGGTTTAGAGGCCTTGGACCCGTTGGAACTTAAGTAAGAACAGAAATTCTTTGACACTGTGTGTCTTCTCCTATTTGGTAAAAAACAAAACAAAACCCCCACAATGGCATCAGGGAAACTGTGTGTGTGTGTGTGTGTGTGTGTGTGTGTGTGTGAAATGTCCAAGCCACTTTGCTCATTCTACTAAACTCACTATGATTAAAGGCTTTTTAAAAAGTTCTTCTTTAAATTGCAGTTAGTTTACACACTGTGTTGTATTAGTTTCAGGTGTACAATATAGTGACTTCACAATTCCATACATTACCCAATGCTCATCACATAAAGGCTTTGTTGTTGATGTTTTTAACAAACATAAAAGAAGGGCCTTGGCCCTCATGAGATAAAGACCATAAGAACTCTTTGGAACAACACCTCTGAATTTTCTGCTCTAAGTTCTATTCCCACTAACCATTTGTTCAACTTTCCTCTTTTCAATGTTCTCTCCCAGCTGGAATCATAAATCGAAGTTCATGATCATCTCGAGATATACGAGCCACAGACCTCATGAAATCAAAATCACTTAATGCTTCTGTGGCCCTTCTGGTGTCCACCAGAACTACAACACTCACCTCCCCAAGTGGTTACCTAAGAAGTAACACTCTCAAGGACAACCATTCTCATGTGCCCGACCACAGTTGCTTATTGTTCAAAACTATGCCTCCAAGTCTTTTGTCTCTTTCTAAGAACACGTATTCATCCAACAAACACATGTTTGTGGGTAACATGGAGCAACTGGGGCCTACAAAGTATTGAAGGTATATGGTTCCGACTTTTACAAAGCTTAGGGTTGAGAAGAGGGCTAACTACACAGATAGCTCTAAAACAAGGGGAAAGGGGCCAAGCACCATAAGAGAGAGACCAATGAAGTGCCAGTTACTTAGAGGAAGCTTCTGGTAAGGGGTCTCTGGATGGTAGTGCTCTAGCAAGACTTTAAGGGACAGGTAGAATTGCACTAGATCAGGGATGGGCAAGCAGATGCGAGATTACTTCTTTATTTTATACTTTTTTCTCTTCTTAGTACATTATGCAGTCCTTCTCATTTTTATCTATATTCTTCAAATGAGGCTTTCCTAATAAAATCTTTTTTAATGTCATAAACCTCTATTTTTAATTTGCTTCCATCAATATTTTGAATCTCTAATAAGTTTGCTTTTAATTGGGTATTTAATCAACTTTACAATGGAACTTAAATAGGACTATCTAAGTAACAATAGCAACATGAACTTCCTTTAAAAAAATCTCATCTAATTTCCAGGTTTTCATAAACCTTGAAGACTTCTCCCATTCAACTTGCTGCATAAAAAATAATTGTGCATAATTGTGAGAAACCAATATTTACCATTCTGAATTATATATTTTTTTCTTATCTGCTATTGCTTTCTGTAGTCCTTAACCTATTGTTTATGTTTCTCATATTTATCATTCCTTCCAGCAATATAATGTATTATTGTCTCAATGTAACACATTTGACTTGCTCTGTTATTTCCCTATAGATATGTGTGTGTGTGGGGGGGTGCTTTTCTAGTTTTCAGATGTACTAATGAATACTTCCACACACATCCATATGCCTTTTCTTTCCTTTGTATTACCTTTGCAGTCTATGATACATTTTCCAAAGTGAAAGAGGGTAATCTATAATGTCTGGCTAAGGGTGTGGGTGCTGGCAGGCTTACTGTGCTTGAATCCTGGCTCTGCCACTTGCATTCTATGAGAACACGAGCAAATTACTTAACCTCTCTGAGAGGTTTCTTCATATAAAAAATAGGAAAAATATTGGACAACCACATGCAGAAGAATGAAACTGGACCATTTCCGTACACTACACACAAAAATAGACTCAAAATGGATGAAGAACCTCAATGGGAGACAGGAATCCATCAAAATCTTTGAGAACACAGGCAGCAACCTCTTCAACCTCAGTGGCAGCAACTTCTTCCTAGAAATATAACCAAAGGCACGGAAAGCAAGGGCAAGATGGAACTATTGGGACTTCATCAAGATAAAAAGCTTTTGCACAGCAAAGGAAACCGTCAACAAAACCAAAAGACAAAGGACAGAATGGGAGAAGATATTTGCAAATGACAAATCAGATAAAGGGCTAGTGTTCAAAATCTATAAAGAATTTATCAAATTCAACAACCAGAGAACAAAGAATCCCAATCAAGAAATGGGCAGAAGACCTGAAAAGACATTTTTCCAAAGAAGATGTTCAAATGGCCAACAGAAACATGAAAAAGTGCTCCCCATCACTCGGCATCAGGGAAATACAAATCAAAACCACAGTGAGATACCACCTCACACTAGTCAGAATGGCTAAAGTTAACAAGTCAGGAAACGACAGATGCTGGCGAGGATACAGAGAAAGGGGAACCTTCCTACACTACTGGGTTGGGAATGCAAGCTGGTGCAATCACTCTGGAAAACAGTATGGAGTTTCCTCAAAACGTTGAAAATAGAGCTACCCGATGACCCAGGAACTGCACTACTGGGTATTTACCCCAAAGATACCCCAAAGATACAAATGTAGTGATCCAAAGGGGCACGTGTACCCAAATGTTTATAGCAACAATGTCCACAATAGCCAAACTATGGAAAGAGCCTAGATGTCCATCAACAGATGAATGGATAAAGAAGATGTGGTATATATATACAATGGAATATAATGCAGCCATCGAAAATGAAATTTTGCCATTTGCAATGATGTGGATGGAACTAGAGGGTATTATGCTAAGCGAAATAAATCAGAGAAAGACAATTATATGACCTGACGGATATCTGGAATTTGAGAAACAAGGCAGAGGATCATAGGAGAAGAGAGGAAAAAAATGAAACTAGACGAAACCAGAGAAGGAGACAAACTTTAAGAGACTCTTAATCTCAGGAAACAAACTGAGGGTTGCTGGAGTGGAGGGGGAGTGGGAGGGAGGGGTTGGCTGGGTGATGGACATTAGGGAGGGTATGTGCTATGGTGAGTGCTGTGAATTGTGTAAGAATGATGATTCACAGACCTGTACCCCTAAAACAAATAATGCATTATATGTTAATAAAATAAATTTATTAAAAAAATTAAAAAATAGGAATAATAGTCATACTCATCCCACATGATTAATGGGAGAATTATATGAGATAAAAATACATGTAAACCCTTAGGACTGTGCTTCACACATCATAAGTGTTCAATAATGGTAGGGGTTTTTAAAAAATATTTTATTTTTAGGTAACCTCTACACCCTATGTGGAGCTTGAACCCACAACCCTGAGATTAAGAGTCACATGCTCTACTGTCCAAGCCAGCCACGTGCCCCTCAGTAATGGTAATTATAAATTATATAAATTTCTTGGCATATTGTTTGTTGCATTCTAAAATTCAGTAAATTACTACAATTTGGACAAACTATTTGATCATTTCTATTAATCATGGAATTACAAGTCAGGATTGTGAATAATTTTAAAGATTTAGTCTCTGTTTCATGTCAGATATGTTCAAGATGCTTTCCAGAAAAAGAGCATTAGCTTAGAGGATCATCAGATGCTTCCAAATATTCATCTTTGTGAATTGTTGTCATTTGATTGCTGTAAGGATCCTACCTTACATTTATTACATTTTTATTTTTCCACTGTAAGAGAACCCTTGGCTTCGAGTAAAACACCTCAACCTTTTATAAGAAGGAAAGGTAGGAGTACAGCCGGTGCTTGTTTCCTCCCTCTGTCTCTGGCATCTGCTTTTCTCTGTGCATTGGTTTCATTTTTCAACCTGGCTTCTCCCTGCCCCAGAAGGAAACCTGGCCTCTGGGAGCTCCCAGGCTTCCTTTAACAGTGACTGCATATCTTTATCAACTCCACATTCCCAGGACAGGAGTCTTATTGGCCTGCCTTGGGTCAGTTCCTCACTCCTAAACCAGTAAACCATGGAGTTTGGCCACAATAACTGACCAGGTGGTCCTGGTCAGAGTCATTTATCTGGAGAGCAAGGAAAAGCACTAACCCCAAGGTAGGGTGCTAAACAGAAGGGCTCTGGCCAGACCAAATGACAGATTCCTTCAACTCAAGTTATTAGAAGGGCTTGATATGTTTTACATCTGTTTACTGTTCTTGTGTGAACCTCTTCCTCTTGTGTAAAATGTTTACATTTTGTCATCAAAACATATTTTTCCCTTACATATTTATATCAGTATGGGGCGCCTGGGTGTCTCAGTCAGTTAAGTGTCCAACTCTTGATTTTGGCTCAGATCATGACCTCAGGGTTGTGAGATCGAGCTCCAGGTCAGGCTCTATGCTGGGTGTGGAGCCTACTTGAGATTCCCTCTCTCTTTCCCTTTGCCCCTCCCCCCTCTCTAAATCAAACAACAAACAAATTTATGTCATTTCCCCAATGGTTTTGGGAATACAACTGTGCAAATACTAAAAAATTCAGAAAGGCATCAAGATTATTGAAGAACTACTATGTTTAAGAAGTTGTTCTTGGGCACCTGGGTGGCTCAGTGGTTAGGCCTCTCTGCCTTCAGCTCAGGTCATGATCTCAGGGTCCTGGGATCGAGCCCCACATTGGGCTCTCTGCTCAGCAGGGAGCCTGCTTCCCTCTCTCTCTCTCTGCTTGCCTCTCCGCCTACTTGTGACCTCTCTGTCAAATAAATAAATGAAATTTTAAAAAAAGTTGTTCTTGGTGCTATGAAAAGTTCAGAGAGCTGTATTACTACAGAAAATTTAGTTTCTAATGGGGTTGAATATACAAATAAAAAACGAAATAAAAAAGGCTATACACTAGTCACTCCTCAACTATGGAGACCATGTTCGTAAGAATTCTGAGAGAGAAGGCCTATGGTTCAAGAACTTAAATCCCTATGACAGAAATCATGTTAGGTGAAATGATACTTGGAATAAACCTCTGAAAGCCATTAGAATTATGTTCTCTTGTACTAAAATAAATATGACTTTTATTCATCTTATCTTAGTAATCATGACTACTACGTGGATATTTAACACTTTACCATTTCATACTCACTAGCAAGATACATTTCAGGACCTTTTTCCCTATAGTTTCATTAAGATAGCTATAAATAATTTTGTAGGCTTGTTTAAAAATATCTGTAGCCTGGGGCGCCTGGGTGGCTCGGTGGGTTAAAGCCTCTGCCTTCAGCTCAGGTCATGATCCCAGTGTCCTGGGATCGAGCCCCGCATCGGGCTCTCTGCTCAGCAGGGAGCCTGCTTCCCCTCCTTTCTCTGCTTGCCTCTCTGCCTGCTTGTGATCTCTGTCAAGTAAATAAATAAAATCTTAAAAAAAAAAAATATCCGTAGCAAGAAGAATTCTTTCTGGGGTTGGTCCTCCTCTGAATGTTCAAGGTCTAATTTACAGACTTGGTGGTTCCTATCAGACAAGCTAATATCCGGTCTCTATTCTTACACACCAAGGGCTTCCTAACAATCATGTGAGACTTTGCCTAAGGGCTTCTTCCAGTGGGAGAAGCAGATTCGGTTAGGGACTGGCTAAAAGTGCTGTAGATATAATACCCCCAGGAGCAAAAGAGAATTGGTAGAAAAATGTACCAGTTCTCACCTCTTGGGTGGGATGACTCAAGATGGGAGCCATACAGTGTCCCAGAAGTTTCCAGAAGGATCAGGCCCTAGCTGACCACAGCAGTAATGTGTTTATTGACACTTTGTACTGACCTCCTCAGAAGACATCTAAACAAATGGCGCCTTAAAATCCTTGCTTCAGGTTCTGCTTTCGGGGGGAACAAAACCCAGGAGGAAGTTTGGCTCCCAGCCCCTGGTCTTTCCCTCCTAAAATATCTGGGTTCCCAAGAAATGTTGGAGGCTTGAGAAAAACCTCTGAAAACGGATCCCTCACCATTTCCCAGAGTTTTGCAGCCCTGGAGCTGCCCATTTGAACTTCATGGCAGGTACATGCATTTCTACCCCTACTCTCCCCACTGAAACCACGGGAAGTGCTTCCAAAGCCCTGAATTATTAGTGCTTGTTTTTCTTGCTCCTGCCCAATCTTTCATTTCAAAAATCTTTACTTTGTCTCGCGTTAGTTCTCTACTTTCAACCTCAATTTCTCTCTTTCCCAAGCTATCCATGGAAGAACAAGTGATCTGTAATTTCATGTTCCAGGACTGAAATTCTACAGTTGCTGATAAAATATACATCTGTATGTATTAAATAAGAATTATGTCTAAGACAATATCATGGTTGGGGTGTTTAAAATGATGTATCAAAAAGGAAGTGGAAATACAACATGAGCAATCAGAGAATGCTTCACAGAGAAGTTTGGGACCACTGATCTAGTCCTATCACCCATTTTACAGATGGGGAAACTGCGATCTATAAGGCTAAATGACTGACTCAGAGTCCTACAGCTTATAATTTGTGACCAACCCCCATTTTCTCACCCCTCAATCCCTTCTGTGCTCCACCCCATGCTGGCCACTCACCATTTGTCCAGAGGCAGACTTGCTTCTGCCTTTGTCTTCTGTTGGCCTTGAAGTTTGCCACGAGGACAAAGCCTGGAAAAGGATGAGAACAAATAGCACATTCTCCAAAGCACTCTCCACCATGCACAATATCAGTTGTCCTGAGAGGGTTTTGATATGGGTTGAAAATATTGTTTTGTCTTAAATCTTGGAAAAAATTCTAGTTGCATGAAATTTTTTTCTCCAGAATTAATCATGGGTAGCATACTCTTTATCCTTGTTCTTTGATGAAGCAGAAAACAAAATAGCCATTGAAGGCGCCCTTTGTTTCCACCCAGGGACTAATGACGTTGTGCACCCCTCCCACCCAGCAGCCCTCGGGTACTGGTCTCTCTGAAGAGTGCTGAGTGCCCAGGGTGCTGACTAAGCCCATCCCAACCCCAACTTTTGCCAAGGAGACAATTCCTCTGACTGTTCTTGAGCTTGGTCGTATCAAATATTCTCAACAAGTTCTTCCAATTTCTGTTTTTAAAATAAAAATCAAAAGACCAGCACATTCCTTTTATGTTTGTGCAAATGAAGCAGAGGCAAGAAGCTGGTGAAACTCCAGCTAAAGACTCCTGATATGTAACTTGAGAGACTGCCTACTGAAGTTCTGAGGTATAAATTATTTTTATGATATATTTATATGCTATATTATATAATATAAATATATTTACCTATACAATACAAGATTGTATTTTTGGTACTTCTATAGACTGTGGAATCAATATTCTAAGAACAAGTCTTAGCTCCAGTAATAATGACTCAGGCATAACTGGGGGTCTTTAAAATACAGTATTTTCTTGCTACATCATGTTTTGTTTTAAAAAGGGAGGTGGCGGCATCATTAGTACCCTGAGTGTCCACTGGAGACAGTGCTAATCATCATGAACTCATTTTGGGCAAGCCAGCATCAGCTGAGGCACACGCTGACATGATTATCACACACACTCGATGGCTCTCATTTTCGGCATTGATTCATGTTTGACTTGGATCCAATCAGGCATGTCTCATAACAGAAAACACTCCTTTTCTGCAAAGATGTTTAGGACCTGGCCTGTGTCCTGCTGCAAGGCACAGATATAGGATATCCACGTAAGGTCCTCAGCCTGCCTCAGAACATGCCTTGGATATAGTATGTATGTCCCCAACTAGAAAACGAAAACAACCTCTATTCCATTCCTCCCTCCCTAAGATTGCCCCCCCCCCGAGCCCCCACCAGGGTCCCTGCTTCTCCTGCAAGGGAGTCACTATAGAAAAAAAATTAGAGCCTCTAGAAAATCAAGAGTACATCAGGGAAAAGACAGAAGAAATTCTAGGAAACAGGAATGGCTTGGGGGAGCTGTTTCCAGGAGCAAACATACAGTCACAGATGGGCCTTGCTTTTGGTAAGCACCCCCTTGAAAACAAACATAACAAATATTTTAAAAGGGGAAGGGGAACAAACAACTTCTAGGAAAGCGTTGTGATCATCTGTCATCCTCATCTTAATATGGTTTGATTCAACTAGATTGTTTTCCTTCTTACAAACCAGCTGCACCAGGAAAATGGAATTTTGTTTGCTGGAAGAAAAGTAGATAATTCTAGAGCATGGTGATCTTCTGGAAGAGGGGCTGGTGTGTGTGTGTGTGTGTGTGCACACGCACGTGCGTGCACGTGGGCATAGGATATCCTAGGGGAAATAATAAAAAGGAAGTAAAAAACCAAAACAAAAAACACCCAAAGCAAACATCATTAGGTCAACATGTGCCCTAAGAAAGACATTAAATCTCCTATGTTCCTTCTCCTTCATCTCTTCCTCTTCCTTATGCTCTCTTTTCTCCCATTTGAGTTTTAAGCCTGTGGTCCCTGTTCCCAGAAATCTGAACCAATATTATTAACCAATTAACCAATATTAAGAATTTAGCAACATTATTCATTAAATTGGCTTGTCTGGGAGCATGCTATAAGTCTAATTGCCATAGTAACTCATAATCATAATATTATTAATGACTAATAACTAATAATTATAATTCTCCTCGGCTTCCTCCTCATTGACCTCAAAGCCTCTTTGGGGGAATTCAAGTTCCAAAGTTTTGGGTTTTTTTTTAAGATTTTATTTATTTATTTGACAGGCTGAGATTACAAGTAGGCAGAAAGGCAGGCAGAGAGAGAGAGGAGGAAGCAGGCTCCCTGCTGAGCAGAGAGCCCGATGCGGGGCTCCATCCCAGGATCATGACCTGAGCCGAAGGCTGAGGCTTTAACCCACTGAGCCACCCAGGCGCCCCAAGTTCCAAACTTTTGTACACTGCAGCTCACAGGCTGGACAATGAAAGAATTCAAGCAGAGTGGGAAAACAGACAGGGGGCCAGGGTGCTGGGTTTGGCCATGCAGATCAGGTCCTGTAGCTCAGGGCCAGGCCAGGAGGGTGAGTGGAGTCCGAGATCTAGTCTGCACTCTGCTGTCCAGGCTGAACGTCTCGGCTGGTGGCAGCATCTGCAGAGAAGATGGGATATCTTTTCTCATTTTCTTGGAAGCAATGGGCTGACCATGGCCCTGAGCGGAAGACAGTCCTACCACTGATCACCAGAATCAGTAACAGCAGGCACAGGAGATGCTACACCTGTTTTGGAGACGCTCCAAAACCAACATTTGGGAGTGTCAAGGCCAAGTTGAAGAATAAGCATTTCGGGGAATGGCGGGGAGGAGACGCACAGTCAAGCGTTGAGGTTCAGGACTATGATACAAGCCGAGGGGCTCCTTTCTTGCTGCTCTCAGGCAGTTTTCATCACATTGCCTTTCCGTCTGGTGTCATCAAGGTACTCTTTTGGCTTGTCCCATTAATATTTTACCTAATAATTTTAGAAATTAACTTTGATCAAATGCTGAGTCCTACCTGCATTGAAGGAGCACTCAGTATTTCCTCTTTATCTCCATTTACCTCTTTAATTCTCTCATCTTTAATGACCAGAGTAAAATTTGGTCCTTTAACAAGTCATCAGATTTGACCCGAGAATAGCTTTAAGCAAAGCTTGTTAGAAAGTGAGCTAAAGTGGGGCTTGTTGGTTTGGAGCCTGGGAAGGACGATACAGCTGCCACAGCGAGACAAGCCGGCCTTGTCTGGGCTGAACCACCGCAGGGTCTCCAGCTCTTCCTCGCTCTTTGTTGAGCACTTCATCTTTATCTAATCTTTCACAAAGCAGAGTCTGTCAGGCAGTCTGTGGGGAGCCTAGTGAATCAGCCTCTCCTTCTGGAATGTGGCAGCCGTGAACCGTGCCTAAATATTTATTTCAAATATCATCTCTCCTGTCGTCCTCCGCATCCAAAGACTTTTCCAGTTTAAAATATCTGTGGCCTATAATTCACAGGGCTTTTGCAAGGAGAGGCCCTGTGAATGGACTGGAGCATCAGAGCCACTGCCAAGCCGGCAGGTTGTTTACAGTACCAAATGGTCCCAAAGTCTCAGGGGCTCAGCATACCCAAAGCTGACTGTTTGCTCATGCTAAATGTCCAGCACAGGGAGGCAGGGGGATCCAAGCAGAGCAATTCCATCTCAGCATATGTTTTTATAATTTCCTCAGCAGGGAGAAGAAAATACAGTGACTCATGCACTGGTTCTTAAAGGCTCTGACTGCGAGTGACACATGTCATTTCTGTTTCTACTTCATTGGTTCAATAAGTCATATGTCCACGTCTAATTTATAAAAAAGGAAAGGAAGTGCACTCTTACCACATATCCTGAAGAAGAGAATGGAAATATTTGAAACAAGCCTGATGACTACAAAGGGGGGTCCAGTGGGAAGTACTCCAGGGCTACCTTTGTGTTCTAGGAGCTCTTTTTTTTTTTTTTTTTTTTTCTAGGAGCTCTTAACTAGATCAGGAAGATCTATTTCCATATTTCTATGTCTGATAGCTGCTCTTACAACTCAGGTGTCTTATTTGCAGAGGTAGGTCTTATAGGCAATTATCTAGCAAGAAAAGCACTAAGTCCTAGTTCTTCCAAGTAGGTTCACTATATTTTTATCATTAAAATAAAGAATTCCATAAAATTCCACGGATATTATTATTGAGACCTCGCTTAAGGGAGTGACTAATCCTCAGAGGCTTCAGAAATAAAACATGTCTCCAGATAGTGGACACTGATTTCCAGAAGAACCTACTCTTACTGAGTATTGTCCTTCCTTTCTGCATTTGAGTCACACACAGTGCAAGTGGCAGGAATCTGACAACCATTATATTCAACATGAACCACTCTCCCAGGCAGAGCATTTTGGATCAGAGTGGACTTCTGACCCAAGGTGGGCCAGAGTTCTTCTCTAGGAATGTGGAGTTTGGACTAACAGAAGCTATGAGGAAGCAGGTTTTGACAAATTGATCTCAAACTATCCATACCCTTCATTTCCTGGTTTCCCTTGCAGTTAGAATGGAGCCAGGTGACTAAGTTCTGGCCAAATGGAAGATGGACAGAAATGACAAGCCACATTTAGAGTTGGCTATTGAAAATACCCCTCATATCCCTCCAATTTCTTTTCCCCACCACCTTGGAGGTCACATGATTAGATAGCACAGTTATAAGATGGAGAGGGGCTATCCATCACATGGAAAATTGTGACATGAGTAAGCAAAAAAATTATGGATTAGGATATATTTTTTCCTTCAACATACCCTAGACTATCCTGACTAACATTGACCCAACAGAGGAGTGGCTTTGTTCTGCCAAGTATCTAAGAAAAGCTGATCCACAAAGAAGGAGAAAAATGATGTACATGTCAGAATAGAGAAAAAGAGTCCCTGGGTCCTAACTCCTTGTTCTAATCCCTTCTTAAGGGTAAATCACATTTCTGTCCTCGGCTTTTGTAATGCCCTTGTACCTTTATTATTGTAAATGTCCTGTCTTTTAATAAGTTTGTTCCAGAATTTGTCCTTTGCAACCAAAAAAGTTATAACCCTATAATCTTTAAAGCTGTTAATACCTCTCATATCTCAGTTTTCAGTATGAGAGTACTCATTATACCATGAAAACAACTAACAAATTAATAGGTATGATGCTGACTTAGATTTTTAATTCCTTCCCACCAGAAATGCCAAGAACTACAGCTAAATCTTATTCAGATGTAATTCCATAGTACAGTCAGTGCTTATAACACAATTCCAGAATTATTGATCTTGCTTACTTAACCAAAATTCAAATAAAGGTGGATAACCTTTTCAGTTTTATTGGTTACAAATGACCAGCTGACAAGTTACTCAATTTCTGCAATTGTAGTAAAATTCTAGAGCTATCAAGAAAGGGTTGCTTGTTCAAGAACAGCTAAGGAATTGATTGGCTCTTCAGAACCTGTGCCAACTTCCTTTCGGCGGGCAGGCTAAATAGTGGATACCTTTTATAGAAGGAAAGCCATCATCCTATGAAGAAAAACTCTCTGCCATGAACAAGCTGAATGCAATCACAGAAACTGCAGACAAAAGAGGTTTTGATGACAGATATTACTGATGCCTGGTGCCTTCAAAGGCATTCCAGGAAAAGCAAAGGAATAATTGTGACAAATAATAACTCATGCTTCTTCCAGGATGTTACTCATTGGGCCAATGGATCACTTGAGAAATATGTCAGTGAGTCAGTTCATACTCAATTTGGCAAAAAGATTCCAGGTCCCTAAGCTCTTTGCATTGAACAAATGGATACATTAACCAAATAGGTACATTCTCTGGGACAAGTGAAGGCATGAGAACTTTAATAATAAAAAGCAGTTTGCTCCTTTAGTATCCCCATACACCACCCCATGCCATATATCTGAGCAAAATGAAATTATTAAGGCTAATGAAGAAAATCTTGAGTACATCTTTCAAAAAAGATAAAGTACCTAAGCGAAGGAGAAAGGCAGAAACACCAGTAGAAAGCCTAATAATTCACCAAACATTTAAAACAACATGAACTTGTAAGTACTGCAACTTATATATCATATATCAAAGGCCAATTAAAATAATAATGGTTACAAACAAAAAGGAGGTTGGACCAGATGGTCTAAGGTCTTTTATTTGAAATTCCATGATGAAAGAACTATGTGGATTTTTGTAGGTCAAGGGCCAAATGTGGCCACTGATTAAATTCATCCTATGATAATGGCATTGACATTCATAATTTTTTTTTTACTGTGTCATGAATTCATATGAGTTTATTAAAATATATAGTTTAAAGGCAAATGAAACTGAATACTCATGTACTTACTGTCCAGGCTAGTCTAAGAACAAAATATTAACAACACTTCATAGTTCCCCTGAGCCTATGACTGTTGCATCTTCCTCCACTTACTCCCCATCAATGGCCACCTAAAGGTTGCTACCAGTTCACACTCTTAGATATAATATATTTTAATTATATATATGTAATATAAATAATATATAATTTTCCCAGATTTCTTTATGGCTTTACCACCTATGACTCTATGCCCATACAACATATTGTTTAGTTTTGAAAATTTGGTAATGGCATAAAGAAAGATCGGAGTTAAGCTATCAATTGAAAATTCAGGGATAAATACAACATTATCCCTTAGTGTCAGCTCCCTTGAGAGTTTGCAAGAACCCTCTTCTGGGGAAGTCAGTGAGCAAGGCTAGAAGCTAGTCCTAGCAGACACAAGGCTCTGCACGCTTAGGGCATGTTGCAAGGCCTTCAGATGAACCTGATACTGACGTCAGGCAGAAATATGTGAAAGGGAATGGGATGCTCTCTATTTTCTACCTTATCTCCAGCTCTCAGATAGAAGGTTAAACAGAAAGTTTGGTGATATGAAATGAGTATCCTTAGGTGATCCAGAAAGCAAGGCATGGAAAAGAGAGCAGGAACTTTATCAACAAATGGTCATAACACAGATTATAATCTGAGCAATGTTCATTCAAGCATTCTGTCTTGAGGTTGGAGAAGAGGGTAAAATAACAGTGGAAACTTGGCTATAGCGGCCACCACCTTGTCTGTCTCTAGAGTCTCATGTTTATCTCTGGGTTAGTCATCCTCTATATCTACTGATAGCTGTCCTAGAGTCTCCATTCACTCTCTTCATGAGAATCCCCTTTGCCTTCCTCCTGGGTTGGATCACCTGTTTTTTGTATTCTGGACTGGAACACATAATATGTGGGGTCCAGTGAAAAGTGAAAATGCAGAGTCCCTTGTTTAAAAATTATTGAGAATTTCAAGATGGTGAGAGCAGAACATCAAAAAAGTATGGGACCCTTCTATGTGTGGGATCTATGCAACAGCATAGGCTGATGCCAGCAACACCAGCCCTGCCTATATGCTATGTTTTCTTCTTTCCCAATTTTTTCTCTTATTCTAAAACAGCACATTCCCTGATAGTCTTTTTGTATGAATGTATGGGAAATAAGCTTTTGAGACTCGCATGTCTGAAAATGTCTTTGCTCTCTCTTCATACTTGAATATAAGCCACTTTATTATACAACACTGTATTCTCAATGTTGCTCCCTGGAGTTGTGTAATACAGTAGGCCTGCTTGATTGATGGTTTGGCTGGGTATAAAATTCTAGATTGGAAACAATTTTTCTTCAGAACTTTAAAAATATTTCTCCCTTGTCTTATTTATAGTGTCACTGTGGAGAGGTCTGAAGTCATTTGGGCTCTTAATTCCCTTTATGTGACCTGCCTATTCCTCTCTAGAAGTTTATATAAATTCTCTGTGCCCCAGAGTTCTGAAATATTACAATGTGCCATTGTGAGGGCCTATTTTCATTCACTGTGCTTGGGACTCTATAGGCCCTCTTGATCTGACAACTCGGGTTCTTCAGTTGGGAGAAATTTTCTTAAATTATTTCATTGGTGATTTTCTCTGCTCCATTTATGTTGTTCTCTCTTTCTGGAGCTTTTATTATTTGGATGATGAGCCTTCTAGAACAGAACTCTCTCTCTCACTCCTTTACTCTTTCCTCTGTTTACTCTGTTCTACTCTCTGAGAAAATCTTTACTCTTAAATTCTGGCTATTCTGCTTTTTTATTTCATGATTATAGCTTTCATTTCTAAGAACTCTTTTTATTCTCTAAATGTGCCTCTTTTGGGGCATCTGGGTGGCTCAGTTGGTTAGGCATCTGCCTTTGCTTGGCTCATGATCCATGGGTCCTAGGATGGGCTCTCTACTTGGCAGGTAGCCTGTTTCTCTCTCTCCCTCTGCCCCTCCCCCTGCTTGTACTTGCTCTGTCAAATAAATAAATAAACTCTTTTAAAAAATGTTCCTCTCTTATAATGTCCTATTCTTGTTTCATATATGTGGTGTTCTCTTATTTGAAGATATAGGAATTCTTTGTGTTTGTTTTATTGTTCCCTCCCGGCATAATCACTGTCGCTCCATGTTGCCTTTTCTTTTTCTTTTTTTGTGTTTATTTGGATCACTATCTTTTTTGTTGGGGACTCTCCTCGGATATTTGATAATCCTTATTCTTCAGCTCTTAATTCATAATAATAATGGGGAACTAAAAAACTGAACAAGTGGATAGGCTTACTGACTTTGAACTTTATTCTAAGGTGACCTGAGTGGGCTCTTTCAGTATTCAACATTGAAGTCAGTATTTTTACATTTTCTTCTTGTTCTGGTCAGATTCCTAGAAGAGAATATTCCTGTCTCCTCCCTGGTGAAGGAGAGCCTGGCTGAGATACAAGTGAGCAAAGAAGTCTGGAGAGTCAGAATATATGAGCTCATTTTCCCCTCAATAAGAAGGCCTGCTCTCAACTGTGCTTGGCATCCCTCAGTCTCAGACCATCTATCCTCCTCTCTACAGAGATAAAACCTCCAGATTGTCAGCATGGGACAAGGACAGTCATCTGGTATCATAAAGAGGGAAAGGGCAGTTAGGAATGCAACTGCTTCTCAAGTAGCTTTTTCTTCCTTATTTGAGGTGTACCCTTTATCCCAGTCCTAGGCATACCTGATGCTGCAAATTCCTGAGCCTCCTGAAGATTCTACAGTTCAAAGCCAACTTTCTTGGGGATGTTGTTAAATCAGTTATTACTCGTTCATATACTTTCCAGCTTCCAAAATTTTGTTGCTCTTACCATCTCTCTTATTTTCCCTGTACTTGTATGTTTATATCTTTGGTAAAAAATCTCTTCAATGTAAGCTATAGGATGCTTTAGGAGGAAATAAAATTAGATGCATGCATTCAATTCACCATTTAAACTCAGAACACCATCTTCTTTTTTTTTTAGGTTTGTTTATGTTTTAAAGTAAGATCTATGGTCCAACATGGGGCTTGAACTCATAACCCTGGGATCAAATGTCGCATGCTCTGCCAACTGAGCCAGCCAGGCACCCCCCCATAATCCCACTTTCTTTGAACAGTCTTTCAGAACTTACTGTACTTTGTTTTTACTTATTCGAATGTATTGATGATGGAGCTGGTATATCAGCATGGCAATGACAGCTAAGCTTCAAATCCCAGACATGGCTTTGGCTAGTGGTCAAATGCAGGAAACATTGACAGGATTACATGCCCAGCACTCCCTCCTCTTTTCCTGCACCTCCCCAGCTTAACCACTCAGGAGCCAACATGTTCCTACATAATCTCACATGCAGGTTAGAGTTGATTGGCTTAGGGAAATTCAACCTAAGTTAGACCAATAACTCACTTCTCTGAGATTCTTGGATATCAGCTAGAGAAACCATCCCTTGTGGAAAACCCTAAAATGTAAGTTCCTCCTCTCCTGCAACCCAAATTTTGTTGCTGGATCAAATTTACCTGTACCATTCTTTCTTCAAGATGTATGATCTCCTAGAGAGGCAAATTGCTTTGCCTTTCACCATTGAAATCCAAAGCCCCTTCCTCCTGCCCACCTGAAGTCCCACACCTCCAGCATGGAACTGAAGCATGAAAAGAGGGAACTCCAGAAGAGCCCAGACTACTGGGGGGCAATTGGGAGTTCAGAGCTCTCATCCCCTATAATGCTAATGATTTAGGAGACAGTACACCTTTTTTTTTCCCCCTCAAAGGAAGTGGAATTTAAAATTGTTTTAGTATTAAAATGCAATTTTCACCAGTAATTAAAATTTTTCTCTCAGGAAACTCTTAGTGCAGTAAAAAAGATAGTGACTTTGGATCCAAAAAGTTTTGAGATCTATGTTCTAATACTGTGACTTTGGGCACGTTATTTGATCTCTTTTCCCTCAGTTTCTTTCTATGTGAAATGGGATTAAAAGCACAGGGATTTAAAAGGACATAGTTTAAAAGGTGACTGGCATGTGGTTAAGTTCTGTAAATGTACAGTCTTCCCCATTTTCCTCATCTGTTAGCAAGAGCACTAAGATAATGGGAGCTCCTTCTGTATGGCAAATATTCCCAAGAGTGTTAAAGGAGGACACAACAGCAAAGGCAAAAATGATCTACCTGAGGCTTGGGGGACCTCTGAGAAGGCTAATCCTTACAGATATTTCAAAATGGGGCTGGCTCACTCAGTAGAGCACATGACCCTTGATCTCAGAGTTGTAAATTCAAGCTTCACATTGGGTGTAGAGATTACTTAAAAATAAAATCTTAAAACAAACAAACAAAAAAGGAACTGAAACACCCCCCCCCCCATATTTGTCAGGCATGGTGGAGGGATGTTTAACTTGGACTGTTTTTTTTTTTACCTGTTTCTTTATTTTAACCATGAAGTCCTTGATCCAAATGCATACGAAATATAACAAACACATGATACCAATATTATTCTGGTAACATTTTTTGATCCCTTTGACACTTTTCCCAGAAAAACACGTGTGTGTATTTGTACTCACACAACTACTCTCTGCAGGTATTTGCCTATATCCTAAGCCAAGAACATCCCGTGAATAGACTCTGACCTACAGAGACACTTTGCAAGGCAGTCCTCCTTGGCACCCCCATACCACCTGCTGCCCGGCAAGGAGACTGGCAAGCCGCCCTGGACACCTGGGGGTGAAGCTGTGGCGGGGATGGAGCTGGGAGCGGGAATGCAGTGGAAGTATCAGGTCAGTGCAACCTCCAGCTGCCCCCATGTCCTCATAGAGCATGTAGTGCTGGGGTAAGTCAACCAGGCCAAGCTGTGCTGGGGTCATAGGGTGTGGGTGCCCCAGAGCACGGAGGCTCCCACCGCCTAGTGTTCTGGCCAAAGAGGAGGGGAAAGGAAAGAGAGCAGGAGGAAAAGTGGAGGGAAAACCACTTTCAGGAGAACTGCCAGAAGATAGCAACCTTACTTCCCCACCTCGGGGACAAAATTTTTCACCAGAACCTGAATGATTTCCTCCCTCCTCTGGGAGAAGCATCCTGCCAGGTCTAGCTGAGGGGCCTCTAGGGCTATCCTATCCTAGGATAGGAAAAGAGCTGAGAACCCCCATATTTGTCAGGCAAAGTGGAAGGAGTTTTAACATGGACTTTAAACTGCCAAGTCCTGATCCCAGTGTATTTGAAATAGAACCTAACACATAACACCAGTATTAGGTAATGGTTTTTGGAGTCACTGATTTCTTTGACACCTGCTCCATGGTCCATGCCCACCATGGAGATGGTGGATCTTGAGCATTGGGTGGAACCAGCCTCACCAAGCACTGGAGTGACCCCCAAAGACTGCCAGGGTGCAGCAGGGCTGGGTGGACTTGGCGGCCCAGGCCAGCCTTGAAGCCTTTGGGGGTATGTTTGAGGTCCAGATTCCTATTAAAGTCAGGGCTGAGCTGGCCTCCTGGGGGTGAGAGCAAGGAGGGGCATGCTCCACTATATAGGGGGTATGGGCTAGTGGCTGTTGTCCCTCTTCATCGCCTGCAACCCGGGATCTAAAAGGAGAATGCAGACCAACTTTTAATTCTGCACGCTATTCAGCATAAAAGGACCTAAAACAGACACCTCAGGCTATTTGCACTAATAAGTAACAACTTCCTCCCTAAGTCTTTTACGGGTACAAAGTGGAATACTCAAAAGCAAGATAAAAGATAAGGTTACACTGTGTTCTTAGAATTAACTTACTTTTCCTCATTTTACCCTCACACCCACAGAAATGGGTGTTTTTACCTCCACTCTCACAGAGGAAGAAACTGGCTCTGAGATTGCTCAAGGTCATATAGTTAATAAGTGACAGAATCAAAGTCTGAGCTAGGTCTGACCCAGGACTGGTGTCCTTAGTACTGCACTCCCACCTCCCAGGGGACGCAGGTGATCTTCATCAGGCGAGTGAAAAGAAACTCGTCTCTCAATAGATGAAGGTGCCGCTGCCAAGGGATCTGGGAAAACCACTGCCTTCCCTTCATTTCTAACTACAAGGATGTCTTTGCTCTGAACAGCTTATGAAACTCCCACCTTTATGAAATGGCTTGCTGAAATTAAGTCTGCAGACTGTGAAACTTGACCTTTTTTTCCTTTTTTTAGTCTAACTGGACCTATGATATGCCTAACTGGAGCATGTTCAGACCGAGTGACCCAACCAGATAAACTGACACATGGTGCCCAGTTCCTTCCAATAAATGCATCCTTTCATGTTGGTATGGCCATTTAACCATCAACTGTCCAGCCTCTCTATAGGTACTCAGAGAATAGCTCTGCCTTTCCTCACACCCATCTACTTTCTCCTCTGCCCATTATTTTTTTCAAACATGGTTAAGATCCACTTACTCCTTTGCTTAAAAATCCCCCATGATCTCCCACCTGTCTACAAGGATAAAGACAAGACTCATCACAAGAGGCTCCTTCCTGTCCTGGCAGCTCTTAAATTTGAAGACAAAGAGAAATTCCAAAGTACAGCCAAGTACTCTCCAGGGCTGCAAGCATACTGAGTCGTGCCCTCAGATCCTACATGAGAATAATCAGAGTGTAAAGTGTAAGTAGTAAAGTGTAAGTAGTAAATAAAATCTTTCATTCAGTCCTTGGGGCGCCTGGGTGGCTCAGTGGGTTAAGCCGCTGCCTTTGGCTCAGGTCATGATCTTGGGGTCCTTGGATCGAGTCCCGCATCGGGCTCTCTGCTCAGCAGGGAGCCTGCTTCCCTCTCTCTCTCTCTCTCTGCCTGCCTCTCTATCTACTTGTGATCTCTCTCTGTCAAAATAAATAAATTTAAAAAAAAATCTTAAAAAAAAAAAAAATCTTTCATTCAGTCCATACCAACCCTACAGAGTTTGGTACTCAGAGAAATGCCGGCTACTCAGAGCGAAGGGCTCAGAGTTTTCTTTTCTTAAAACTTACTCCGATCTCTTCTGAAAAACAAGCCTGGGAAGCTTTAGAGAAAAGTTAGATAATTGGAAATAGAAAAAGCAGGATCAAAGGGAAAGGGGAAAGCAAATATTCTAGGTCTTAATCTTTATGCTACAGAATTGACTCTGGATTTCCTGGTAGGCAGGGCAAAAAGGGAAGCAGGGTATATTATTTGAATTTTATTGATAGAAAAAAGGAAACTTGCCATTTCTTGAAAAAAGCAAAATATTTTATATTACTGTTTTTATCTTTCTTCATTGCTTCTTTATTTATAAAATTAGTGCATGTCTCTTGTAAAAAACTCAAGTAACACAAATGTCTCCACAATAAAAACTATATGCCCCCTTACGTCTTTCTCCAATCTCCTTCTCCAGAAGTAAACCTTAAGCCCTGAGACTACCCATTTATTTCTAAAGGCTTTTTTTGTTTTGATTTTAGGGTTTTAGGATTTTGGGGGGGTGCATTTTGTGGGGTTTTGTTTTTTGCCATTAGAAGTATGTACACAGGGATACCTGGGTGGCTCAGTCATTAATGGTCTGCCTTCGGCTCAGGTCATGATCCTGGGGTCCTGGGGTCCTGGGATCAAGCCCCACATCAGGCTCCTTGGTCAGTGGGGCGCCTGCTTCTCCCTCTCCCTCTGCCTGCCTCTTCTCCTACTTGTGCTCACTCTCCCTCTGTCAAATAAATAAAGAAATTCTTTAAAAAAAAAAAAGAAAAGGAAGAAGAAGCACTTAACACAGCTTTCATAGAATGTAAATTGCTTGTTTGTTTTATATATAACTATATTCTTTTGTAACTTGCACTTTCACTTCACAGTGTACCAGGGCCATCCTTCTATATCAGTATCTGTATCTGTATCTACATCTTTCATTTTAATGATCAAAATATTCCATTATATGGAGGTAGCATAATTTATTTAACTATTCCCTTATTTAAATTATTTCTGATTTTATGTCTTATAATGGGCATCCTTTTATGTACACTTTTGTACAGATATGAGTATTTCCATAGGAAATATTTCTGGAAGTGGAAGTGAGGGACAACATGTCTCGCTCATAGATTTAAAATTTTGATGAATTCTCTTCAAAAGACTCCACCAATTTACAGTCTCACCAGTAGGGTTCAAAAGTGCTCATTTCCCCATTTGCTTGCCAACACTAGATTTTATTGACCTTTTTCATTTTCTGGCACAAACTGCTAAATGGAATTTCTTCTGGCAAGATCTGTATATTTTAAGCTAGAAAGGAGACCAATGAGATGGTCTCATTTCTCTTGTTCTGGGGCAGTGGTTTTCAGGCTGTGCTCTGTGGAGCCCCAGGAATTCTCAGGGGCTGCAGGGGTGTACAAAAGTACAAAACTTCCATCCTTTTAACCAGGGCAACTGAGGTTTTTATCTGTTTTACATTTTGCTCTTGGGGTGAGATTTTATTTGAAGATAAGATTCTGTTGCTATAAACAAGTTTGCAAACCACAGACCTGGGTCGTTTCTTCCTGAACCATTAGTAGCTTGAAGAGGAATTGAAAACATATTCCTTCAAGGCAAAAAAGAAGGGATGTTAAACAGTGAATATCTAGATGTAGCCAAAATATTCTCATTTGCACATTATGTGTGTGCGCACATGTGTCTGCTAATGGTCTTGTTTATGCTTGGCCTCACCCTATAATACCCAATTGCTATCTTGCAACCAATCCTATAACTCCATTTCTTTCAAGATACGGATTAAAATTCCCTTTCTCTAAATACCCATACCCCTTGCAAAACACACACACACACACACACACACACACAAGGCTTGTGTGGATCATGTCCCTTTGTGAAAACTGGATGTCAATTGAGGGTTCTTTTCCCCTACAACTTGGGTAAAATTCCATGATTCTCTGAGACTTCTGTGAGCTCCCTGGTGCCTTAGATTCTCATGGCCTCCTCTGCCCCCTACTTCTCTGGTGCTGTCTTTGAAATCCATCATGTAAAACTTCAGGTCATTCTTTGATAGACACACACGCGCACGTATCAAACACACACACACACACACGCACACACACACACACACACACACACACACAGAGCAACGAAGTGCTACTCCACTGCACAAGGAATTTCTGAGAGGAGTTCAATCTACTATTGAAGGCATACTGGGAAAGTCAGAGAAAGAGAAGTTGGAGTTGCAAGAATACAAACAATTTCAAGATGCCATGGTGAGCATCTTGTGCCCTTTCATGGGCTAATACGAGCTCTTTTTGATCTCATTAGCTCCTCTCTCCACTATTTCCATTCTTTATTTTCACCCACTACCCCCTGGATTGAACCAAGAACTTCAAAATAGTTTCCTCTCTTAAGCACGGCAATCAACTCTTTGCAGCTTTTACTCTTCACCTCACATGGCCGACCTCTCCATAATGTTCATCTTTGCCAAGGGGCTTTCCATTTTGCATAATCAGTCCTCTCTAGGAAGCAGTTTTCTTAAAAAACAAACAAACAAACAATAGGAATATAGTTTTCCTTCTTCTGTATCTGTGCTATTTCTTCCTTACTGAAACACTGTCATTGTATTTCTTTTGTCCTCTTACCATTTTATATATCTGGACCTTCCAACCAACTGGTAAGCAGCCCAAGGACAAGAACTCTGCCTTTTCATAGCTTTTTAAGTGCCCAGTCTCTGGTTCATACCTCACAAATGCATAATGAATAAAGCAGCACTAATGTACAATTAAAAGAAGAGTAAATGATAACTGAATTTAAGAAGACCCTTAGATATTTTGTAAGATGTGGTAGATATCTCCTTGCAAATGCTCCAAAATCAGCAATTCTTAGAAGTTCAGTTCAAACATTCAGACATAGCGTCAACTTATATTTGTCTTTTAGGAGATCCATAATGTAAGGTTATCCTACTCAAAATATTCACTACTTCACATTTCTTCTTCATGCTGGCCTTTGCTCTTCTAAAGTTTCTTTCCTACTTTTCCTATGAGCCAGATAGTATTTTTGTTTATTCCCTTCCCACCTAGCTAGATAGAAAGGAAGCAGAGATGATTATCAATATAATATCTCCTCTTGCTGGGATCCTAAGAAGAAAAAATACTATATAAAGTAGCATGCTATGTAAACCAAGGCTTAAACATCCTTTAGTGAACCATTGTAAAATATCACTTGAAATTCCTACAGGATCTTCAGCCTGCTATGTTTAATTCCTAAATCTCATGTTATTAAAAGAAGTCTGTTTGCTCTTTTACCTACACTCACATTATACAATTTTTTTTTCATCAAAACTGGCTTAGTTTGGAGTGAGGAAGCAGGAACATATGACAAGTTAGAATTTCTGATATTTGACCCTTTGCTATAAATTTAAGCCCATAAATAGCTCAAAGCTCAGAAACCAGGTCCAATCCCTCCCATTGTGGAGATATATATAAAGTAAATATATACATATATTCTGTCATACTGACAAACAGAATAAAACAGAGTCTATGCTTTCTGTAGAAAATTAAATAAATTTTATTGGATATTAAACTGGATAACCTATAAGAAGTAGAAACATTCCTAGAAACATTCAACCTACCAAGACTGAATCAGGAAGAAATAGAAAATCTGAACAAATGAATGAGCAAGGATATTGAATACATAATCAAATTTTATTTTCCACAGAAAGCATAGACTGTTTTCTTCCATCTGTCAGTATGACAGAATTTTTGTCAAAACATTCAATTGAAGAAAGGTTCTCCCAACTCTATGCTGCCTGAAAAAGACTCACTTCAGATTTCAGGACACACATATGCTCAAAGTGAAAGAAAGGAAAAGATAGTCCAGGTAAGTGGATATCAAAAGAAAGTGGGGGGGGGGGGGGCGCCTGGGTGACTCAGTGGGTTAAAGCCTCTACCTTCTGCTCAGGTCATGATACTAGGGTCCTGGGATAGAGCCCCACATTGGGCTCTCTGCTCAGCGGAGAGCCTGCTTCCTCCTCTCTCTCTCTCTGTCTCTCTGCCTACTTGTGATCTCTGTCTGTCAAATAAATAAATAAAATCTTTAAAAAAAAGAAGAAGAAGAAGAAGAAAGCAGGGGGGACTGTATTTCTATCAGACAAAAGAGACTTTAAGCCAAAAACTATATCAAGAGACAAAAAGATCATTATGTCATGATAAAGGGGTCAATTCATCAAGAAGATATAACAACAGTAAATACACAAACACCCAATGTTGGAGCACCTAAATATATTAAGCAAGTAATAACAGATCTGAAGGGAGAAATTCACAGCATGGTAAGAGTAAAGGACTACCCCAATTTCAGCAGCAGATAAATCATCCAGACAAAAGCAACAAGCAAACATTGGACCTGAATCATACATTAGACCAAATGGGCCTAATAGACACTTATAGAATATTCCATCCAACAGCAGCAGAGTACACATTCTTCTCAAGTGCACATGGAGCATTCTCCAGGATAAATTATATGTTAGGCCACAAAACAAGTCTTGGCAAATTTCAGAAGACTGAAACTATACCAAGTATCTTTTCTAACCACAATGGTATGAAACTAGAAATAAACAACAAAAGGAGAGCTGAAACATTTACAAACATGTGGAAACTAAACAACACTCCTGAACAACCAATAGGTCAAAGAAGAAATCCAAAGAGAAATAAAAAAAAAATCATTAAACAAATGAAAATGGAAACACCCGAAAAACTATGGATGCTGCAAAAGCATTTCTGAGAAGGAATTTAGTAGTGATAAATACATCACTATTTAGAAAATAAAAAGATCCCAAATAAACAACCTAATTTTATACCTCAAGGTACTAGAGAAAGAAGAAACAACCTGAGCCCAACATTAGCAGGAGGAAGGAAGTGATAAAGATCAGAGGAGAAATAAATTAAATAAAGACCAGAAAAACAATAGAAAAGATCAATGAAACGAAGAGCTATGTTTTTGGAAAGATAAACAAAAGTGACAAACCTTAAGCTAGACTAAGAAAAAAACAGAGACGTTTAAAATAAATAAAATCAGAAAGAGGTGACATTACTACTCATAGCAAAGAAATACAGAGGCTCGGGGGCGCCTGGGTGGCTCAGTGGGTTAAATCTCTGCCTTCTGCTCAGGTCATGATCCCAGGGTCTGCATCGGATAGGGCTCTCTGCTCAGCAGGGAGCCTGCTTCCCTTCCTCTCTCTCTGCCTACTTGTGATCTCTTTCAAGTAAATAAATAAATAACCTTAAAAAAAAAAAAAGAAATACAGAGGCTCATTAGAGACTACTATGAACAATTGCACGACAACAAATTAGATAACCTACAAGAAACAGCTACTAGTTAGAAACATAGAACCCACTGAGACTGAGTCAGGAAGAAAAAGAAAATCAGAAAAAAACAAGTAACAAGTAGGGATATTGAATATGCAATCAAAAACCACCCAACATGGAAAAGCCCAGGACCAGATGGCTTCACTGGTAAATTCTACCAAACATTTAAAGATGAATTAACACCAATCCTTCTCAAACTCTTCCAAAAAACTTGAAGAGGAGGAAACACTTCCAAACTCATTTTACAAGGCCAGCATTACTATGACACCAAAGCCAGATAAGGACACTATGAGAAAAGTGTAGAGTAAAACCTCTGATGGATATAGTTGCAAAAATTCTCAACAAAATAGTAGCAAATTGCATTTAACAACATATTAAAAGAATCACACACTATTACCAAGTGGGATTTATCTCTGGGATGCAAGAATGGTTCAACATATACAAATCGCTAAAGGCATTATATCACATTAATAGAAGTATAAAAATCATACAATTATTTCAATAGATGCAGAAAAGGCATCTGACAAAATACAACATACTTTCATGATAAAAATTTTCAACAAATCGGGCATAAAAAGATCATACCTCAACATACTACACAAATCCATCTATAGATTCAATGCAATCTATATCAAGATTCAAAAGGCATTTTTCATAAAAATAGAAAAAACAGAACCACACAAGACCCCAAATAGCCAAAGCAATACTGAGAAAGAGCAAAACTGAAGCCATCACACTTCCTGATTTCAAACTATTCTACAAAGATGCAATAATTAAAACAGTTTGGTACTGGCTTAAAAATATGCTGCCTGGGTGGCTCAGTCATTAAGCGTCTGCCTTCAGCTCAGGTCATGATCCCAGGGTTCTGGAATCAATCCCCACATTGGACTTCCTGCTCAGCAGGAAGCCTCTCCCACTCCTCCTGCTTGTGTTCCTCTCTTGCTCTCTCTCTCTCTGTCAAATAAATAAAAATCTTTAAAAAAAAAATAGACACAACACATAGACTGATGGAACAGAGTGGAAAGTCCAGAAATAACCCCTACATATATATCTGGTCAACTAATATTTGACAAGGGAGTCAAGAACACTCAATGCGGAAAGGATACGCTCTTCAACAAATGGTGTTGCAAAAACTAGACAACCACGTGAGGAAAAATGAAATTGGACTTCGATTTTATACCACTCATAAAAACTAACTTGAAATGGATTAAAGACTTTAACCATAAAACCTGATACCATAAAACTCCTAGAAGAAAACAAAGGAACAAGCTCCCTGACATTGGTCTTGGCAATGATTTTTTTGAATATGACACAAAAGATCAAGCAATAAAAGCAAAAATCAACAAGTGAGACTATGTCAGATGAAAAAGCTTCTGCACAGCAAAAGCAAAAATCAACAAAATGAAAAGAAAACTTACTGAATAGAAGAAAATCTTTGCATACCATAGATCAGATAAAGGGTTAATATCCAATATATAAAGAACAGGTACATCTTAATGACAACAACAACAACAACAATAACAAAAAACAAATAAGCAATCTGATTAAACATAAGTAGAGGGAAAAAAAATGAGCAGAGGACCTGAATGGACATTTTTCCAAAGAAGACATGCAGATGGCTAACATGTACACAAAAGGATGTTTAACATTACTGATCACTGGGGAAATAAAAATCAAAACCACAATGAGTTATCATCCCACATATGTTAGAAGAGGTATTACCAAGAAATCAAGAGATAGTAAATGTTGGCAAAGATGCAGAGAAAAAGAACTCTTGTATACTGTGAGTAGAAATATAAATCAGTGCACCCATTATGGAAAACAGCATGGAGATTCCTCAAAAAATTAAAAATAGAACTACCATATGATCCAGAAAGTCCTATTTCTGGATATATACCCAAAGGAAATAAAAAGAGGTTATTGAAAGGATATCTGCACTCCTAAGTCTAGTGCAGCATTATTCACAAGAGCCAAGATAAGCAAACAACCTAAGCACCCATCAACAGATGAATGGATAAAGAAGATTTAGTGGGCACACACACACACATGCACACACACACACACACACACACGCACACACACACACTGGAATATTATTCAGCCATGAGAAAGAAGGAAATTCTGCCATTATGGACCTTAATTAAGGGCATTATGCAAAGTGAGATAAGTCAGACAGAGGAAGACAAATACTGTATGATATCACTTATATGTGGAATCTAAAAAAGGCTGAACTTATAAAAACAGTAGAATGGTGGTTATTGGGGGCTGGGGATGGGGGACCTGGGGAGATGCTGTTTAATGGTACAAGTTTGCAACTAGTAGATAAATAAGTTCTGGGGATCTAATACACAGCATAGTGATTATAGGCAACAATACTATATTATAAAAGTTGCTAAGAGAATGGATCTCAATTGTTCTCACCACAAAAAAAGAAATTATAATTGCGTGAAGTGATGGAGTATTAACTAATGCTGTGGTAATAATCACATTGTAGCATATAATGTATCAATATAATATCTAATTTATAATGTTTAAAAAATAAAGTTCCTATAATTTAGCAAACTTATTTGGTATCATGTAAATAACACAGAGAATGATCATAACCAGATGTTTTACAGCTAAAATATTAAGCAGTCACTTCGAAATCTGGTGAAAAAGTTAACCTGCTTACTTGCTGACATTCAGCTCTTATCTGTAACATTTCAGCTGTTCAGCCAAGTCAATTACAGTAGGAAAAAAGTTTCATAAATCAAAAACAACACACAAAAGAAAAGGCATATTTGTAAACAAGGATGTGTAGGCAAAATGAATTATTTTAAACACTTAACGTTTTTTGTGGTTTCACAATAAATGTAACCAATAAAAAGATTGCAGATGTAAGCAAGTTAATTTAAAATGCAGCTTAAGAGTTGGCCACACCTGGGTTTGAATCCCCATTCTACCACTAAGCATCTGGGACCTTGGGAAAGTTGCTTCACTCCCTTACGTCTGTTTGCTCAGCTCTAAATTGCAGGTAACAATAACTTTCCCATATTGCCAGTGTGAGGACAAAATGTAAAACGTATGCTTAATAAGTGGTAGCTGTTTCATTGTAATTATTGTCACAGAAATTTTGCTATGGAGCACTTTGCCATCCTAAATTAGTATTTGTATTTCTTTTTTGAGCTTCTTCAAAAATACTTTTATATGCATCATTTTATTTGAATCTCATAACAACTGTAAGTGAGATAGAAGAGACAAAATTAATGTCACTAGAAAACCAAGATCCATGCTTTGCCTCAGTCATCCAACATCTGATAAAGTAAAGCTGGGACAAGAATCCATGTTAGCCTTATTTTTAGGAGCAATCCTCCAATCTGGTCTCACAGCAACAGGAGGGAGCTTTGAAAACACTACCTGATTGTGACATCCCCCTCTCCCTGCCTTCTTGTCCCTTTCCCCTCTTCTTCTCTACCCTCACCCCCCTCCATCTTTTTCTCCCCCTCCTTTGAAGTTTCTAATTTGGGACAGGTCCAGGAAAAAAAAAAGTCCTGACTTTAGCTCAGCTGGATGAATCTCCACATAGGACACGAAAACCTACAGTCCTGGGACATGGATCCAGAGAAAGAAAGAAAGAACAGGTGAACAACCACCTACCTAAACTGTAAGTGAATACTTAACAGCTCTCTCTGGCCTCCTTCCCTCTACTTAACTCTCATTCTGCTCTGAAAAGGTCACAGGGACCTCCACTTAAAATGCCTCTGCCAGTAAACAGAAAGCAAAATAGCGGGAGGAAATTCTTTGGGCAAAAACATTTATATTCATTTTCTTGTCAAAAATGTTGTGGGCAGAAAGTATGAGAAGAAAATACAGAAATACATGAGGCATTGCAAGTATGCATCTAATATCCTAATATAAATTTGCAGTAGGTCAATGATTTCTCAACATTTTCGGAGTTGAAACATTATCCTTTAAGAGGTTCATACTGTTTTAAAAATTAAATTCAATTAAATCAATTTGAGTAACTCTGACCCCTCTTTGAGGTTACAGGACCACCACTGCTTTAGACTGAGACGAAAAAACTTGTAGGTTTCAAAGTAGCATAATTGTCTGTGATAGAAGCCCAATGAGGATGGGATTTATCCGGTCGCTTTTATCCACAGAGGAAGCGGGTCGGCCTCTGTATTATGTGATTCACTTCTATGCTGAGGGGAGAATTTCCCCTCAAAACCCATTTCTCCCTCTCCTCCTAACTCTGTCTCTAATGCCTTCAATTTCATTCTTCAAGGTTAATTTTTCAGGGATGCTTTTGATCTTGATGAAGTCCCAAAAGTTCATTTTCGCTTTTGTTTCCTTGGCCTTTGGAGACATATCTTGGAAGAAGTTGCTGTGGCTGATATGGAAGAGGTTACTGCCTATGTTCTCCTCTAGGATTCTGATAGATTCCTGTCTCACGTTGAGGTCTTTTATCCATTTCGAGTTTATCTTTGTGTACGGTGTAAGAGAATGGTCGAGTTTCATTCTTCTACATATCACTGTCCAGTTTTCCCAGCACCATTTATTGAAGAGACTGTCTTTTTTCCATTGAATATTTTTTCCTGTTTTGTCGAAGATTATTTCACCATAGAGTTGAGGGTCCATATCTGGGCTCTCCACTCTGTTCCACTGGTCTATGTGTCTGTTTTTATGCCAGTACCACGCTGTCTTGGTGATCACAGCTTTGTAGTAAAGCTTGAAATCGGGTAACGTGATGCTGCCAGTTTTGTTTCTGTTTTTCAACATTTCCTTAGCAATTCGGGGTCTCTTCTGATTCCATACAAATTTTAGGATTATTTGCTCCAGCTCTTTGAAAAATACCGGTGGAATTTTGATCGGAATGGCATTAAAAGTATAGATGGCTCTAGGCAGTATAGACATTTTAACAATGTTTATTCTTCCAATCCAAGAGCATGGAACAGTCTTCCATCTTTTTGTGTCTTCTTCAATTTCTTTCATGAGTGTTCTGTAGTTCCTCAAGTACAGGTCCTTTACCTCTTTGGTTGGGTTTATTCCCAGGTATCTTATGGTTCTTGGTGCTATAGTAAATGGAATCGATTCTCTAATTTCCCTTTATGTATTTTCATTGTTAGTATATAAGAAAGCCACTGATTTCTGTACATTGACTTTGTATCCTGCCACGTCAGGGAAGCAATATAATGTAGTACCACCTTTATCAAAACAAAGGTAGAAACAATTGTAAGATGTACCACTCTTCCATGGGCCACTGAGAAAGAAAAACCAATGCCACTTATAATAAAATACCATCAGTATTAGAGGCATCCCAATTTCAGAGACCCTGGAATATGAAAACTGTGTGTGTTAAACTCTATGAAATGCAGTAATTAAGAGGATGGACTTTAATATCAAATACATCTGGATAGACATAGTGATTCTGCCGTTTGATAGATGGACTGCCTTGGGGAAGTAACTTATCTGAACTTTTCTTCCCCTCCGTGAAATTAAAATATTAATGTACACCTCCTTAGTTATAAAGAATTACTTAAAATGAGCTATAAAAAAAAAATGTGCTCAGTGCAGAGCCCAGCCCTCCGTTAGGCATCCAAAATGAAAATTACAGTGATTACAATAGGGGAGAGTAGCATACAAAGTCCCCAGCGCTCATGATTTCTTACTTCTCGAAAGAGTTTGTGAGGTTTGAGATAGAACAGAGCTCCAGGGATGGAGGTATTTGACAAGAGCTTTGTTTGTGGGAGTGGAGATAAGACTAGAACTGGGAAACTGCCAGGGGAGGGAAGGCCTGGGGCTGGTGGGGAGGAGCTCCGTGAAGTAGAAGAGGGCAGAGGACACCAAAACCAGCACTATTATGTCTTCAAACTTTTGAGGAGGATCACTTTTCAATATTTATTTTTGGTTTCAATTTTATTCTAATATCAAGAATACACTCATATCCCCCCCCCCAAAAGAATACACTCATACCCTTAAAAACTATGTTAAGTGAAAGAAGCTGGTCACATCAAATGTTACACAATTCCATTTACATTAAATATCCACAATGGGCAAATCCATAGAGACAGGCAGAAACTTAACTTAGGGGTTGCCAGTGGCTCCTGGGAGGAGGAATGGGAAGTGGTAGCTAACGAGTACAGGTTTTTTTAGAGTAATAAAATTAGATTGTAATGATGGTTGTGCAACTCTGCAAATATATAAAAACCAATAAATAGCACCCTTTATTTATTTATTGAGTGAGTGAGTGAGTGAGAGAATGAGCAGGGGGAAGAAGTAGAGGGAGAGGGAGAAGCAGGAGCAAGGGGGAGGGGCAGAGAGCGAAGGGAGGGAAGCTTAGCAAGGAGGGAGCCCAATGCAGGACTCCATCCCAGGTCCCTGGGATCATGACCTGAGCTGAAGATGCTTAACTGACTGAGCCACCCAGGCGCCCCCTGAATAGTACACTTTAAATGGGGTGGATTTTATGGTATGTGATTTACACCTCAATAAAGATTAAAAAAAAGAAAAGAAAAGAATACATTCTCTTGTCCTGCTATTTTATCTAGAACTAAGCTTTTTAAAAAATTCACTTTACTTTCTAAAATGATAAAAAACAACCGAACACATTTAGGAAAATAAACGTATCAACTTTACCTTAATTTATACGAAAGTTGCTAAAATTTCACAAAGTTCACTTAAGGTTTTCACTTTATTTTCATCTTCCACATACAAGAATGGCCCAATTCAAACACAGTCTACAATTCTGTGAACTTCAGAGGATTTAGTCACAGGGATAATGATTTAACTCTATCATGAGCCACACACAGTGTGAAGCGGGGACGCACATGAATTTATATCCAGAGGGGATGTTCAAAATAGTTTAAAACCGGAGAAGTCAGGCACTAAGCAAACATGATGGACGCTAGCTAGAGGTCCCAGGAGTTGCTAGAATTCCAACGAGTTTGAGGATCCAGGAGGAAGGGCCAGGTAAATGGAAAGCTATCGATTTAGGGAACAAAGGTACTTTTTGAAGCACCTGTATTAATTTTAATAAGTGATACAGAAGTTTCCAATATTTTAAAAACTAATTAGAGCTGCTCCAGGGCAAATCTGTCTACCTTATCTCCGGTATGCCATCAGAACGCTCACTCAACTCTCCAAATGTGGCCTTAGAGTGATGTCTTCCACTCTTGACCTCTTACAGAGGAGAAAACCAAGGTTGAGGAAGGGTGAGTGGCTTGCCCACCATGCATAAATAGTCACAGAGTCAGAAGGAGAACCCACATCCCCCAAATCTCAATCCAGGTCATACGTGATAGGGAAAAATGGGCAAAATATCCTCCCACCAAATTAACTTATCCAGTTATACTTTTTAACCATTTCTAAAGCAGAGTCACAATTTATTTTCTAGTTGAGTGCACAGAAAAAGCATATGTATTCATTATGGGAAAACAAAGGGACAGTGAGTCCAGACTTCAGGATAATTATTTTTAAATTATGTTAATGGGAAGCATCCTGATATACATGTAGCCTCTCCCAAAGGAATCCACACATCATTGCCAAAGCAAACTTGAGGAGAATAAATCAAAAGCATTTAAAATAAAATATACAACTTTCGTCTTCCTAGGTACTAGAAAGTAAAGACCAGAAAAGAAACGAGAAACAATAGACAAAAACGATCTTATTCACCTGAAGCGTGACTTAGAGCATTGCTGAAAGAATGCTACAGGATGACTTTTTGGATGCTTAGGGTTTTGTATATATTGAGGGAGAGATAAGTATATTCATTCGTTCATATTTTAATAATAATTACTCATATTTGAATGGCCCTTTACAGTTTTAGAAGTGCTTTCCATAAATAAATAAATAAATATGCTTTCCTAAACATGTAGCTGATGACTATTGACATAGGAAATATTTTGCAATATACTGCTCAGTGGAAATGTAGGCTACCAAAAAAAAAGTATGCACAGTCAAAATGCTATTTTTTATATAAAAGAAAGTGTGTGCTATATGTGTGTATGCATACATATTAAAAAAGATAGAAAACATATTGAAATACTATCTTTTCTCACTGGTGTTTGGTGTTTGCCTTTGTCTTTCTGTTCTCCTGGTTTCTTGCATTAGACATGTAATACTTTTGTAATTAAGAAAAAACTTGGGGCACCTGGGTGGCTCAGTTGGTTAAGTGTCTGCCTTCAGCTCCAGCTCTGATCCCAGGGTCCTGGGATTAAGCCCCATACCAGGCTCCCTGCTCAGGGGAGAGCCTGTTTCTCCCTCTTCCTCTGCTGCTCCCCCTGCTTGTGCTCACTCTCCCTCTCTCTGTCAAATAAATAAATAAAATCTTAAAATAACCTACTGAGTGGCTCAGTAGGTTAAGCCCCTGCCTTCAGCTCAGGTCATGATCTCAGGGTCCTGGGATTGAGCTCTGCACTGGGCTCTCTGCTCAACAGGGAGCCTGCTTCCCCCTCTCTCTCTGCCTACCTCTCTGCCTACTGTGCTCTCTCTCTCTGTCAAATAAATAAATAAAATCTTTTAAAAAAATTTAAAACTTCTTCCATGTGTATCTTATATTCATTGAGCCTCATAATAGTCATGTGACGTATTTTATATAAGAGGGTATTAGTCTCAGGGGTGCTCGGGTTGGTATAGTAGGTTAAGCCTCAGACTCTGTTTCGGCTCAGGTCATGATCTCAGGGTCTTGAGATCAAGTCCCCAGCTAGGCTTCGCGCTCAGCGGGAAGTCTTCCTCTTCCCCCTCCCTCTGGCCCTCCACCCTGTTCTCTCTCTCTCTCTCTCTCAAATAAATAAATAAATCTTAGGGGTTAAAAAAAAAAAAAAGAGGATATTGAGTCTCAGAAGAACTGAGTGACATACTACTAGACAGGTAGCAAGTACCAGAACTTGGCTTTTCATCTAGGCCATTTGACCCTAAATCTTAATTATGTTCTTTCCTCTACATTATAATGCTCAATTTTTTGAGTTGGCTCATGTGATGACTCACTGTGGTGCATTCTGGACTATCTTTATATTATCCTTGCTGTAGAGCTCCATCCACTCATTTGTACCTGTTAGTCATCCTACAGAAAGCAGTCGTCCAATTAAAATAGTAGCTGTTCTAGAAGTGGCAGCAATTAAAGCAATTAACTTCCTACAACACATTCCTGCAGCTTTGTTCATTTGAGTAGCCATTATTTCAAAGCAGTACACTGCACACAGCTCTCAGATCTTAAAAGCTTCCTGGACTCTCTCCCCGACTCCGTCCTCTTCATCTATATCCAATTTCCACTCCTATCAGTTTTTCAAGGCGTGTATTTTCCTGTGATCTTTTCCTTAAAAGCTACTTCTTCCCAATAGGCCCCGTTCTACTGTGGAAAAGCAAAGAGAACTGTGGGAAAGTAAGGCCATGGAGCCGAATGGGACCACGGACCATGGGAAGCTCTGAAAATCTAGCCCATTACCCCATCACCTCACAATGAGCTCCAAAAACTGCTGCTGATTTTCTGGGCACGGAGAGAGTTCCCAATCAATTGAAAGTCTCTGCCTTACGATTTCCTGACTACAGTTTTATTCTTTGACTTTTCACACAAATTTTGTAGCATCAGGTAAATGTTCTGAACAAGTGACATTGTCCAGATCAGGAAGATTTGGAGTGGAAGTTCTATAACCCTTTGCAAGGTACGTAGAGAAGTTATGGATTAAGCTGAAATATTCTGGATTTTGTGTACTTTGCCAGATGAAACTCTATTTTCATCCTTCAGAGCTGAGCTGTGTTGTTCTGGACCCAAGGATGATGGTTTCCAGGTGTTTGTTCCTGCATTCTGCTTTTTTTTTTTTTTAAATATTTTATTTATCTGACAGAGAGAAATCACAACTAGGCAGGCAGAGAGAGAGGAGGAAGCAGGCTCCCCATGGAGCAGAGAGCCCGATGTGGGGCTCGATTCCAGGACCCTGGGATCATGACCTGAGCCGAAGGCAGAGGCTTTAACCCACTGAGCCACCCAGGCGCCCCCCTGCATTCTGCTTTTTAAAAAACACTGCATATCTTTAGCGAGAGGAGAAGTTGCTGATTTCTAAGTATTGTGACCCACATATGCCTGGGCCTCAAAGACAGCCTTATAGACACTTTGGGCTTACAGACACCTTGAGTAGGACTCAGCCCTTCCAGACTCAACAAGTACAAATTTAACTTCCCAAGACATTATTGTAGATTTCATGGAGAGGTGCATGAAAGGTTTTAATCAAGTACCACTTGGCAAACTTTAATAGAAACTCCTACTAAATATCTCAGTTCTCCCTCCACCCCCCAAAAGTTCCCTCTTGGTGATCTCTTCTCCCTTTTATCTTGCCCTCACGTATCACAGTATTATTAGATATCACAGCCTTATTCCTTGTCCCTGCCTCCCCCTCTACTTCCTGCAAAAAATAATAAAAATTTTCTAATGCAGAAGAATTTAGAGAGCTCTCTTAATCTTGTACCTTCACATCCATCACTTTGTTCACCAAACAGAGAACATTTTTTGGAATCAGTTGGGTATTATTATAAATTACAAGTAATCTTTCTCTGTCACAAATAATTTTTCTCTTGTCACAAGAGTGCTGATCATCACTAATTATTTTTTAAAGATTTATTTGTTTATTTGGCAGAGAGACAGAGAGCACCAGTAGGCACAGAGGCGGGCAGAGAGAGAGGGGGAAGCAGGCTCCTCATTGAGCAGAGATCCTGACTCCAGGCTCAATCCAAGGACCCTGAGACCATGACCTGAGCCAAAAGCAGAGGGTTAATCCACTGAGACACCCAGGCACCCCTGGTCATCACTAATTATTAAGGAAATGCAATCAAAACTGCAATATTACCTCACACTCATAAGAGTGGCTATCATCAAAAAGACAAGAAATAACAGATGCTGGTGAGGATGGGGAGAAAATAGAACATTTATGCACTGTTGGGGGAAATATTAATTGGTATAGCCATTATGGAAAACAATAAACATGTTCCACAAAAATTTAAAAATTTGGGGGGGGGATGATTGGAATAAGTGAAAGGGATTAAGAATACAAATTTCTAGTTATAAAACAAATAATACGAGATGAAAATCACAGTATAGGGAATATAGTCAATAATATTGTAACAGTGTTATATGGTAGCAGATGGTAACTATACTTATGGTGAGCACAGCTTAATGTGTATAGAACTGTTAAATCACCTGTTGTACACCTGAAATTAATGTAACGTGGTATGTCAACAATACTTCAATAAAAATTTTTCTTAAAAAATAAAATTGAAACCATCAAATGACCCAGCAATGCTACTTCTGAGTATATAACCAAAGAAAATGAAATCAGTAACTCAAAGAAATATCTTTCCTCTGCACCTCCTGCCATGTTCACGTGCAACATCTTTGATAATAGCCAGGTTATGGAAAAAGCCTAAGTGCCCATCAACAGATGAATGGTTTAAAAAATTGTAGTATATATACACAACGGAATACTATTAAGCTATTTTTTAAAAAGAAGAAAATCTTGCAATAACATGGATGAAACTTGAGGGCATTATGCTAACTGAAACAAATCAGAAAAAGACAAATACTGTAGGATCTCACATGTATGTAGAATTCCCCCTGAGTTCCCTGTCTCTATGAATGGCTCCACTATCCACTCAGTTGCCTGAGCCAGAAAACTGCATAGCATCCTTGACACTTCTTCTTCCATACCCAGCTCCCAACCCATCAATCATTAGGCTCAGTGGAAACTAATTCTGTATCTCTGGTCCCATCTTGCCATACATCCCTTAACCTGGGAACCCTCATATCTCAGAACACTCCAATACCCTTCTCCTCTGGTTCCCCACTCTGCTCCTCTTCGTTCCACTCTCCACCCTACAATCAGAGTGGCTTTTAAAAACAGAAATCTCTTTTAACCTGTTATTTCCCATGGCTCTTAAGTTAATGTCTATACTCCCTAAGGTACCTTACAAGGTTTCTCTAATTTGCACTCTACACCCCAGAGTTAATACATTTTCCCCCCCAATTCTTTAAGAGAGCCATGGTCTCTCTCACTCACGGGCTTTTACATATTCAAGTCCCATTTCCTGAACACTCCCACTTCTTTACTTTTGCTTTGCTAACATTCAGAAGCTTTTCTTGACTCCCTCCTCCCCCCACACACCTAGTTATCATAATGCACACTAATTACTTGTTGTCCGCCTTTCCACTAGACTACACAGTCCATGAGGCAGGTATATGCCTATTTTTGCAGTTCTATTCCAGCACCTAGCACACTGCTTTGCATATAGGAGAAGTTCCACGGTTATCCGTAGTATAATGAATAAAAAAATAAATATGTCACCGCTTTGCAGTAGCAACAATATCAGTATCTTAAGCCTATTTTATCTTCATGCAGTGTAAGCTGATTACTCAATCCAGAAAAAGTGTTCTAGTTGTTTTCTTTTTGCAAACCTGTCTTTAACAGTAGAACTCTTTTTTCAAATATGTGTGAGAGCCCAATTTATATAAAATGGACAGAAACAGAGCTGCTCATATTGAAACTGGAGTGGGAAGCCCCATCTACTTAGCTCCCTTGATCCTAAGGGATTTCCATTAGGACTCTCAGAACTTACTTTGAGAACCGCTGATCCAACCAATCCCACTGCAAATAGGCAGAAACATTCATATCAGCTGAGACTTTGTTTTTAAAATCTTCTGAGAAGTATCCATTCATAGGAGGAGGTGCTTATCTAGAGAAATAAGGAACCTAGCAAGAGACTCGAAAGTAACTCTATTTCACCTTTCCTGATAATGCTTTTCTAACCTGCAATGAAAGAGTAAAATACTCTTTCAAAGATTTAGAGGCTCAAAGTACTTCAGGGCAGAGATTGAACACATTTTACCATGAACCTTGACACCTGGGGGGTGGTTCAGAGTGAGTTAAAGCATAAGAGGATTTACCCTGATGCTGGCTTTGCTTTGGTTGGAGTCTGAAGTCAACGACACATACGAAGTTCTAATCCTCACGCAATTGTCCTTTTCTGATACTCAGCACTGAAGTCTAGGATTCTCTTCATTAGAATTTTTTTCTCATGAATAGTGTTTTCTGCCAAAGGGAACAAACTTCCTCCAGACAGAAAAGTTTAGAAAAGCACAAGAAAGACATTTGTCAATAGGAAATCACACAACGAAATGTCTCGTGGGCAGATGAGCCACAGTGTGAAGGGGTGGAGAGGAAAGTCTAGTTGAGGCCCGCATGATACACTGGGCAAGGCCATGGCACACACCATTATCACAGGGCCATGAACACTTAACATCCGGTGGAAGCCTTGGCCTTAAAACCAGGAAGAGAGAATTTCCTCCAGATATCTTGGGGAGGGGAGAAAAGGGGCTACTTTCATGCTTATAAATACTATTTCTTTTGGCTGTAGGCAAAACTTGAAGTCTCAATGAAATTCTGAATATTTTAATGAGTCTATGATTGGGAAGCTTATGATTGTAAAGCATGGAACAGCCTCGATTAGACAAAAGCATGATTAAAAAATTTATTACTTTCTTCCACTGACTATAACATTAAGAAGGAATCAAGAAACATAATGTAGGTAATAGTGGTTAAGTTTAGGAGCTGGTGTCACTGGAAAGAAGCTCCATTGAACTTCGTTTATGTTTAGCACATGGTTGGCAATAAACTCAACATATTTGGACTATAAGAATTTATTCTTGGCTGAGGCAGATGAGGTAAATAGATCGTTTTCTTAATAGCACAGTTGAAGCATAAGTACTTAAGAGATGTTCAATTCAGTTCCTAGCTCAAGAGCTAACAGTCCAGCTTTAGTCTCAGAAACAGGCAGGTAATTGAAGCACCGTAGAGTATATGGTGGGCATTGCAATAGCAGTAAGGACAGCACAGCAGAGGAGCTCCTAACCTGGGAAGGTGCTCAGGGGAGGTTTCTACAGTGATACCTGTGATACCTGGGCTGAGTCTTGAAGGATAAGTAAGATAAGTGAGGGTGGAATGGGGGAGGAGTTGCAGATGAAGAAAGGAGCATGCATCTCCATGTCCTCATATCAGGGAGATCATATGATAGTTGTCCTTCTCCGATTGACTTATTTCACTAAGCATGATACGCTCTAGTGGCAGAAAGTGTTGCTTGCTTAGTTGTGTCTGTGGTTAGAACACAGAGTCTTTGTGAGGGGTGGCAAGAGATTGGCTAGAAAAGTAGGCAGGGTGGGACCCCTGGGTGGCTCAGTCAGTTAAGCATCTGCCTTCAGCTCAGGTCATGATCCTGGGATCCTGGGATTGAGTCCCACATCGGGCTCTCTGCTTAGTGGGGAGCCTGCTTCTCCCTCTGCCTGCTGTTCCCCTGCTATGCATTCTCTCTCTCTCTCTGAGAAATAAATAAATAACGTCCTTTTAAGAAAAAGAAAGGAAAGAAGGCAGGGCCCAGGGCATGAATGACAAGAAAGTAGTAAACTAAGGAGTATCAATATCAGTCTGTAAGGCTACAGGAAGCCATTAAGGTAAATAAGCAGAGAAATAACATGATCAGATCAGTGATTTGGGAAATAATTTATCAGTAGCAGCATGGGGTCAAAGCATAATTTTTAAGTCTCATATTAATATAGAATGAACACTGGTCAAAGATTTTAACTTATTAAATAATAAGGGAACCAGTATTTAGTTAAGCTGGTTCCAAGAGACTTGAGGAATGGGGGGTTTATAGAGGCCATCAGGAGAGAAATCAAAATTAGCTTTTTATTCTTTCAAGTCAAAGACATATCTGGTTAGTGTTAAGAGCAATAAAATCTTGGGATTACCTCTTCTATGGGACAGAACTGTTTGCATCTCTCCCAAGCAAAAATTTGCAAGTTAACATGTAACTACAGAGTGTGAGCCTTTAGTTTACAAATTCCAATAATAATAAAAAACTACAATGGTGGTACATTCCCCAATGAAATAATTACTGGATAGACTTTTTTTGTTGTTGTTGTTTACTTTACTTTACTTTTATTTTATTTTTTAAAGTAGTCTCCATGCCCAGAACAGGGCCTGACCCCTCAGGACCCTGAGATCAAGACCAGAGCCCAGAGTCAGATTGCTTAACCCAACTGAGCCACCCAGGTGCCCCCTACTGGGTAGACAAGTTAAACAACACTTCACCATCACATTGAAAGGACCTACTGCACTGTCACTGTCTTGAGTCTGGTTTAGAGAGTGTTCATATGAAGGGACAATCAGCCTGTAAAGGGGATTTCCAGCCTGGGGGCCTTTGTTGCAGAAGACCAGACTGGAGATAGATACAGACAGGAGAGTTGTTTGTGTACAGGTAGCAGAGTATACATGCATATTTTGCTTATGCAAATCTATCTTTGGGAAAACAAAAAGGATAAAGAAAATCAATAGTTAAAATGACAGAAGGATTTTTCCCACCATTCTTGTCATACAGCATATATCCCCAAACCAACACGATACGAGAGGCAGAACTCTTAGCAGATTTCAGATTCCCTGTGCTGAACATTCCCCTATACTGACTGTTAGTCTCTTATTTAAAGAGACCAACTTTTTAAAGTAATCTCTACACCCAACATGGGGCTCAAACTCATGACCCTGAGATCAAGAGTGAGATGTTCTATGAACTGAGATAGCCAGGTGCCTCATTATTCTTTTTTTTTTTTTTTTTTAACATTTATGGTCCTAAACCCAAATTGAGTTCTTAGCTAAAACTCAATAATCTCTTCCAAAGTTGGAGGAAAAACTATCTGAACTTACAGGAGATGGTGCTATACTGTGCTCATGGACTATTCAAAGGGTAAATTATATTATACCTTCACTAGACTTTAGAATTTTCCTCTCCATCTCCTCCCCCAAACCCCCTGTTTCAAAATGTAACCCCACTATAGGTAAAGCCAAGCATTTCAATTTATGTCACCCAAGCAAACTGGAAAAGGTGAAGGGATAGAGATTCTAGGACATAACCCCAGAGAACACTGAGATCCTATCAGGGCCCAGGGGTCCAGAGTTCTTGAAGGAATTTGAGGAGGACTGGCCAACAGGTAAGATGAAGTAAAATTAGAAGAGGATGAAAGTTAAAGAAGGAGTTTGAAAAAAGGAATGGTCTACAACTTCAAATAACCATGGGGTAAGATAAAGGCAAAAAAATGTCCATTTGATTTGACGATAAGAAACCATTGGCCTGAGCACGAACTATTACAGAGAGGGGGTCGGGGCAGAAGTCAGATTGCAGACAGGTAAAGGGTGAATAGAAGATGAGGAAGAAGAAACAGCAAGGAAAGCTTCTCTCCCTTTTTCTAAGAAGAATGACCGTAAGGAAAGGAGACAATTTGAAGAGGGGCACTGCAGGCAGTTGCTCCAGCTAATCAATCCTCGGAGACCTTATTCATCATGCTGATTCTGTGAATGGTGCTGCGGACACTTGGTCCACAATAGGATATGGTGCCATGGTTTTGGGAGGGACAATGGATTGAGGAAGACTTGTTAGTTTGTTCATTTGTTTAGTGTTAACATTTTTTAACTTGTTTTATTGGGAGGAGAGAGTATTCAGAGAGGGGGAAGTTGGAGACTGGTGTGTGTGTATCTGAGAAAGAGAGAGAGATAAGGAAGGAGAGAGGGTGATTGAGAACATGAGGTTCCTCATTAGGCAGGAGGGGATTTAATCAGAACACAATGGAGTATTTAATCATAGTGAATCACACACTACTTACAGGGAAATGGAAGGAAAGAGTAGGAAAAGATAATTGATGGTGATAAAAGTTGGGGGTTTATCAGGAAGTGGGAGTGTATGTGTGTATATATTAGGTAGGAGAAAAATTCACTTATTATAAATGGGGGGAGGGAATAACTTTTAACCAAAATATGAGGACAAGAGCTTGAAGTTTAGAATAGCTACTGAAGATAATGAGAGAGGGGAAGTACACAGGACCCCCAAAAATAAAGTGGTTTTGAGGGTCTGGCTGATATAGAAGACCAGGACTTTGTAGTGGAAGTATCCCTTGACAGAAGCTTGAAAACAAATCCTGATCTAGTAACAAGGAGTAAATGATGGGAAGATTCCATTTAAGCCTTTCTATTGTCAGGGTGGGGCGGTAGGGGGCAGGGCAGAGAGGGAGGAAAGGAAGGAGGGAGAAATGACTGGCGTCTGTAATCAACTGAGAGACAAAAACATATAGAAAAAAAATTACATCATTCGTTATGTCCATAAGCAGACTATTTAAAGGCAACCATAAAAGTAAAACGAGGAATAATGGTTTACAGATGAAGATTAAAAATAACTGACAGAAAAGATATAAAGTATTTGTGTGTTGTCCAACAGTACAGATGAAGATTCCTTGTCGAGTCTGGATACCATCTTTTCATGTTTTCTCTCCTCGACTGATTTGTTCCTGGTTAATTTAATATGTCCCGCAGCAGGAAAAGGGTAGCAACATTATTACTATTCACAATGCCGTGGCTCTTTGGAACCTGCTAGTAGTTAAACTACCTGGATTTCTTACCTCTGAGGTTCCCTAGTACTATTTACTGTATATAATACTGGCTATACAATTATGCATAAGGCTGCATCATCTATCATGTCACTTGTGAATACAGGCTGCTAAATAGTTGTTTCTGTCTTTTGTTGATGATGACCACAAATGTGAGTCCAGAGTATGAAGAAAAATGTGAACAGAAATTTGTTTCTATAATTCGTTTACTGACAGGAATTTTATAGCGAGAGCATAGACCATCTCCTGATTTTGTCTTCTCTTAAACTCATTAGGCTTTAAAGACCACATGTGGCCCAGAGTCTGTGGTAGAAGTGGGCTAACAGTGATGAGGGGAGAAGGGTATGCTGCAGGGTATAGGAAACCCATCACTCCCGTCTGCCCTTGAGTTCTGTATACTGGGTAGGAACACACTTGGGTGAGAACGGGCGCAGGGCTGATACATGCAGCAGAAGCCCAAGTGAGTGGTGGACCATGGATACCTTAAAGTCCCAATCTTTTCCTTAGTTCAACATGAATGTGAATCTTCCAAAACCAACATGTCCACACTATTCTGGTGGCCCTGCCATCCATGAAATGGTTTATCTCTTCATTTCTTCAATGTTTCTTTTTTCTTTTTCTTTCTTTTAAGATTTTATTTATTTATTTGACAGACAGAGATCACAGTAGGCAGAGAGGCAGGCAGAGAGGCAGGCAGAGAGAGAGGAGGAAGCAGGCTCCCAGCCGAGCAGAGAGCCCGACGTGGGGCTCAATCCCAGGACCCTGAGATCTTGACCTGAGCCAAAGGCAGAGGCTTTTACTGAGCCACCCTGGCGCCTCTCTTCAGTGTTTCTTTAATAAAAGTTTATACTTTTTTCCATAAAGGTTTTGTACTTATTTTGCTAGATTTAGTTCAGATACTTGATATTGTTGATAGTGTTTAAGTGGTGTATTTTCAATTTCATATTTTCAAATTATGTAGTCGCTAGTGGATAAAAATGTAACTAATTTTTGTCTTGATTTTGTAAGCAATAATTTGGCTAAAATTTCTCATTAATATTCATCATTTGTATATTTGTGGGATTTTGTACGTTTGGTCATATATCATTTGTGGATGGCCATATATCATTTGTGAATAATGAGACTTTTATTCCTTTTAAGCCATGCATATATATATATATATATATAAATATATATATATATATTTATATGTTTTTAAAGATTTTAATTATTTATTTGTTAGAGAGAGAGCACAAGCAAGGGAAGCAGCAGGCGGAGGGAGAGGGAAAAGCAGGCTCCCCTCCAAGCAGGGAGCCCAGTGTGGGGCTTGATCCCAGGACCCTGGGATCATGACCTGAGCCTAAGGCAGACGTTTAATGACTGAATGACCAGAAGCCCCTTTTGGTATTATTTTTGGAAATTTTCAGTAAGTCTAAATTTATTTCAAAATAAAAATATAATTAAAAATAGAAATACTATATGGTCCAGTAATTCTACTGCTAGTATTTACCCAAGCAAAATGGAAACACTAATTCAAAAAGATATATGCACCCCATGTTTATTGCAGCATTATTTATAATACCCAAGGTATAAAATAAACCCAAGATGTGGTGTGATATCTATCTATCTATCCATATATAATGGAATATTGCACAGCTATAAAAAAAGATGAGATGTTGCCATTTGAGACAACATAGATGGATCTAGAGGGTATTACGCTAAGTGAAACAAGTCAAACTAAGAAAGACATACACCATATGATTTCACTTACATGTGGAGTCTAAAAAAATGAATAAATAAACAAAAAGTAGAAACAGATCCATAAATACAGAGAACTGATGGTGCCAGAGGGGAGGGGGATGCGAGGTAAGCAAAACGGAAAAAGGGGAGTGGGAGCCTCCAGTTATGGACTGAGTAAGTCCCAGGGATAAAAGGTACAGCATAAAAAATGTAGTCAATGGTATTGTAACAGTGTTGTATGGTGACATAGGGTCATACCACAACCTATAGACTTCTTGACTCACTATATTATACCTAAAACTAATGTAACATTGTGTCACCTATACCTCAATAAAAATAAGAAATTAACAAAAAGTTTCTTTACAGTTAGGGGGGAGGAGTTTGAATGAAAAGGAAAAGTAAATGCTGATAACTATTGAAGTTTCCTTCCTTTTTGCATGATTGAAAATTATTACAATAAAAAACATTCAAAAAGGAAAACTGCAACCTAAAAATTGATCTGGTCATGATTTTTACTTGGTGGGGCAATTTTTTATAACTTGATTTACTTTCTTTAAAAAATGTTTTTGACTATTATTTTCTGTTTCCTCTTGAAAAAGTTTTGGTAAGTTCTATTTTTCTAGGGACTTATCCATTTCTCTAAATTCTCAAGTTCATAGCCTTAAAGTTGTTCATAATCCTTTTTAACCATTTGTCTGCCTCAACTGTAATTATGATCTCTCTCGTTTTAATACTTATCTATGAACGGCTTTTCAAAGGAAGAATTTTGGCCTTTGTTAATCCTTTTTTGTATTTTTTCTCTATTTCATTGATTTCTGCTGTTAAATTTATCACTTCCATTCTTTTATTTATTTTTTACTTCATTATTGTTTTTCTAGCTTCCTAGCTTATTGTTAGGCTTTCATCTTTCCTAATCTTAATTTATAGTATTTTCGTCAATACACATTCTAAGTATTTTCTAATTTCTATAATTCTTTGACCCTCAAGTTAGAAGATATCTTAATTTTCCACATATAGGCTTTTTCTAGTTATCTTTCTTTTATTGATTTCTAATTTAATTGCATTATGGTCATAAACTGTGGTCTGTATGATTTCAATCTTTTGATAAGTGTTGATATTTCCTTTATAACTCAGCATGTGGTCAATTTTCAAAAATACTCCATAATACTGCTTGAAAAGAATGTGTATTCTGTAGTTGTTAGGTGCAGTGTTCTAAATACTTACTCAATTAGAGCGAGCTTATTAATTGTGCTGTTCTAATCTTCTACATCCTCACTGATTTTGTCAGCTTGATCTAAATACTTCCAAGTTTAGAGAACTTTTTTTTTTTTAAAGATTTTATTTATTTATTTGACACAGAGAGAGATCACAAGTAGGCAGAGAGGCAGGCAGAGAGAGAGAGAGGAAGAAGCAGGCTCCCTGCTGAGCAGAGAGCCTGATGCGGGACTCGATCCCAGGACCCTGAGATCATGACCTGAGCTGAAGGCAGCGGCTTAACCCACTGAGCCACCCAGGCGCCCCCCCAAGTTTAGAGAACTTCTTACATCTTCCTGTAGAACTGAACCTTTTATCCTTTTTTTTTAAAGATTTTATTTATTTGACAGACAGAGATCACAAGCAGGCAGAGAGGCAGGCAGAGAGAAAGGAAGGGAAGCAGGCTCCATGCCAAGCAGAGAGCCCCATGCAGGGCTTGAGCCCAGGACCCAAAGGCAGAGGCTTTCACCCACTGAGCCACCCGGGCGCCCCTGAACCTTTTATCCTTAATGAAATGATTATCTTTAAAGCCTTTGTCTTAAAGACTATTTTGTCTGATATTAATATACCAACACCAACATTTTTTGGTTAGTGTCTGTATGGTATAATTTTTTTCACAGTCTTATTCTAATTTTTCTGAATCCTTATGTTTTAAGTGTGACTTAAATAGAAGAATATAGATGAATCCTTTAGAAGAGAAGGCATATGTATACAATATATACAAATACCATCTGTAAATATTTGTTCTTATAAGTTGGGCAGGTAGTCTATTTTTGTTTATTTTTAAAATTCATTTATCTATTTATTTGAGAGAGAAGTTGGGGGGGGGCACAGAGCGAGAGGGAGAGAGAGAATCTCAAGCAGGCTCCAAGTCCAGCGCAGAGCCCCACTTGGGGCTTGATCTCATGACGCTGAAATAATTAACTGAGTCGAAATCAACAGTTGGACACTCAACAAACTGAACAACCTAGATAACCCTATTTTGGGTTATTTAAATTCCTGATATATTTGAATTTATTTCTCCATCTTATTTTGTGCTTTTTATATGTCTTGAAAATCCAATATTTTTTTCTGTCCTCATTTACTTTTTTGGTATGGATTGCATTTTTCTTTCTAGTTTTTTCCTTTTTAGTTAAAGTGGTAGTTATGCTACAAATTTTAACTTGGATACTTAATATCTTTAGCATTCTCCCAAACAATAAAAAATACAGAATACTTTAACTCTGATCACTCTTCCTCCAAATTTATAGGCAATAGATTGTTATATATTTCATTTCTAGTTATTCTTTAACTTCTTAAGAGATTATTCTTATTGTTGCTCTTATTAGCTGATATTTACAATTAACCACATATTGAGCACTTTCCTTGGTCCTCAGTCCTTTATTCATCTCCGACCTTCTATCTGTGCTCATTTTCTTTCTGCCTTTAGAATTTCCTTTAGTGAGAGTGTGTTGGGGGCAAACTCTCAGTTTTTGTTTGCTTATTTGAAGATGTCTGCTTTTTCCATTGTTCTTGAAAGATTACATACAAATTTAGGTTGACAGTAATTTTCTTCCTGCACACTGAAGATTTTAAACTTTTTTTTTAAAGATTTTATTTATTTATTTGATAGAGAGAGAGATCATAAGTAGGCAGAGAGGCAGGCAGAGACAGAGGGGAAGCAGGCTCCCTGCTGAGCAGAGAGCCTGATGTGGGGCTCGAACCCAGGACCCTGAGATCATGACCTGGGCTGAAGGCAGAGGCTTAACCCACTGAGCCACCGAGGCGCCCCGATTTTAAACTTTTTCTGGTTTTCATAGTTGTTAGGCCTAATTGTTTCCTATTAAAAGTCATCTGACTCTTTTTCCTCTGGCTACTTTTACATTTTTTCTCTTTGCTTATATATTTGGAAATTTTGCTAGAATGTGTCTAAGTATAAATTTCCTTTTATTTACCCTTTTTAGGATTGTTGGGCTTTTTGAATCTGTGGTTTGTCATTTCTTGGGAAGTCTCAGCCATTTTCCCTTCAATTATTGCTTTTATCCTTTCCATCATCTACCGCCTACCTGGAATTCCACTTAAATGATTGTTATATTTCCTATATATATCTCCATGATTTACAACTTCTTTCATATTTTCCATCTCTTTTGACTACATTATATATAAAATTTTGTGGTTCTATCTTTCCTAATCCATTCTCTAGCTATGGTTATTCTGCTACTAAATCCATCCATTGTGTTTTCTATTTCAAATATTGGGCAGATCTTGCTTTATTGCATTTTACTGTATTGACTTTGCAGATGCTGCGTTCTTACAAACTGAAGGTTTATGACAAGTGTAAACTGAGCACATCTACTGGCACCATTTTCCAGTGGCATTTGCTCACTTCATGTATCTGTGTCACATTTTGGTAATTCTCAGACTATTTCAAGCTTTTTTGTTATTATTGTGTTTGTTATGGTGATCTGCGATCAGTGATCTTTGATGTAACTTTGTAATTCTTCTGGGGCACCATGAACCAGCAAGTGTGCTCTGACTATTCTACTGAACAGTCATTCCCCATCTCTCTCCCTGTCCTCAGGCCTCCCTATTCCCTGTGACACCACAATATTGAAATTAGGCCAATTAATAGTAACCCTACAATGGGCTCTCAGTGTTCAAGTGAAATAAAGAGTTATATGCCATCAAAAGCCAGAAATGACTAAACTTAGTGAGGAAGACATATCAGGGGCTGAGATAGGACAAAAGCTAGGCTTCTTGAGCCTATTAGCCACGTTGTGAATGCAAAGGGAAAGTTCTTAAAGGGAATGAAGAGTACTACACCAGCAACACACAAATGGTAAGAAAGCAAAATAGCCTTATCATTGATATGGAGAAAGTCTTAGTGGTCTGGATAGCAAATCAAATTAGCCACAACATTCTTAGGTCAAAACCTAATCTAGAGCAAGACCCTAACTCTCTTGGATTCTATGAAGGCTCTGAGAGGTGAGGAAGCTGCAGAAGAAAAGTTTGAAGCGAGCGGAGCGTGGTTTGTGAGGTTTAAGAAGCAATCTCTGGGGCACCTGGGTGGCTCAGTGGGTTAAGCCTCTGCCTTTGGCTCAGGTCATGATCTCAGGGTCCTGGATCCAGTCCTGCATCGGGCTCTCTGCTCAGCAGGGAGCCTGCTTCCTCCTCTCTCTCTCTCTCTGCCTGCCTCTCTGCCGACTTGTGATCTCTCTCTGTCAAATAAATAAATAAAATCTTAAAAAAAAAAAAAAGAAGAAGAAGCAATCTCTGTAATGTAAGAGTGCAAGGTGAAGCAGCAAACGCTGACGTAGAAGCTGCAGCAAATTCTCCAGAAGATCTAAGATCATTAGTGCAGGCAGCTACAGTAAACAACAAATTTTCAATGTAGATGAAACAGACTTTTATCAGAGGAAAATGCCATCTAGGACCTTCATAGCTGGAGAGGAGAAGTCAATGCCGGGCTTCAAAGCTTCAAAGGACAGGCTGACTACTTTGTTAGGGACTAGTGCAGCTGGCGACTTTAAGATGAAGTAATGTCCATTTGCCATCCTGAAAATGCTAATGCCCTTAAGAATTATGCTCAATCTCCTCTGCCTGTGTTCTAGAAATAACAACAAAGCCTGAATGACAGTATGTTTACAACATGGTTTACTGAATATTTTAAGTCCAGTGCTAAGACTCACTGCTCAGAAAAAAAGATTCCCTTTAAAATATTACTGCTCATGGGGCGCCTGGGTGGCTCAGTGGATTAAGCCGCTGCCTTCGGCTCAGGTCATGATCTCAGAGTCCTGGGATCGAGCCCCGCATCGGGCTCTCTGCTCCGCAGGGAGCCTGCTTCCTCCTCTCTCTCTGCCTGCCTCTCTGCCTACTTGTGATCTCTCTCTCTGTCAAATAAATAAATAAAATCTTTAAAAAAAAAAATAAAATATTACTGCTCACTGACAACACCCAGTCACCCAAGAACTCTAATTGAGGGGCACCTGGCTGGCTCAGTTGATAGAGCATGTGACTCTTAATCTCAGGTTCAGGCGTTCAAGCCCCACATTGGGTGGGGAACCTACTTTAAAAACAAGCAAACAAACAAAAAACCAAAAAAACCTCTAATTGAGATGTACAATGAGATATACATGTACATGTTGTTTTCATGCTAACATTCATTCTATAGCCCATAGAGCAAGGAGTATTTTCATTTTTCAAGCCTTATTCCTGAAGAAATACATTCATAGGGCTATAGCTGCTACAGATACTGATTACTCTGATGGATCTGGGCAAAGCAAACTGAAACCTTCTGGAAAGCATTCACCATTCTAGATGCCATTAAGAACATTCATGATTCACGGGAAGAGGTCAAAGTATCAACATGAATAGGAATTTGGAAGAAGTTGATTCCGACCCTCACGGGTGACTTTGACGAGTTCAAGACGTCATGGAGGAAGTAGCTGCAGATGTGGTGAAAACAGCAAGAGAACCAGAACTAACAGTGGAGTCTGAAGATGGGGCTGAATTGCTACAATCTCATGATAAAATCTGAACTGATCAGGAGTTGTTTCTTATGGATGTCAAGAAAGTGGTTTCCTGAGTTGGAACTTACTCCTGGTGAAGATGCTGGGAAGATTGTTGAAATGACAATGAAGGAGTTAGACCATGGCAGGGTAGAGAGGTTGGACTCCAATTTTTAAAGTTCTAAAGTGGGTAAAATGCTATCAGACAGTATTGCATGGTACAGAGAAATTGTTCATGAAAGTCCATTGATGGGGCAGACTTCATTGTTGTCTTGTTTTAAGAAATTGCCACTGTCACCTCATCCTTTAGTACCCACTACCCTGAGCAGTTGGCAGCGATCAATATCAAGGCAAGACCTTCCACCAGCAAAAAGATTACAACTCGGGGTGCCTGGGTGGTTCAGTGGGTTAAAGCCTCTGCCTTTGGCTCAGGTCATGATCTCAGAGTCCTGGGATCAAGCCCCGCATTCATCCGGCTCTCTGCTCAGCAGGGAGCCTCCTTCCTCCTCTCTCTCTGCCTGCCTCTCTTCCTGCTTATGATCTCTGTCTGTCAAATAAATAAATAAAATCTTAAAAAAAAAAAAGAGAGAGAGATTACAACTCACTCAGAAAGCTCAGATGATGGTTAGAATTTTTTAGCAATAAAGTATTGTTAAATTAAGGTATGTACTTTTTTAAAGACATAATGTTCTTGTACACTTAATAGATTACGGTATAGTGTAAACGTAACTTTTATACATACCAGGAAAACAAAAAATTCCTTTTTTTTATTGCAATATTCATTTTTGAGGTGGTCTGGAACCAAACCCACTATGTCTCTAGGTATTTTAAACTTCTAGAAGTTCTTTTGAGTCTTTTTCAAATCTCCTGGGTCATGTTTTATGTATATTTACAATTCTTTCTCTTACTTCTTTAAACATATTTGACACATTTTATATTTCATGCCTGTTAATTCCTATAGCTAATGTTTTATAGTCTGATTGTGTTTGTTGTTTCCGCTGGCCCTGGCTTGTGGTTTATAGTTTCCTTTTGTATTTTGTGATTTTGACCATGAGCACATATTTCTTTAGAATTTACAGATGGGAATTCTTTGAAGCCTTTTTTTTTTGGAGATGCGTTCCTTTAGAACAGATTTGTATCCGTTTCTTCTAGATGCCTAAAACTACACATTAAGGTTTACTTTAAATTTAATTCTTGACTTAATGTTTTTGGACTCCCAGGTAGAGTGTGAATTTGGGCTACAAGCCGTGGGAGAGCTGGCTATGTTACAAATTCTCAGTTTTTTCTCTCCTGCAATTCACAGTGAACTCTCAAGGCAGGTAATTTTCCTTGCAACTTGCTGGGGAACGTTGGGTGATGGAGCAGGTTTCTTTGTAGTTTATCTTTACGCAAAAGGAGTAGTTTTGGGGGGACCCAGATTTAAGCAGAGTGGTCTATGCTTAGATTTCTCACTTTGTGCACACCTTAACCTTTGTATTCATTCATTTGGCAAAGACCTCACCAGGTTTTTGCTTACTTCCTGGGTCACCACTTGCATTTAGTTCCTGACCTCTAAATATTTACTTTGCTGTCAGCATGAAATGCATTTCAAAGGACTAAAAAATACTTTGTCAGCTATTTTCAGTTGTCCTCAGTGAGAGGATTATTCAGGATATCTAGTCTGTCATATTATAGAATGGGAATTTTGGAAAGTCTATCTCTGAAGGTTAAGAGTTGATCTCCAAGATCCCTTCTGGGGTCCTTCTAGCTCCTTATCCTACATGTTCTCTCTCCCTAGATGATTTTATTCTAGGTGCTTCTTGCCAATTATTCCCTGAACTATCCCTCTGTATTATTTTCCTTTAACTGCGGAAACAGGTTTACCACAAATTTGATTGGTTAAAACCATACACATTTATTTTTTTACAGTTCTGGAGCAAAAGTCTGAAGTCAGTTTCACTGAGATAAAGTTAAGGTGTCAGGAGGGCTGATTTTTCTGGAGGCTGTAGGGTAGAAATCCCTCCTTGCTTTTTCTAGCTTACGGAAGTTTCAGAAGCTTCTTGCATTCACTGGATTATGATGTCTTCCTCGCACACTCCAACATTTTGCTTCTGTCATTGCTTCCTGTTCCTCCTTCTGTAGTCACATCTCTCTCTGCCTCGCTCTTATAAAGATCCTTGTGATTACATTTAAGGTTCACCTGGATCTCAGGATCCCTAACTTAATGGTATCTGCAAATTCCCTTTTGCCATATAAGGTAACATTCACAGGTTCCAGAGATTAAAGTCTAGATTCCTTTGGGGGTCATTATTCAGCCTCCCACAACTTCCAATCCTAATCTCTAGACTCAAATCACCAGTTTCCTTCTCAACATCTCCTGCTTATTGTCTTCTGAGCACTTTAAACTCATTTTATCTAAAACTGAACTATACTCACCAGCTCAGTTAGTGACATCATCATCCTCCCTAGCATCAAATTTCAATATTGGTATACACTGCTTCTCTTTCACTGTTTATATCCAGTTGGTCACTGAGTTCCTGTCCAGTCCACCTCTAAAAGGTCTCTCAAATCCAGTCCTTTTCTTTGTCCCAAGGGCCACTTCTAGACCTCATTATCTACTGTAATTGTGACCTCACTGAACTCCTTACTTTTGTTTTTCTCCCACCTAAAATTACTCTGTTGTCATGAATTATTTTTTTTAAAGTGTATTTATTTAAGAGAGAGAGGGGAAGGGGCAGAGGCAGAGGGAGAGAATTCAAGCAGACTCCTCACTGAGCATGGAGCCTGAGGTGGGGCTCCATTTTATGACCCTGAGACCAAGACCTAAGCCAAAACTAAGAGTTGGATGGTTAACCCACTCAGCCACCCAGCTGTCCCATGGATTATCTTTCTAAAACCTAAACGACTACGCTACTTTCCTGTTAAAATCTCCTCAATGGTTCCATCTTTTCCTACTCATTTAAACCCCAAATCATTCAAGGCCCTTAGCAATCTGGCCACAGTGTATAATAACAGCCTCATTATTGCCAGGCCCTACCAAGTGCTATGTGCTCTCACCACTGAAACTATACCCTGTTTCCTGAACAAGACATGCTGCTCCGGCCACAGGGCCTTTACAAATCCTATTCCCTCTGCCTTGTGAAAGGATTTAAATCTATAAAAGAACCAGAGAATATGATATGGAGAATCTCACTCACGCACCCTCGGGAAAATAAAACTTAAGGAATGAGTGACTGATTTCCCATAAATGCCTGATATATAGAAAACTGAAACCTATCCCTTGACCAATGAACATCCACCAAGAACCCCTCCCTCCCTCAAGCCAATGAGCTCGCTACTTGGGCTCTAGCTAAACTCCCCCTTCTTTGCACTCCTTTCCCATAAATATAGCCTGCCTTAAACCCTCAGTGGACTCGCCTGAAGATTGCTAGTTTGAGTGTCCCAAGTTGCAATTCCACTGTTATTCCTGAATGAACTCAATTTTTGGTAATTTGACCTTGCCTCAATTTACCTCTTTTATATAAACTGACAGCCTGGAAAATCTTTCCTCTTCACCATCTTAGAAGTCTTTCCAGACCCTCAAAAACTAGTTGAATTCTTTATTTTTCTGGGAAGTATTATAGGACTCTATCACACAGTTAGGATTAAGGCTCTGTTAACACTTTAGATTAAGGCTCTGCTAATATCTATTAGATATTGATTCACCGGTTCACAGTATTTATTGAGAACCATATATGTCAAGGACACTATGGAAAGCACTGGGTATAAAATGGTGAATAAGGCATAAATAGATCTTTCACAAGACTCATAGTCTATAGAGGGATACAGATGAATGAGTCAACAGGCAGCTATAATATCATGTAAATACTCTCAGAGGAAAAGCATAAGGTGATGCAGGAAAAGACAGGAGGGGAAACGTGCAGATACAGAGAATCATCAAGAGGTGACATCTAACCTGAAACCAAGGCCTGAGTAAGAATTAATGAGGGAAGGGGGTGGGGACAGAAAGAATGCCATCTCGAAGACAACACACTGTGGTCTAAATGTTTGCCCCCACTCCTTCGTATGTTGAAATCCTAACCCCTACAGGTGATGGTATCAGTAGGCGAAGACTTTGGGAAGTAATTCAGTGATTCAGGGCTCAGGGTAGAGGCCTCACGAACAGGACTGGCACTTTTATAAGCGATCCCACAAATGGGGCACCTGAATGGCTCAGTCGTTAAGAGTCTGCCTTCAGCTCAGGTCATGATCTCAGGGTCCTGGGCTCGAGCCCCGAGCCCCGCCGCAGGCTCCCTGCTCAGTGGGGAGTCTCCTTCTCTCTTTGTTCTCCCTCTCTCTCAAATGAATAAATAAAATCTAAAAAAAAAAAAAAAAAAGATCCCACAAAGTTTCCCAGTCTCTCCCACAATGTGAGGATACAAGGAGAAGTCTGTGACCCCGAAGAGGACCCTCACTAACCATGCTTGTGCACAGACCTTGGACTTCCAGCCTCCAGAGCTGTGAGCCATAAATTTCTGTTGTTTAAACAAAACTGACACAAAAAGAGCTAAACAGTTGTCAGAATGGAGGAACCCTGGGGGGATGGAAGCGACATGCCTGGGCAGTCAAGCTTTCTTTCCAGGGTGGTCACAGGTCTTTCTGCAGGGACATAGATCCTGCTTTCTGGAGGACTCTGGGCTGGTGCTGAGAAGCCTGCGTAGCTTGTAGGGGCCACGGTGGTCTCAGAACCAGAACGGCCATGAAACCCATCTCCTTGCTCTCCTGTTTCAGTCTATACAGAAATCTTCCCAGAAAGCCTTAAGTGGATTTTCTTTGCTCCCTTCGGCAGCACATATACTAAAATGATTACAAGTTTTCCTATTTGTTTACTCTTTGGCTAGCTGGTTGTTTTTTTGTTTTTCCTTTTTTCTTTCTTTATTATCGCTTGGATGACATTTACACTGATAACACCAGGCTACTGTAAGTCAGAACACTGGGACAGTATTTCTCCTCACAGGCTGCGCACGAATGTCATGTATGAAAATAAACAAGGTAACCCTCCTGTGCAAACTGTCCTAAATGTTTCTGGCTTTATGCACACCCCCCATGCCCCATTTTTTTCTTACTTTTTAACTTAAACCATTTCCGGAGAACTCTGCGTGACCCAATCAAGTCTGTCCCAGGCCCGCCATTCCTGGGCTCCCAGACCTTGTCGCTGTGAGGGTGCCCCTGTTCCAGAGTTTGGACAGAATCCAAATTCTTTATTTTTGGTAAGATGTCACACTTTACATGGATGCAATAGAAATGTGTGTGTGTTGTGTTTTTGTTTTATAAAGATGAAGTTTTCTATTTTATCTAGTATTACCGGTTTTACATATATATAAATATAAATTATATATATGTGTGTGTGTGTGTGTGTATATATATGTGTGTGTATATATATATATAATTATGTTGATTACCAGCCACCCAGTGTGTGGTATTTTGTTACAGGAACCCCAAAAGACTAAGACACAACAGACATAAAAATCTAGATATAAAAAAACACATGGCACACCTGCAGAGCTGAAGAAAAAGTCTGGGAGGCTAGAATGTAGACAATGGGGTAGGGAATGTCAAAAGATGAGGATGGGGTATAGGCAGGAGTCAGAGCAAACAGGGCCCTGAGGGCCATATTCAGAAGTTGGGTTTTTACTCGAAGGGTAAAGGAGAGCCACCCAAGAGTTTTAGGCATGCAAGTGACATGATCCAATGAATGTTTTAAAAGATTATTCTGGAGGTGCCTGGGTGGCTCAGTGGGTTAAAGCCTCTGCCTTCAGCTCGGGTCATGATCCCAGGGTCCTGGGATCGAGCCCTGCCTTAGGCTCTCTGCTTGCTGGGGAGCCTGTTCTCTTCCTCTCTCTCTGACTGCCTCTCTGCCTACTTGTGATCTCTCTCTGTCAAATAAATAAATAAAATGTTATTTAAAAATAAATGAATAAAATAAAAAAATAAAAGATTATTCTGGTTGCAGCAAGGGTAATGGATGTAAATAGGACTGAAATATCAACTAGGAGGTTATTGCAGAAAGCCAGGTAAGAGCTCACAGATAGCTAAGCAAGGCAGTGCTAGTGCAGATGAACAAATATCAGAGGGATTTGAAAAATGTACAGGACATTATGAAGAAGGCAGAGTCAAAGATGCTGCTCAGGTGACAGGTTCGGGCTGCTGAGAGGACGGTGGAGCCAGTCCCTGAGAATGGGACACAGAAAGAGGGTGAGTCGCAGAGGAGTCCGTTCAGTTTTAGTGCTCCGGAGCAATGGTTTTTGGGCCCTGCTTTCTATCTCATTGTCTCACCTCTGATTCCCATGCAGCTGGAGGGACCACATCCCTGCATTCTGACAGAATCTCATCTCTGCTTTTCTGCCTCATGGCTTTCTCAGGAGCTGGCGAAGTCCGTTCAACCTGGCAAAGGTACAGCCCAGAAATGCCTCAAGTTACCATTTCCTGGGGAGCGATCTTCATCCAATGGGTGCTGGGAGCTGGTGGATAATACCCCAGCTTCCCTTCCTTCAGAGTGACAATTCTGAGTCACAGGGACAGTGATTACTAGTCTATGTTCACAGTTATTACCAGTCAGTCACGTATCCATGTTTCCTCCTTCTCTTATTATTTGTGCTCCCCCACTCCTTTCTGGAACTATCCTCCCAAACAAACTTCATTCATGTAAGCCTTTGTCTTAAACTGTACTTGAGGGAGGGCAAACCGAACTGAGATAAGCGTCTGGAGAACTTCAAAGTGAAGATCCAAGTTAGACCTTGAGGAGAAGAGATATGAAGCAGAAACATAAATGTGTGTTTTCTTCCCAAAAGAGGCTGCAAACATAGCACAGATGATTCATCCGATGAGAAGAAAAAGGAAACTTGAGGAATAGTAGTATTTCAGGCTTGGGAAGGAGACACAAGGAGACTGACAAGGGGATGACCAGAGTGAATGGAGAAGAACCAAAAAGGCTTGCAGACATGGAAGCAGACAAGTGAAGAAAAAGGTTAAAGAAAAAGGGAGTCCTCGCTAATGTTAAATGCTATTGAGAAGTCCAAAAAAAAAAAAAAAAAAAAATACAGAGAAGTAGCCATCAGATTTAGCAAACAGAGGCCAGTGGTAACTTGGTGAGAAAACAACTCTGAAGCATGATGAGGCTTAAGCTTAATTTTGATCACAGTTTGAGTGTTTGTGGAGAGGTGAGAATATGAAGAGAGTGAATGTGGGGAACCCTTTTAGGAAGTTTGGTTTTAATGGAGGAGGAGAAAGTTAAGGAGATAGCTGTTGAATGAGGTAGGGGTGTGTGTGTGTTAAGATGAGAGAAACTTGAGCCTGTCCCAACTGTTTAAGCTCATAAGAAACTAGGCAGAGAAGGAGGTTAAGGTAGGGGAGAATTAGTAACAATAAAGATAAAGAGTTTTTGAAAAAGAAAGCTAGGATGAATTCCAAGTAGATAGATTAGATTTGGTCTGAAGGAAGGACTTGCCTTCGATTGAAATGGTATTGCAGGGGTGCCTGGGTGGCTTAGTGGGTTAAAGCCTCTGCCTTTGGCTCAGGTCATGATCCCAGAGTCCTGGGATCGAGCCCCGCATCGGGCTCTCTGCTCAGTGGGGAGCCTGCTTCCTCCTCTCTCTCTGCCTGCCTCTCTGCCTACTTGTGATCTCTGTCTTTCAAATAAATAAATAAAAATCTTTAAAAAAAATTAAAAAAAAAAAAAAGAAATGGTATTGCAGTGATTTGCCCATTTTACAGATGATATGGATAGAGAACTCCAAAGCATGGCCACACTCCTTTTGCGCTGAACTGTCTTAATCCAATAAATTCTTTTAAAAGATTTTATTTTTTCATTTGATAGAGAGACAGAGAAAGCAAAAGCAAGGGGAGAGGCAGGGAGAGAGGGAGAAGCAGATTCCCTGCTGAGCTGGGAGTCAGACAACATGGGGCTGGATCTCAGGACCTGGAGCTGAAGGCATAAGTTTAACCATCTGAGCCACCCAGGCGCCCCTTAATCTAATTGATTTTAACTGAATTTAGCCATTGATAATACTTGATAACAAATACATATGCATATATATATATACATATATATATGTATATATATATATGCCCATCGACTAATTTACTGGATGCTGCCATGATATTAAGACCAGAGTCTCTCAGATGTTTCATGGATATGTACTTGACATCGGTGAAAAGCCCATGTTTCTCAGGTGAGGGAGAGAAAGGGAAGCATCATTAAATTTCAGTCTAGCAATGTGGCATCATGTGACCTCATTTGCTTTTACCTAAGGGAAGCCAGCAAGTCATGTACTGCTTGGTGGTCTCTTCCTCATTTCTAAACTGAGACTAATATGGTAATATTTATGATGCAAATTATTCCTGGTTATTGGAAGGAAGATAGTGTTCCTGAAGACCCATTTTATACCCAAATCAATCATGAAAAGACAACTATAACAACGATTCTCCAAGTTTGTAAAGAAGAGGTCACAGTTTTAAGTGATCCTCTTGGAGAATTTGTCTTTATCAGCTGGCTGAGGCTTCTTAAAATACACATCCAAAGAAGTTCTAACTAAAGGTATTTTATTTCTCTGATAAATCTCCCTGAAGCAAGTAAGTGCTTCAGTGCTCTGAAGACCTTCAAACTGTGATCAAAATTAGGGCCATCTGTCTAAAAACTATCATTGCAGAGTCAGTGGGTAGAAATTTCTTCGATTATTAACATTTTTCTTATTGTACATTCTCTTCCTTTTTTCTCCTCCTGCATTTCCTCATCCTCTTCCATCTCTGCTCCTGATTTTATCATCATTAAATACCCAGAGCACACAACAGCCTTCATTTTACTAGACTTTGTAGAAACATTATTTGATGTTACTCTACTGGTTCTTGTAGCTTCTCTGAATGTTTTGCCAGCTATCTTGTGAAAGTGATCCAACAAGTTTTTACTTGCAATAAAAACGTTGATGTCTTGATGCGACTCTTCTTCACTATAAATGAACGATGCCTTTGCAAGAGCACTGGCTAATTCAGATGCATGTGAATTTGCTTCACCTACACCTGCATCTGTAAAATCAAACGTTTTTCTAGTTTACTTCTAAGCGAAAACCAACATAAAAGCAGCTTCAGTTTTCTTGTTACCTAGGATGAGAGTCATAGGCAATTGCATGGCAAGATTTGGCCAATATGAGTAGAGTAATATTTATAATAATAAAGGTCATAGAAGCAAAGGCCCAAAGGGAGGCAACTGTAAGACAGGAGCCATCTGTACCCTTCCATCAGTGTTGATTGTGAGGATTAAGAGCAAAAGTGCTTTAAAAACTCAAAACCTTATACGAGTGGGAGGAATTACTATAATCCAAACGTGTGTCATATACACAAAAACACACAAACCAAACAGCACTCATGTGTGGCTCATACAGGTCTGTGTAGATAGAATTTGAAGACTTTTCCATAAAAATCGCAGGCTTCTTCTCTTTAGTTTAATAAAGCATCTTGGTTACCACAGAAGAGGAACACCAAGTGAACAGCGTATCTATGACTCTGGAAAGGGGCCGCTCGTCCTCCAGGCTCCTCCCTCGGCTCCCTCCATCCATTATACATCAACCACTGTCTATCTCTCTGGCCTCTTGCAAAGCTTACTGTCTGCAACTCGGGAATGACATCTCTTGCCTTGGAGTCTCTGGGCTTGAAAAATTCTGACAGACACCCATGAAAGCACAAATAGCACTGTACCATTCAACTCTGAACCAGTCTTCTAGCTCAGTGACAGAGGGTTGAATAAAAAAGTTTGCCCCTCCCAAAAGCTTTTAAAGGATCAGTGTTCCCTTTGTTTAAATACAAAAGAAGGAAAGAAAAACCGAACTAACTTGCTGTAAACAAAGCAATTTGAAATTCTAGTCACATTCTGAAAAAAGTCAAGGGATCATTTTTCCACATGAACCCCCCATTAATGCTTCGTGTGACTTTCGGGAAGGCTTCAGGCAGCAGAATGCCTCAGAAATTCAATCTAGGTTTTGCTGTCCCACCTACTCCCATTGTGCCAAACTACCAAACGAGGTCTGAGAAAGGAAGCCTCCAAGCAATTGCCAAGCCATTTCTCCCTTAAGGTTCCAAAAATTAACATAACATGGGGATGTCGGGTACATTCGTATGCATGAATTCAGTAATGTTTATTAAGTTCCAACCACACCTGCAGATACCGTTCCCTTCTCTTAGCCGCCCATGATTTGCTTCTAGTGTTTCTTACATCACTAGAACAGCTACGATAATAACCACAGGAATTTTCATTGGAATAAACATGATCAGTAGCCCTTACAAATTTCCATGAACGTTGAAATAAGAAAAAAACAGAAAACCATGAAATATGCTTCCCTTGAGTCCTACCACGATTCATTTCCATGCTTATTTCCATTTTTAGTTACTTGAAAGACAGTTTATATATATTTTTGAGTTCATATCAAAGACTAAACTATAAGAAATAGACTTTTGGACCTAACTTTGCTATGATGCTTCCTAGTTTACAGAGCACCTTTGTATTCTTGATTTCCTTTCATCTACACAATAACTGTTGGGGAGGCACTATTGTAGGTAAAGAAATAGAATCTCAGAGAATTCGACTGCCACAGCTAGAAAGTAACAACACCCAAAACGGACTGACAGACGCTTTCCACCACCCCACGTTTCCTTAGGTAGATGAATGCAAAGATAATAAGACTTAAGGAGCACTAATGTGTTAAAAGCTCAACTACAAAAAATACAGAAAGATAAAAAAAAGTGAGAGCATCAGAAAAAACACCTTAAAAAAGACAATCCTGATATTCTTATACACACACATCACTGTTTATAATTTTTTAGATTATGATTTTCTAACAGCTCTGGTGCTGTTAATACATTAAAAAAAATGAAGCAAAAACCATTTTAACTAATGTGTGTTTCTATTGATTTATTTGTGGTGGTGTTAACACTGGAGCTGCTTGTAGGCTATCTTCTCACACATAATAATTATTATTTACTGATGGCAAAGCTCTGTGGATGCAACCCAAGTGTCAGTGACATAAAGAAAAGCCTGTTTAAATGATCTGCAAAGCAGGGCCACAGCTGTAACTTTGCCCGGGCAGAGCCTGTCAAGTAAATAGCATGATCTTTTCAAACACAGCCATATTATTTTCTTCCTGGCATTTGTAATTTGTTAAAATGCTCAGTGTACATGCCTTTCTTCCTAATAACAATGGCAAATGGCCAATCTCTGCACTTATCTCTTGCACACACATTACTTCTATGTATATTTGATCTAGTTTCTCTATTTGAAGGAGATATGTATAGACACACACACACACACACACACACACGAATGTACCTAGCTGCAAATTTTAAACAACATTCTGTAGCTGGTATGATTTAACCTATAACTCAGTGATCTAACACTCCAAAATGCCAAATAAAAAAATTTCATTGAGATGCTATAAAAGTGGCCTAAGATCAACTGCTGGATCTGCTTAGAATTAAAACACACACACACACACACACACACACACACACACACACACCCCATGATGCTTCAAAACTGCTGATATTTGATTTTGTAAGACATACTCCATCTGATATTTATAGGCTTAATCTTATTGCCAGAGCCCCAAGAGCGTCTGTCTGGGATCCCAGCCATTGTCTACCAACTTATTTGTACCTTGGTAGATATGTGAATATCCAACAGCTTTCTAATTTAGAAATGATGGGTGGATTTTCAGTAACTTTTATTTTATTTATAACTCAGAGATTAGATACTAAAACAGGAGCCACCTAACCACTGCCAAAAAATTTGATCTTTAATATAAATCCCTTAAGGCATGACTTTTTTTCCACATAGAATTATACAATCTCAGGATTTGACAAAATCTTAAAGGTTACTGAAGCCAACCATTCTTTCCAGCCAATTCAGTGCATTGGTTAAGAGCTGGGGCTCTGGAAACAGATTGTCCAGGCCTGTCACACTTACCATCTATGTGATACCAGGCAAGCCTTCAGACTCTCCAAGCTTCTGTTTCATTTGTTAAATGGGAATAAAATAGAATGTCCGTCCTTGGGTTGCCATAATTAAATGAGAGAGCACATGGCTAGGTACATGCACACAGTGGGTGCTCAAGAAATGTGGGCTATTTAGTTCCTATGACATGCCACGTGGTCACTCAACCTTTGGTTGAAAACCTCCAGTGACAAAGAATTTTCCACCTTCTATGCCACATCTTTCTCAATTCTGAATCACTCGGACCCTTAAAAGTTCTGCCAGAGGGGCGCCTCAGTGGCTCAATCAGTTCAGCTCCTGCCTTTGGCTCAGGTCATGATCCCGAGGTCCTGGAATCGAGGCCCACATCAAGCCCGGCATCAGACTCCCTACTCAACGGAGAGCCTGCTTCTCCCTCTCCCTCTGCCATCCACCTCCCCACCCCAACTTGTGCTCTCTCTCTCTCTCAAATAAATAAATAAAATCTTAAAAAAAAAAAAAAAAAGTTCTGCCAGAGCTTATCTCTCTCTTCCTCTTGCCTCTTAGTGACCCTAATTATGCTTCCTTGGACCTTGGGGGGAAAAAGTCTGTTCTACATAACAATTTTCCTTTAAGTAGCTCAAGACAAGGAAATTTGGCTCCTTTTTCATCCCACAGAGTCTTTTCCCCTGGTTAAATATTCCCAAATCTTTTCATGTGTCATGTTTTCCAGAGTTCCCTCCGCATCACTACCATGATTACTTCCATATAAATCTCTTTTGGATGATGTCCATACAATGTTCGTAAAAGGCGATACACACAGTTGATTAAATAGCCCAGGTAAGGACTAAGTTAAAAGCATACGAAATTCTGATTCTGAATAGTGACAGCTTTATTTCTTCGTTCCCAATCCTTATATCTTTTATTTCTTTTTTTCAATTGGGAGTGGGGGCAGGCAGTTGTAAATATCCTTGTCTTTTTTATTTTATTAATTCTTTATTTATTTATAGTAAGCTATACACCCAACATGGGGCTTGAATTCACAGCCCCAAGATCAGGAACTGTATGCTCTACCGACTGAGCCAGCCAGGTGCCCCCGCCTTTTTGATTTTGAAAGGAAAGTTTGTATCAGCAAGTCCTACTATGCAATTCACATTTTGGCAAAACCTGTGCCAAGGCCTACTGGAAATGAAGATGAGACCACAGGAGGCATAAAGGTTTTCTGAAAAAGGTATAATGCCTGTGATGTTTGTATCAGACAACCTCAAAGAAAAACAAACTGTTGAAGCTGTATTTTTTCATACTGTTTCACTATGAAAATTATCTACCTTATCTTGAGGATGAGGATGTATTTTTTTTTTTAAAGATTTTGTTTGTTTATTTGACAGAGAGAGAGATCACTAGTAGGCAGAGAGGCAGGCAGAGAGAGAGAGAGGGAAGCAGGCTCGCTGCCAAGCAGACAGCCCGATGTGGGACTCGATCCCAGGACCCTGAGATCATGACCTGAGCCAAAGGCAGCGGCTTAACCCACTGAGCCACCCAGGTGCCCCAAGGGTGAGGATGTATTTTTGATTACAGATTCCTCAACAATTGTTGAAAATATGAGCCAATAAAATAAACAATCTCAAGCACATCTAAATCAAACATACACTGAGGTTTGATTCTTGTGACAGTGTTCTAAGACTAGAGCTTTACTGGTTCTGGACCCTAAACTTTAGTAACAAAGCCTAAGACTCCCAATAGTTTTTTGGCAGCCAAAGCACACTGCTGCTAGCAGCCTCAAAACTCCCCCACCCAGAAATTATGTAATTAGTATTCAGAACCCAAGAGCTGGTCTGTAGTCTATTCATATGACATTAAATATCATGATGGAAGATGTAGATAAATAGTTATATAACTGGAGGATATCTTTGTAAGTAGAACATGAAAAGCAAAAACAATAAAGTGATTGACAGATTTAACTTAAAAATTAAAATCTTTGTGTCAAAAAGATAAAGTTCAGAGGCGCCTGGGTGGCTCAGTGGGTTAAAGCCTCTGCCTTCAGTTCAGGTCATGATTCCAGGGTTCCTGGGATCAAGCCCCACATCAGGGCTCTCTGCTCATCAGAGAGCCTGCTTCCCCTCCTCTCTGTCTGCCTCTCTGCCTACCTGTGACCTCTGTCTGTCAAATAAATAAATAAAATCTTAAAAAAAAAAATGTTCATAAACAAAATACAGATGACAGACTTGGAAGAAATATTTGCAACATGTATTTCAAAAAAAGGTTAATGTATTTAATATATAAAAGCTCTTTAGAAACATTATGATACATACTGAAATTGAAAAATGCACAAAAGGAATGAGCATAAATGTCCCAAAACAATAAATACAAATGGTCAATATAGATATGAAAAAATATTCAGGTTTACTAGTGTTCAAAAAAATAAAATAAAAAATAAAAGACTCTAATTTGTGCTTATAAAATTGGCAGGAACTTTGAAAACCATAATATCCAATGGTGAAGCAACAGAGAAATAAGCCAAGATCCTTATACACTGCTAGAGATTTATCAGAAAGAAATAACTATAACATTTTTTTCCAAAAATAATGCCATAAGAATATTTCTAGTAATATTAAGGACAAGAAGTGGGGTGGTGGTGTAAGCATTCTAATTGCCTAAGTAGAGTATATTGATTAAATAATAATGGTATAGTCATCCAACTGAGAGAATAGTATTTTATGATTTGGAAAAATGTTTATAATTTTAAGCAAAAAAAGGTTAGAAAACAGTATTAGAGCATTATCCTGAGAGGAGATGAGTAAATGAATGACAGGTGTTCTAAAATATTGTAAAATAATATTTAATGATTTGGAAATGTTCATGACTGCTAAGTGACAATGTTTAAAAAATAGTATTAAATTATTACCCTAATTATAATTTTCACAAAAAATAGACTGTAAAAAAGAGAATCGTTTTCTCAATATTTGGCAATAAGCATGTATTATTTTCATAATAAAAATGTTTTTTAATGTTATCTTCTTAGATTTAGCCATTGTTCCAGGTAGTAGGATCCTGCTAAACAACGCATTTTTCCTCACTGAATTTATAAGCATGCTTTCAACAAAGGTGGTGATAAAAACGTTAAATAGAACAAGGTCAAAGGGAGAACTTTACATTAAAAACAAAAGCAGGGGTGCCTAGGTGGCTCAGTTGGTTAAGCTGTTTAAGCTAAGCATGCCTTTGGCTCAGGTCATGATACCACAGTCCTGGGATCAAGCCCTGCATCAGGCTCCCTGCTTGGCAGGAACCCTGCTTCTTCCTCTCCTACTCCCCCTGCTTATGTTCCCTCTCTCACTCTCTCTCTCTCTGTTAAAGAAATAAAATCTTTTTTAAAAAAATAATAAAATAAATAAAACCAAAAGCAAAAGTAAAAATAAAAATAAGAACGAAAAACAACCTTTCTCAAGGCTTAAGCAATTCATTACTTAGTATCCTTTGGGTCACTTTGTAAGTTTCTAATTCACTGATTTACACTCACATTTAGTGAACATTTCTCAATCTTGTCCAAAGGCATTAAATGTCTTCATGAAATGGTTTGCTGAGCTCAGATACACATTCAGCCACATTCCCTGATACATTTAGTCTCTTGATTAAAAGAAAGACAGACTCATTTAGTTCACCTTAAGAAATGAAGTTCCTTATAAGAGTACATGCCCAGTACATAGAACTAAATAGATCCCAGAAACCAAGGTAGTTCTGGTGAAAATATGCCCTTTCCATCTATCTTTTGCTTCTGTACAGGATTTTCTTTGCTCTCCTTTTGAAACTGATTAGCCAATCCCTTCCACGTTGTCCCACTCCAAATCACAGAGATAATCTGTTTAGCCACCACTGCAGAGAATAGCCCAACTCGGTTTCCCTGAGCAGGATGCTGTGGGTGTGTCATTTTCATCTAGAAGGAAACAAGGGGTAAGACAAGCACTGTGACTAATGTGTCTGATACTACTGCTTTGCTAGTTCCAGCAAAAAAAGAAAGTGAGTTTCAAATCACATGATTTATTCATATTAAACACACTCTGCCTAATAATCACTAATCTTGTTTTTAAATATACTCATAGACCAGAGCATAGGGAGAGGAAAAAAAGATAGAAACATGAGGGATATATGGAATGCAGTGAAAAAGTCTTATTTTAGATATGAAAGAAAGAAAGAGAAAATGGGAAGAAGTAATACCTGAATAAATAATGGCCAAGAATTTTCTAAAAATCTAATATATATCAGCCATAAGACAAGCTATGAACCTCAAAAGATATGAACTTTATTTTCTTAAACATTTTTTTTAAAGATTTTATTTATTTATTTGACAGAGAGAGACACAGAGAGAGGGAGAACAGAAGCAGTGGGAGGGCAGAAGAAGAAGCAGGTTCCCTGCTGCGTGGGCAGCCCAATGTAGGACTCAATCCCAGGACCCTAGGATCACCACCTCAGCCAAAGGCAGATGCTTAACAACTGAGCCATCCAGGTGCCCCAAGAGGTATGAACTTTAAAAAGTTACAAATTCACATCTAGACACATTAGTCAAACACTGAAAACCAAAGACAAAGTACAATTTTCAAAGTAGTCAGAGAAAAACATACAATACCTTCAAAGAAATAAGGATGAGACTGACAGTTGGCTTCTCATCAGAAATAATGGAATGGTATGAGAGGCAATGGTATGTCATCTTTAAAGAGTCTACCAACCTAGAATTCTATACCCAGAGAAACATTCTTCAAAAGGAACATTCTTCAAAAATGAAAGGAAAATAGACACTGCAGACCAACAAAATCCGATAGGATTTATTACTAGTAAACAAATACTGAAAGCAAAAGGGAACATAATTCTAGAGAAGCATGGAGGTGCAAGAAAGAATAAAGAGCTAAAGAATAAAAACCTGGGGGCCTCTGGGTGGCTCAGTGGGTTAAAGCCTCTGCCTTCGGCTCAGGTCATGATCCCAGAGTCCTGGGATGGAGCCATGCCGGCTCTCAGCTCAGCAGGGAGCCTGCTTCCTCCCCTCTCTGCGTGCTTCTCTGCCTACTTGTGATCTCTGTCAAATAAATAAATAAAATCTTAAAAAAAAAAAAAGAATAAAAACCTGGGTGAATCTAAATGAATATTAAGTACATAAAAAATAATAGTAACATATTATGGGATTTCAACTGTTTGTAGGATTAAAATATGTGTCAGTATTATCACAAAAGGCAGGACTCTAAAGTCCTTAAATTGTCTGGGAAGTGGTAAAGTGTTCATGTGTATTAGATTCAAGGATGCTTTTTTCTTCAGGATAACTACAAAAGGAATAATGAAGAATGTATATTTAACTAGCTAATAGAAGGAGGCATAAAGTAATTTAAAATAAATCCAAAGAAAGCAAGAAAGGAGAGGAAAGGGAACATAGAAAAGTGGGAAAAGTAGAAAACAAATAAGGTGATTGATTTAAACCCAGATATTTTAGTAATTATTTAAATGTAAATGGACTAAAATATTCAATTAAAAGACAAAGATTATCAGACTGGATTGAAAAAAACTTATATGCTGCTTACAAGAGATATCTTGTTGGAAGTAAAAAGATGAAAGAGGGGATGCCTGGGTGGCACAGTCGGTTAAGCCTCTGCCTTTAGCTCAGGTCATGACCCCAGCATCCTGGGATCAAGTCCCATGTCAGTCTCCTTGCTCAGTGGGGAGCCTGCTTGCCCACATCTGCCTGCTGCTCCCCCAGCTTGTGTGCCTCACTGGTTGTGAACGTGTTCTCTCTCTCTGACAAGTAAAGGCATAAAATCTTTAATAAAAGAAAAAGATGGAAGAGGTTGGAAGTAAAAAGATGGAAAAAAATTAACTATCAAACATTTACCAAGAAACCTCAAAGAGCACACTGTAAAGCAAAAGCATTTCTAGAGTAAAAAAAAAAAAAAAAAAAGACATTTTATACTGATAAAAGGTCAATTCACCAAGAAAGCATAAGAGTTCTAAATTTCCAAGTTCCTAAAACATCATTTCAAAATTTCATAATGAACATTGACAGAACTAAAAGGAGAAATTGACAGATTCACAATCAGAATGGAAGAAATTTAACATAGCTTTCTCAGTGACTGACAGAACAAATAGAATATCATGTTAATAAACATGACCTAATTGAAGTGACATAGAATGTTTGTATTAATCAGAGTTCCCCAGAGAAAAACCAAAAGGAGACATAGAAATAGAGATATATAAGGAGATTCATTATAGGAATTGGCTCACTCAGAATTATGGGGGCTGAGAAGTCCCATAATCTGCCATTTGTAAGATGGAGACTGAGGAAAGCCAGGGGTATAATTCAGTCTGAGTCTAACATAATTCATGGGAGCCAATGTAAATTTGAGTCTGAGGTTAAAGGCCTGAGAACCATAGGGGCACTGAGAGAAGTCCCAGAGTCCAAAGACTTGACGTTAGAGGACAGGAAAAGTTGGACGTCCCAGCCCAAGAACAGAGAGAGAAAAGTCACCTTTCTGTCCCCCTTTTTCTTTCATTCAGGCCCTAACAGATTGGTGAAGGTAGATCTGTTTACTCAGTCTACTGAATCAAGTACTAATCTCTTCCAGAAACACCCTCACAGACACACCTAAAGATAATGTTTTACCAGTCATCTGGGCATCCCTCAGGGCAGTGAAATTGACACATAAAGTTAATTAAACATCACAATACTGCATCCAACAACTGAAGGAAATTCATTCTTTTCAAGTGTACATGGACCTCTCTCAAAATTGACCATATGCTGGGCAATAAAGCAAGTCTCAACAAATATCAAAGGATTGGAATAAGTACACTGAATATGTTTGCTGACCATAATGAAATTAATCTAGAGATCAATTACAAAAAGAGAACTAGAAGTTTCCTAATATTTGGAGATAAAAACAATATACTTCTAAATAACCCATGGGTCAAAGAGATCTGTATGGAAATTAGAAAATGTTTTCAACAAAATTATAACAAAGTTACTACATATCAAAATTTGTAGAGTGCAGTAAAAGGACACTTAAAGGAAAACTTATAACTTCTAATGCATATATTAAAAAATGAGAATGTCTGGGGTGCCTGGGTGGCTCAGTCAGTTAAATGTCCAACTCTTCATTTCAGCTCAGATCATGATTTCAGGGTCATGAGATGGAGCCCTGCACAGGGCTCCATGATTAGTGCGGAGTTGGCTTGAGATTCTCTTCTTCTCTCTCTCTGCCCTTCCCCAACTTGTGCTTGTGCTCTCTCTCTCTCTCAAATAAATAAATCTAAAAAAAGTTTTAAGAATAATATCCAAAGAAAAAAAACATAAAATTATAGAAAGTAGAAATAATGAAATAATAAACAGAAAACACATAGACAACAGAGAAAACCAACATGCCAAATATTGGTTCTTTGAAAAGACAAATGCAATTCTAAAGCTTTGCCAAAACTGATGAAAAAAATAAAGAAGGTACAAAAAAAATAGTTTAAAGAAGAATGGGAGAGACACTGCTATAGATCCTACCAACATTAAGAATATACACCTCACACCTATCAGATAATAGCTATTATCAAAAGACAAGAAATAACAAGTGTTGGCAAGGATATGAAGAAAAGGGAATGATTCCTTGTGCACTGTTTGTGGGAATGTAAGCTGAAAAACAATATGGAGGTAACTCAAAACATTAAAAATAGAACTATCATATGATCCAGCAATTCCACTTCTAGGAATTTATTTAAAGAAAACAAAAACACTTCGTTGAAAAGCTATATGCACCCTCATGTTCACTGCAGCATTATTTATAATAACCAAGACATGAATGGGTGAATGGATAAAGAAAATGTGGTAGGTAGACAGATAGATAGAAAGAAGAGAATATTATTTCACCATAAAAAAGAAATCTTGTCATTTGTAACAATAAGAATGGCCTTTGAGGGCATTGTGTTAAGTACAATAAGTCAGACAGAGAAAGACAAATACCTTATGATCTCACTTGTATGTGGACTCTAAACAAACCCAACCAAGCTCATGGGTATAAAGAACAGATTAGTGGTTGCCTAAGGCAGGGGTAGGGAGTGGGCAATATGGGTAAAGAGGGTCAAAATGTACAAATTTCCAGTTATAAAATGAATAAATCACAAAGATGTACAGCATGGTGACTACAGTTAATGATACTGTATTGCATATTTGAAAGTAGCTAAGAGTGTAGATCTTGAAAGTTTTCATCACAAGGAAAAAAATCATAGCTATGCATGATGATGAATGTTAACTTGTTAACTGGACGTACTGTGGTGATCAATTTGCAATATATAAAAGTATTGAATCTACATTATACACCTCAAACTAATAAAATATCAATTATACTTCTATTTGAAAAAGGAATATAGGGGCACCTGGGTGGCTCAGTCGATTAAGTATCCACCTCTTGATTTCAGCTCAGATTATGATCACAAGGTACTGGGATGGAGACCCATGCCGTGGGGCTCTCCACTTAGTGTGGAGTCTGTTTGTCTCCCTCTGCCCCTCCCTCCTGCTGGTGTTCTTTCTCTCTCTCTCTTTCTAGAATAAATCTTTTAAAAGATTTAGAAAGAATAGAATAAGAGGAAATTATAAACAACTACATACCAATGAAATGAACAAATTCCTAGAAATATATAATTTACCAGAGTGGAAAAAGAGGAAATAAAATCTGAGTAGTTCTATACCTATAAGAAAAAATTAAATTCATAATTGTAAAGTTTCCCACAAATAAAACTCCAGGTAAAAAGGTTTCTCTGGTGAATTCTTCCAGGAAAAACACAGATCTTACACAAAATCTTCCAGAGAACAGAAAAAACAATATTTCTAACTATTTTATGAGGTCAGTAACACTGTGATACCAAAAGTTAGCAAGAACATCAAAAGACAGGAAAATTACTCTCTCTCATGAACATAGATATGAATGTCCTAGATAGAGTATTAGCAATTAAGTCCAGCAGCACTCTTTCTAATAGCCCCAAACTGGGAAAAAGCCAAGTGTCTGTCACCATTTGCATAAATAAAATTCGTGGTATATTAAAACAGCAAAATACTATGCAGCAATGAAAATGAATAGTTTTTATTTACTTCCATGCACAACAACATGGACGCACCTCACAAATGTAATGTTAAGTGAAAGAAGCAAACACAAATGACATAGGATGTAGAACTTCATTTACATAAAAATAAAATCACACAAAATTAACCTGAAAATACAGAAATCAAGATAATCGAGATGTTAGGAGGAGGAGGAGGGAGATAATGACTGAGAGGTGACTTTCGGGAGGTTTCTGGGTTGCTGGCAGTGCTCTATTTCCTGATCTGGGTGCTGGTTTCCCAGGTAGGTTCACTTTGTCAAACTCTACACTTAAACAATTTTTTACCTTTTTGTGTGCATGTTACATTTCAACTAAAAGAAAAAAATAAGGTGATGCAGTCAGTTGGGCACCCCACTCTTGATTTCTGCTCAGGTCTGATCTTGGGGTCATGGGATCGAGCCCGATGTGGGGCTTTGCCCTCAGCATAGAGTCTGCTTGGGTTTCTCTGTCTTCCTCTGTCCCTTCCCCCATACTCTCTCTCTAAAATAAATAAATCTTTTTTTTAAAGATTTTATTTACTTATTTGAGAGAGAGAGAGAGAGAGAATGAGAGAGACAACATGAGAGGGAAGAGGTCAGAAGGAGAAGCAGTCTCCCTGCCAAGCAGGGAGCCCAACGTGGGACTCGATCCTGGGACTCCAGATCATGACCTGAGCTGAAGGCATTTGCTTAACCAACTGAGGCACCCAGGTGCCCCATAAAATTAATAAATCTTTTTTAAAAATTCTGGTTTCTTAACTTGAACTGATATCAATGTCACCAGTCTGTTTATTCAGAATCGACCATCCCACTCTCATAAAAATTATAGCTCTATTTTATTTTGTAATTATTTCTTTAAGGACTCTCAATTCACTGGGCTGTAATATGAAATGACTTTATTTTTCCAATAATCCCTCCCCACTAATTGTACTGTGGCCCTGCCATTTTCTTGCTGAGTGTCAACTCTCTTAATATCACACTTTGGCTTCATTCCATGTAGCAGCCTCTTCAAGTTATTAGGATCATCTCATTCTGGCAAGTAAGGTTCAGTTCTGTTCATTTTCAATTAAGTTTCAAACCGAATTAAAAATTATTTTTCCTTCCTTCTCTCCAGAGAAAGGCAGACAAGTTTGGTATTAGTGGCTTAGAGTAGATGTGGGGGTGGGGGTGACTGTGAGGGCAGGAGTGCTCAAGTCTTTATACCCTTCCCTCGCCTTTCTGACGCTTCCCTTGTGATGTGAGGGCAAGACTAGCAACAGGGAAGTAGATCTCTTATACAGCGCCTGTACAGAAATATCACAATTCCCTCTCAATAAGATGCTGCTGCTTCCTTAGTTAACACTGTCAGACTTCTGACATCTCTACATTGGAGAGTATCCATCTTTGGCAAGTGTCCCTGGTGGGGGGTGGAGGGGTGGGGGTGGTGGTCTCCCTGTTGTCCAGTTCTTTGAGGCATATCTTACACCCACTTGACCTCTTCCACAAGGGGTCCAGCCAGCAGCCTGTCTTAGAGAGGGCAATGTGGGCGCCTGTCATGTCCCTTCCCTCTTCTAGGCCGTCTCTCTGCTGGCCCCTCTCCTTTCCCTGGAATATTAAGTTCTGGGGTCCATGAGAGGTAAGAAGTGACGCAGTCACCAGTCTCTAACCCAGTAAAGTGGGAAGATTGAGCATCTCTAAACTTTAAAAGCAATTGTCTTGAGGGCTTTTCTCTAGACTTTGAGAGAAAGAAGTAACTCCATGTAACTTCCCCCCTTACAGTGAGAATGGGGTGAAGGGAGGGAATACAGTATACTTACAAATATTCTGCTTCACAAAAGGCTTCTCTACTCACTCTTATACTCCAGGGAGTACGGATGGCGTGGTTTGGGAATGGTTGATGGTAGGGCTGTTTGACTGTACTAACATTTCTTAGTAGGCTGGCTTAACCATAGGAGGTCCCTGAATTTAGAATATGTGAACTTACCACCTTCTGTGCACAGCTTTGGGACTTAGCCAAGCCCAGGGAATATCTCTGTCGACATCCTGTTACACTTGTCTCCAACCACCTGGAACTTCTGTTAATCATCACAGCATGTGTTGGGGAAAAAAAAAGAACAACAATTCTGTATTAACTTAAAATACAATAGGAAAAGAAATAGGATACAGGGGTAATTGCAATGATTTTCTATTTTGCAAAGCAAATTTACCTTCAAGAAAATTTGGAGAATTGTGTTATTCATCTACATAAATATAATAAACTCTTTATCTATGTGTACACTTTTTGTTTTAATACTCAATTGTCCATTTACCGGATTTCTACTCTTACAACCTTGATGTGTTTGGAGGTCAAAATTGAACATGACTAAGCAATGTGTAGAATGTTCTTACAGACAAAAGCACACTATGTTAAAAGCACAGAACCAGGGGTGCCTGGGTGGCTCAGTGGGTTAAGCCTCTGCCTTTGGCCCAGGTCATGATCTTGGGGTCCTGGGATCGAGCCCCGCATCAGGCTCTCTGCTAAGCAGGCAGCCTGCTTCTGCCTCACTCTCTGCCTGCCTCTCTGCCTACTTGTGATCTCTCTCTGTGTGTCAAATAAATAAATAAGAATCTTAAAAAAAAAAAAAAAAAGCACAGAACCACAATTTATAATAAGCAAGAGGTTACAATATATCAATATTTAGTGCAGGGAGAAATATTTTATTATAGTCAACAAAAGGTAAAGATTTTCTTCTAGAAAGAAAAACATGATGGGACATTTTACACAATGTAATTATAAGATATTATTAGTATAGTAAAACTATCATTACTAAAAACAGAATTCATTACTTATTCAAGAAAATGGCCACTTGCTTCTAATCAGTATCATAATTCACTTGACAGAGCTAAGGTTTCCTGAAGCAGGATTTGCTTTGCTCACCTTCCCAGGTCTGTCATTCCCATGTCCCACATAGTTTGATGCATGGAACAGCTGTTTGCCGTTTGTCTAACATGAACAAATGCCACAGAACCAAAAAACGGTAATATACACAGCATCTTAAAAGGGAAATTATTTTCTAATAAATATGCTCAATGGGGATGCCTTCGAAGGCAAAATATTAAAGTCAGCCTTCAAATACCACTTAATATGGTAAGAAAAATTCCTTTCATGAGATTTGACTCTCTGTGTGATTCATACATAGCCTGATTCTTTCTTAAAAATTTTGAAAAATATTATGAATAGAATATACTACACTTGAGATTCAAAAAGCTTTTAATTATCCATTAACAACTTCAATAATTATAAGATTACATTTCAGGTAATTTACAGTAAGATTTTTTTAATGTGGATGCCAACACAGCATCATATCAGAAGATGTTATACCCAAATATATATTTTTTAGGTGTATACAAATTCTTAGAAATGTCTCACAGATCATGTTAAGGCAATAAACTGAATAACAAGTTCACTGTACAATACTGTTTTGAAGTCTTTATTAGCAACAAAAGGTAAGAATTTGTATCTTTGTTATGCCAAGGAATGATTTAAATAACTCCCTAAATCAGTTTCCTGTCATGTGAGATAATATATTATTACAGACAGCTGTGCTTCTTGTCAAAGAGAAAGAAACTATTCCACTAGACTCAAAATTTTTGTGAAGATAAATATTTAGGAAAGTAAACCATACGTGTAATTAAACCCCAGTGAAAAACATTAAGCAACTATTGAAGAAGAAGTTATTATTCTGACCATCAACATTTATATAAAAAGTAAACAGTTTAACTGTATAGGGTTATTTATTAATCTTTCTGGGAATGATTCCCATGATTTTAAGAATGAAGACTCCATAGACTTCTCTTTAGATCGTGATTAATAGATTTAGGATATGAGAAACTCAAATTATATTAGTCTCTTGATTCCATGAAACTGAATTCCCTTCTTTGTTCTTCAGTATTTCACTAATGTGATTGCCTATAAATATTGTGAGCATCAAGTAACAAAATAATATTTGAAAGGTTTTTTTCCAATCCTTTGCATTTGCAAAAACAAAACAAAACAAAAACCATTTGCAACATCAATAACGACATGATTCTTTTTAAAACACAATGTTTTCCTCTTAAAACTCTCCTCTAATATATTTTTGGGCCATCATTGTCTCTCCCTTTCAGTTTTTTTATTTTTATTTTTTAAAAGATTTTATTTGTTCATTTGAAGACAGAGATCACAAGTAGGCAGAGAGGCAGGCAGAGAGAGAGGGAGGAAGCAGGCTCACTGCTGAGCAGAGAGCACGATGCGGGGCTCAATCCCAGGACCCTGAGACCATGACCTGAGCTGAAGGCAGAGGCTTTAACCCACTGAGCCACCCAGGCACCCCCCCTTTCAGTTTATTTTGATAGGATTTATTTCAAACTATGAAATGCATGATTATGGGGAAACTTAAATAATAAAATTTAAATGGAAAATATCTGTAATTCTATCAATTTTTCCTCCAGGATTTTGATGAAATAATTGTAATCGGAACAAGGTGTGCCACATCTTTTTTTTCTTTTTCCAGATTTTATTTATTTATTTATTTGACAGAGATCACAAGTAGGCAGATGAGGCAGGTAGAGAAAGGAGGAAGCAGGCTCCCCCCTGAGCAGAGAGCCCGATGTGGGGCTTGATCCCAGGAGTCTGGGATCATGACCTGAGCCGAAGGCAGAGGCTTCAACCCACTGCACTGCCCAGGCACCCCTCCACATCTTTTTTTTAATGCTAGGAAAAATCTTTAAGATAATTCACTGGGGCTTTTGATAAATTTGGTTAACACTCACGTACTGTTTTGTGGTTCATCACATCCAGTCTTTACTAGGAAAGCAATAGCGATATTGCCTCATAGGCACAATCAAATTCAGAAAATCAAATGCTGGCATGATTTCACTCCACTGTAGGAGTTTCCTCTTCATTAATATCATTTTAATAGATGTGTCAATGATAGCTGTCACTAATAGAAAGCCTTTTCTATTGATATGATCTTCACATCAACCATAACAGTAAGTTACCATCATTCCACTTTATAAAATAAAAATCTGAAATCAATTGCACTGCTCTCAGGGGGTAAAGTGAGAATTTTAGGTGATTTGATCCCTGCTCTCTCTGCTTCCAAGGGTATTTTTTTCCATGATAGCCCAAAACCTCACCTCAGAATATAATGAATATTATATTCTGCTTAACTAGGCCTGTGGTTGGGCACTTCAGATGCTCCCTCACCTTCTATTTTTGTTTAACTAATATTGATAATGTTGGAAGTAATATCTTGGTATATAAAACTTTATTTATCGTGTTTATGATTATATCCCCAAAACAGAGCCTTAACATTGGGATTACTGTGTTAAAGACAGAAATATTTCTTTTTTTTATATTTTTATTTATTTATTTGACAGAGAGAGACAGAGATCACAAGTAGTCAGAGAGGCAGGCAGAGAGAGAGGAAGAAGCAGGCCGATGCGGGGCTCGATCCCAGGACCCTGAGATCATGACCTGAGCCGAAGGCAGAGGCTTTAACCCACTGAGCCACCCAGGCGCTCCCAGAAATATTTTTAAGACAATGTGCACATATTATCAAAAGCTTCCCTCAATGAGACAGTTCAAATTATAATTCAATCAGCAGAACATAAAGCTTCCCACGTTACTGTGCCCTTTATAAAAATCTTGGCTATTTTAATAAATGAAAATTGATTATTGCTAAGTTTAAATTTTGAGGGAACGCTACAACTCACTGTATTTTAATATATCAATTCTCTATTCTATAGAATGAACCCTGTGTAAGGACTGGCTAAATCCTTGAACTAGAAATGGGAAGATATGGTTCTCTAGATCTTTTACTCCCTTTATTCATTCAGTAGTCATCCAGCTCCCACTCTAGGTAGGCACTGTGCTAGTGTTCAGGATATAAAGGTGAAAGGTCATCCCTGACCTCAAAGAGCTTGTGAACTAGCAAGCAAAACAGACAAAGACAATTCTAATACAGCATGACTAGCACTGTGACCAAAGTAACACAGAAAATCCTTTGAGAAACACCAAGAAGCCACGTAAGCCAGCTTCAGGGAAGTCCTAGAGCCTTTTGGAGACCTTAAAGGCTTAGGTTCCATGCTGAAGAAAAGCAGAAGTTAGCCACCATTTTCCCTGACATTCCCAACCAGCATTAATTCCTTCTTCATCTCTGTTCCTTTACTAATGTGTACATAATTATTTGCTTCTACATCTCTCATCATGCTGAGCTACTTGATAAGGAGGGACCATATGCCTAATTAGCCTCGTACAATGTCCCCAAAATAGTAGGAATGCATTAAACATTTGTTGAATTATTTTGAAATTCTAGCTATGGTGCTCGCTTCAGCAGCACATATACTGAAATTCTAGCTATGTAACTATCTCCTCCCATACCTTCATAAATATACCTTGACATTTAACATAAATATGTGTAGTTTTCCTTTTGATTATAAAAGTAATACTGCTCACCACATACCAATCAGAATGGCTAAGCGAAAAGAATGGAAGATAATAAGCGATGGTGATGGATTTGGAGCAACAGGAATGCTTAGACGTTGCTGGAGGCAGTAGAAATTGGTACAACCAAAAACCATTGGCAGTATCTGTTACAGCTGAGTCATACATAAGCCAGCAATTCTACTGCTAGGAATAAGCTCAACACAAATGCATGCATATGTTCACTCAGAGGAATATTGTCACCAAAAGCAGCATTATTCATACATAACACCTTCAAACTAGAAAATACACAGATGCGCTTCCACAGTAAAATGGATAAACACTGTGGTATGTCAAAAACAGCAGGGAGAAAGAACCTACACTCAACAATAGGGAAGAATTTTTTAAAAAATTATTTTGAGGACAAAGAGGCAGATTTTTCTTTTAAAAAGCATTTACTATATGATTACTTTTGTAAAAAGCATGCAAATAGACAAACCTATTCTATGCTATTAAATGTCAGGAAAGGGGGGCACCTGAGTGGCTCAGTCCTTAAGCATCTGCCTTACAATGGGGTCATGATCCCAGGGTCCTGGGATAGGGTTCCCCGCTCAGGGGGAAGCCTGTTTCTCCCTCTCCCACTCACCTTGCTTCTGTTCCCTCTCTCGTGGTGTCTCTTTCTGTCAAATAAATAGATAAAATCTCAAAAAAAAAAAAAAAAAAAAGTCAGGAAAGGTCTGTTACAGTCACTACCTTAAGGGAATAGGAAGGGGAAGCTGTCCGGATGTGCAGCTAAGTTTCTGTTTCTCCATCAGGGTGCTGGTTACACATGTATATTCAGTTTGTGCCCTTTTCTCTAACTATTCTATACTTACATACCTTTTCCAAAAAAAAAAAAAAAAAGATTTTCAAAATTTATCTGAGAGAGCGAGCAGGGGAAAGGGAGGAGCGAGAGAGGGACAAGCGGACTCAACGCTCAGCTCAGCGCAAAGCCCTACTCTAGGCTCCATCCCATGACCCTGAGATCATGACCTGAGCAGAGATCAAGAATCCCAGGCGTGAGCCACCCAGATGCCCCACTTAAATACTTTTTTAAAAACTAATATGTCTTATTTGAGAAAAGCTTATTTAAAAAAAGATACAGAAATTTTTGAAGAATTTTAATCACCCATAATCCAGAAATAAATATTAACATTTTGGATTATTTCCTTCTAGTCTTTTTTTTTTTAAGCCACAGCACTTGTATCACTTCCTCCACCTCTGCTCCTTACATATTCACACACATACACACACATTTTGCAAAATTAGGTTCATTTCTACTTAGTTTTTCTTATTTTTTAAACATTTTTATTTAAAGCTAAACCATTTAATCAAATATTCGTTGCATTTTCTTTTAAGATGAAGCTCTATATCCCATCAAATGTGAGTGTGTTTATACACACACACAGTTCTAGGAATATATATTATATATTACTAAAAATATCTTATTTACATACCTACACAGTATATGTTAATAATAATAAAAATTTGAAAATATATATTCCTAGGAAAGGAACCACCAGGTCGTGAACATTCTTTAAGCTCTACATTCGTTCTGTCTTTCCTTCCAGAAAGCCTGCATCCCACTGGCAAGGTGTGAGGGCTCCTTGTATCACACTCCAACCTCAGGTCATTCATTATTATTTCTATTTGTTTTTAAGATGGTGGGGCTCACAACAGGACTATGGAATCTGCCGTACCGCACTCGGCTGAAGCGCTAGGCAGGACGCGACTCTCACCCCACCTGGCCTTTCCTGGCGCTCGCGCCCCCCACCCCCCTGCCTCTGTCCCGCAGTGCGGTCGCGCGTGCGCCTGGGCTCCAGCATCTCGCACCGCCCGGTTGCCGTGGGAACCGCAGAAGGAGGCTGCGTTCGCAGACCTAGCTGTAAGCTGTACCGAGGCCCGGGCATGGAGCTGCCGGATCCGGTCCGCCAGCGGCTGGGAAACTTCAGCCGGACCGTGTTCAGTGACTCCAACCGGACCGGGCCAGAGTACAGCGAGGGTCCGGGTGAGTGGGCGAGGCCCAGCGCAGCGGGTATGGCCTGCGGAGGTCTTGGCGCCGGTTTTGGAGTGGCCAGATTTTGCCCGGCCCTAAAATGGCGGTCTCGCCTTCAGCTGGTTCTCCGCAGTGCGGGAAGCGCCCTGGAGGAGAGGCCGAGCCTTGGGCTGGGGCGGGGGCTGGGACTGGATAACTCCAGGCCTGTATCCCCGACAGGTCCTGAGCTGACGGTGCTGCGGCCTGTCGGGCGAGCTGTAAGCCGAGCAGCTGAGGTGGCGCCAGCCTTCCTCAAAAACTAAAAATATAAAATCCGCCTTCGCAGCACATGTCCGGTTTCGCATCCTCTGCGAAGGCCGACGGTTTTTTCCTCTGCGGCTTCCGCCCTGGCTTTTCGGGCGGGGATGGAGTGAAAACAGCCTTCCCCTTCCCACTCCCCACCCCAGTTAAAATATCTTCTCCTTTTTTCTTTTATTAGCAAAACAAACACGTTCCACCGCAAGTCCGTTTTCTGATGGAAGAGATGGAAAGAACTGCTTTTTTTAATGAGTCATTTTAAAGCCGCTCTCCACTTGGGCATGGCAGCTGCCACACTAGCATCAATCTCGCCCCTTCCCTGCCGTCTCCAACCTCCAACCCCCATCCCCCATGTATAAGTCTTACCCTAAATCTGGTAACTAAATACCACGATGCTGCATTCAACTGGACGGCAAGTGATCAGTTTCCTCCAAAACCGTTTTTCCTTTCTTAAATCATGATGATAGCATACTGTCAACCAGATCCATGTGGTTTTTATCACTGAACTCTGCTAGGGAATAGAAAATTTTCCCTCTTGCTTAGTTTAGGATTTTTAAAAGAGAGCAGAGAAAAGTAAAGTCCCATAATTGCATTGTTTTCACCCTAATTTAGGCCTCTTCAAGATTTAGGATGTACAGAGAAAAACATAATGTGAAAAATGAGGTTAAGTTTCTAATTCTAGAGCTAAGGCTTCACAGGCACTAAAATTTGATGATGCACCGTATCAGGGGTCAGCAGACATCTTCTGTAAAGGGCCAGATAGCAAGTATTTTAAACTTTGCAGACCTTAGGTCTCTGTAGCATCCATAGATAATGGTAAATGCATAGATGTGGCAGTATTCCAATAAAACTTTATTTATGGACACTAAAATTTGAATTTCATATGATTTTCAGTGTCACCAAATACTATTCTTTGATTTTTTTCCCCCAACCATTTAAAAATGTGAAAAACCATTTTTAGCTCACTTGCTATACAAAAACAGGCAGCTGGCTGGTAGTTTGCCTACCCCTGATTTATATAATGTTTTAATTTAAATTCCGTTTACAGAACTCAGCTTGTACTTTTGCAAAATTTAGTAAATTCATGTCTTGTGCTTTCAAGGTTCATTTACATATTAACTTGATTTTCAATTGCATGATTATAAGTTTGAAATGCTGAAATATAGATACAGCATAACTCTTAAGATGCTCATGTACACAATTTCTAAAACTTCTTTGCAAAATTTGACTAGTTTCTGCTCCAAACATATTAAAATTTTCAGCTTAATTTATCATTTTTCCCACATTTTCTTTCTTGTGAATCAGAAATAGGTTTGATTATTTGCACTGTATTTACAAATGTACACCATTACAGTATCCACTGACCAAGAGTTTTACTGTTGTTATGAAAAAAAAAAAAAAAATCCTAGGTTAGTGAGTTGCCTTCAAGTTCAACAAATTTTAAGAATTCATTCTTTTGGGGCACCTGGGTGGCTCAGTGGGTTAAAGCCTCTGCCTTTGGCTCAGGTCATGATCCCAGGGTGGAGCCAACATCAAGCTCTCTGCTCAGCAGGGAGCCTGCTTCCTCCTCTCTGCCTGCCTCTGCCTGCTTGAGATCTCTGTCTGTCAAATAAATAAAATCTTTAAAAAAAAAAAAAAAAAGAATTCATTCTTTTATCAGTGATAATCTAAAAAACAAGAATAAGCAAAGCAAAAAAATAAGTATTATCAAAAGTAGATCATAATAACAAAAAAGCTAAAGGAAACCTTGCTGTGAGAGACAATTATTATATTTTAAAATCATTAAATGACAGATATACTCAGCTGTGGAGGAAATTTTAAAATTTAAGAAATTTTAGAGCCTTTATAAATTCTTATATTTAGGCCAATTGATTTCAAAATACATATCTGTTTTTAAATTAAAATTTAGTCAAATTTAGGATGTATTTGTAGGGCTCGATTTAAAAAATCAAATTTTTAATTTGGGACCCTTCTCCCTTGCATAGAAGGATAAGGTATCTTGTAATCAGCCTTAGATAAATCAAGCTCATGTATCACAAATGGCTACATTGATGTCTTTTTGACAGTATGTTTCCATTAATTCAGCCTCTCTGCTTGTTATGTACCCGCTATAAAGATTTTAGGTTCTGTGAGGGTCTCAAATTTGGGTAGAATGTAGTCTGTGCATACAATGAGGCTGTGTATTAAGTAAAAAAGAAGGAAAGGGGACTAATGTTATCGAGTGCCTGCTAAGTACCAGGTATGGTGGCAGGGTGAAATATCTGACACTGTCACTAATCCTCACAAGCAACCTGTGAGGTACTTTCATGTTACCATTTTACAGATGAAGAAATTGAGACAGTTTCTGATTGAGAAATTAATTAGAAAGGTTCAATACCTTATCCCAAGCCCAGCATCCAGGGTTACAGGGGTATTTGAGGAGTCAGGGGTTTACTTGGACTCCAACCCTCAATATCTCTTCAGCACACTAGACTGTGTCTAGAGGGAGGGCATGTGGTTCTTTGCTAACACTTTGTTACACACAGGTTAGACATAAGTACCTAGAGGGGAAGAAATTTCCGTGGGGATGGGACAATAGGCTCAAGAAAGGATTTGTGGGGAAAGTGGCATTAAATTGGGTATTAATGAATGGGTGGGATTAGGGTATGCTAAAGAGGGGTGTGTCTATAATTTAGGGGGATTAATTTTTGTATAAGATTAGTTTATATGTGAGAGATTAGTTTTTATGTAGTTTATGTGTTCATTTTATAGGCTCTTTATATAGAACTCCACAAAAGAGGTAATGATCATTATTGTCTGTTCAAAAGGATTCAAACTGATATTCCACATTTAATCTGTATCAGTGGTAGTGCAAAAAAGTCGACAGGCTGTAATGGCAAAAATGATAAAGTAATTGAAAAATATGAAACACACCCCCAGGAACCCAGTATATGAATTAAATAATATTATGATGAATATTTCTTTTCACTGTCAGTGAAATTTGGAGTTTTATTAAACCAATACTGTAGTTATTTTAAGAAACTAAAGGACTTACAGGGCAGCGACCAGGATAAAGAGTTTGTTCTTTTTTTTGTTTGTTTCTTTTGTAGATAATGAAATGGTGTCCAGTTTGGGATTGCAGATGTCACTTTATTTTAACACTTACTTTTTCCCACTTTGGTGGATAAGCAGCATTATGATGCTTCAGATGAAGGTAAGTCTATGCTTTAATACTTCCACTGAGATCTCTTCTGCCCATCCCTGGCATTGTGACGTTGTCAATAAAATTAAAGTTCTTACTATTTGTTTTCTATTTCAGGTCAGTTTTACTGTATGTGAAATTTTACAAACATGTTTATTTTTGTGTGCTTTTTTGTTTTAGTATTCAGTCTTGCCTGATTACTACAAATTCATCGTGGTCACTGTTATCATCCTAATAACCTTAATTGAAGCTATCAGGTTGTATCTGGGCTACATGGGGAACCTACAGGAAAAGGTAGGCTCTTCTTCCCTTTGTCTCCGGGCTACATGTTAAGGCAATATGGTTTTCATACTGAGGAAAAGGCAGACAGAGGTGGTAGAATGAGCAAAGGCCTGCCTCCAACTTTACTATTTTTGTCACCATAGTCTGTTTGCTGAACCTCTTGAGCCTTGGTTTCTTTGTATATAAAATGGGAAAAATATTTATTCCAAGGTTTATTGGGATTAAATGAAATAATTTATACAAAGTACCTGAACATAGTAAGCTCTTAAGAATTGACAGTTTTCCCTCTTCTCACCAGTCTTGAAAATACTTGGTCAACTGAACATGTTTAGATCCTGATTATGGAAATGGGGAAAATTATAAATTCAGGAATCCTGTGCCAGGCACGTTTCCTGAATCATGCTGCCTAAGCGTTTATAGTTACCAGAGCTTAGGGATAATGCCTAAAGATTTCTCTGGTTTTCTAGGCCTTTCATAATTAGGTCCCACCCATGGGCCTCAGTGTATTTCTTGCTATTTCCTAACCCAGGCATCCATTCCCTGCTGATATGTTGATTCCTAGTCATGCTCATTCCACATTTTTGCTTACTTACTTTCTTGCTTCTTCCTCCTTCTACCCGACCTAAAAGCCTACATCCTTGGATTCTTTGTTTTACCTACCCTAATCACTCTCGTCTTGTTTCTTGTAGTATTTAATTTATACCTCTAAGTGGTGCATTTAATAATTCACTAAGGCTTATCATTCTGGCATTGCTGCATTAGCTGCATCAGTTAGTTTTCACTTTTAATCTAGACGGTGACTTCTTTGAGAACAAGGACCATGTTATACTCCCTTTGAATTACAGCTCATAAAGTAGGTTCATAGTGCTGATCTCTGTAAACAGAAGACTGTCCTTTATTGATCTGATTACTCTTACTGTGTACCATTGCAGGTTCCTGAGTTGGCTGGCTTTTGGCTTTTGAGCCTTTTATTGCAGCTGCCTTTAATTCTCTTCTTGCTCTTCAACGAGGGCCTAACAAATCTGCCCTTGGAAAAAGCGATACACATCATCTTCACTTTGTTCCTTACTTTCCAAGTTGTTTCAGCCTTTCTTACCCTGAGGAAAATGGTAAACCAGTTGGCAACTCGTTTCCACCTCCAAGACTTTGACCAGCTCTCTGCATATAGAGGGGGCATGAGAAGAATGAGATCCTGTATAGAAGAGATTTGACCCAATGCTGTTGAGTGAAAAACTGCAAGATCAGCTCTTCTACCAGACTGTAAGAGGAAAACCTCAGAGTTCTAGCAGGAGAAGGAGGACAAAGCAAGTGTTTTGAACTGTATATTCTCTAGATCTGAAATTCCAAAGTTGGGGGCAATGATGAGACTGTATATGAAAGTAGTGAGTCAACCCTAAATACCTAAATACCTAAGGCCTAGATATTGTCCACATGGTGCCAATTATCTTAATATTTTTGTCGTTGACTTTTCAGGCGTGTAGAAACCAGTGCTGGTAGTCACAGTTTACCAGCTTTACAGGACTATTTCTTGTTAGCACCTAAAACTACAAATGTGTATATTTGTTTTAAACTTGCTGGCTGTTCATGTCTTGGCAGTACATATGAAGCACAAAGCAATTCTTGTCAATATTCTGGTGTATTAAACTATATTTGTAAATCAAGGCACCAAATTTTCATGTCTGCTAGGATTAAATTCTAACCCTCCTCTTAGCTTTTATGTTGAAGTTTAAAAACAGGTGGATTATCATGGTATTTTGAAAATCATAAAATTGTAATTTTCATAAAACGATGTTCAGTATTTATAGTGGTATGCAAGATATCTTTATAATAAATTATGAAATATTGATGTTAAAGTATTTGCATCAAATCATTCCTGTCTTGTATAATTCTGTTGGGCTGTGGGTTTATTATTTTTATTACAGAGTTGTTAGGGAAGAAAAGAAAAATATATACATTAGAGAGCCTTTTATGTAGTGAGCACTGCACTAGGCACGTTAACCCTTGTAATCTCATCTACTAAATCATTGTTCACTGAAGAACTCATAGCCAGTAAATACACATGAGGCTGGATTTGAAAAGCAGGGTTCCTCTTAATACACAATGAGAGCTGAGATGAATAAAGGGACTATACTCATGACCTTAAATCAGGATGTCCCCTTGCTAATGGGAGAAATCTATTTAAGGAAGTTCTGTTGAGAATAAAGCTGCATGGGTGTATCTGAACATTATTTTCAGTGATTATTGGATTGTCTTCAGGATATAATATTTTCTTCTTTCCTACAGAGAAATGTGCCTTTATAAGTAATGTATTTTACTGAGAGACCGTTGTGGCTACAATAAAAAGTATTCCTTTCAATTTTCCTTTTCTATAACTCAGAATCGTCCTAGTATCCCGTTTTGCCTTATTCATTCTTTTATTACTTACTTTTTGAAAAATTTTTTATTTATTTGACAGAGAGAGATCACAAGTAGACAGAGAGGCAGGCAGAGAGAGAGGGAGGGAAGCAGGCTCGCTGCCGAGCAGAGAGCCCGATGCGGGACTCGATCCCAGGACCCTGAGATCATGACCTGAGCCGAAGGCAGCGGCTTAACCCACTGAGCCACCCAGGCGCCCTGAAAAATTTTTTGAAAATTTTGAAAATGTTTTCATTTCTCACTATTAGTTACATCTGACTAATTATGTTAATTTTATTATTTCTGCTTCCTATTATTATATATGACGTTCAAAGACTTCTCCTTGGATGCACTGGCCATTTAACTTCTCCCTTCTACTAGAGTTGTTACTAGGTATACTCCAATAATTTGAAATTCAAAATACAATAATGTTTGGATATTTTTTTAAAACTTAAATTTATTTGCATTTGTTTTCAGTTGGGAATAGGTGATTCTATAAGAAAATATAAAATAAGAACATTAAGTCTATCTAGCAGATAAATCAAGGGATGATCAAGAAAGACTCTTCTCTTTAACATTTCTTTACAGAGTTTTATCTTAAATATCAGAGCCTCTGATACATTTAAACTTTAACTTAGTTTTAAAAGATTAATAGCTAAAATATTAGCATCATAATCAAAAAATTTTAACGGCTATAAAGATTTTGGTTAAAATGAATTTGATGGGGGCACCTGGGTGGCTCAGTGGGCTGAGCCTCTATCTTTGGCTCCGGTAATGATCTCAGGGTCCTGGGATCGAGCCCCGCATAGGCTCTCTGCTCATTGGGGAGCCTGCTTTCTCCTCTCTCTCTGCCTGCCTCTCTGCCTACTTGTCATCTCTCTGTCAAATAAGTAAATAAAATCTTTTAAAATGAATTTGATTTATCAAAATTGTCTACAATTTTTTTTTTTTTTTTTTGCTGTAACAAATATATTGCTTAAAATGCAAATGTAATAAGAGTGGGGAAAAGAAAGTAAGAAAATCAGTTGAGAACATGACCAAGTCTTTTTTTCCTTCCCTCTAAACAATGAAGCCATGATTTTGCGTCAGGCTGAACTAGTATTTCCCGCTGGAGTATACCTGGTTCCCTATGGAAGCATAGGAAAATTGAGGGAGAGAAGATATTTACATGTCAGCACTTTGGGAGTTCATGCAGTCCTTGTTTTTATTTTATTTGAATAAGTTTGTCTCTTCTTAATCTTTCTCTCTAGGGGTTTATAACACTCTTCTGAAAATTTCCAGTTAGGATGTTGACCCTCAATATTTTGTCTTTCACATATTTTTTTTATTCCAGAGGCAGCTTCTCATCACAGACAAGGTGGATGCAAATTTCTGTAGATCAGAATGATTTTTTAAAATTGGATTTTCGTTGTCATATGTTTGAAGGTCTAGTATGTGAAAGGGCGTAGTGGAGGGTCCACAAACAACTAAGACCGCTCCTGGTGCTCAGGTGTGTGATGTAGGAGGTACAATATTTGCCAGACACCTTAAGTTGGCCCTTCATCAACATTACTTAGCAGATGCCATACTTCCCATGATCAGAGCACAGGAAGAGAACGTGGTGAGGGCTGCTGGGGGTGTAGTTAGACACATACATGTTTGTGCTCGCCTGGGAGCAAGAACAGATGTACTGTCCGGTAGGAGAGGCGGATGAGCAAATGAGTGATAGCACAATATAATGGGCACTGCGGGATTACAGAGAAGGGACAAAGAGAAGATGGAGAATCTGGGAAACCTTTCCAAACAAAGGAACACTCAAGATTTGAAGAATGTGTGGGTATTAACTGTTCATTTCAGTATGAAGAGATAGAGATAACAGTGACTCGGAGTACAGTTTCAGGTATTCCATGGAGTTTGCTGAAGCTGGGAGAGAGGGTACATGAGAAGAAAGGACACAGAATAAGGTAGAGAAGCTGGGGAGCCCCTCATAAACTAAAGATTTTAATACTCTGAATCACTGAGTGTTTTAAACAGTGGAGTATCACAAACAGATTGAGGTTCCAGAAAGATCTCTCTGAAGACTGTGGAAATGGTTTGGAAGGTGGGACCAAATGCTGGTTTGATGAAGTAACTTTGGAGAGAACAAAGTTTTTTTAAAAATCATTTTGTATTTTAAAATAGGTATTGAAAATTTTTTCCTAACGCAATTTTTTTGTGGATTACACTCGATGCTAACCACAAGGACGCCCCCACTGTGTTATTGCCCCTCTGTCTGTTATTAGTTTATCACTGGACTTAAATAGACCTCTATCTGAAAATAGCCTTAGGCATCTTGTTTGACATAACCTAAACAGGTTCTTAATTTGCATCAGTTAAAATTATAGCCTTTTCAGGGTGCCTGGGTCACTCAGTCATTAGGTGTCTGCCTCTGACTCAGTCATGATCCCAAGGTCCTGGGATCAAGCCCCACATTGGGCTCCCTGCTCATCAGAGAGCCTGCTTCTTCCTTTCCCACTCCCCGTTTGTATTCCTTCTTTTACTATGTTACTCTGGGTCAAATAAAATAAAATAGAATAAAAATAAAATAAAAAATAAATAAAAATAAGTAGATAAATATCATAGCTTTTCAAAACTCAACTTTTAAAAGAAACTTAATCAAGATTTTGAGAGTAAAGAGAAATCATCTCTAATTCCACCACTCTAAAATAAGAACTTCAGCAAATGTCATGCTTCCTTGCTGTTTTCCCTTTGTAAATTTTAAAAACATACTCGTGATCACTGGCACTTACAATTTTGCACTCTTGCTTTTCTGAAAACGTAAATATTTACCTATCTTTCTACCTGGTCACATAGCCATCACCTTAACTGATTGCACAATATTCCATCAAAGAGATAGATGTTAATTTTTAAACTTCTATTATATATTTGCATTGTTTCCTCCTTTTGCTTTAATACATAACATTGTAATGAGCATCCCATGTATGTTGCTTTTTCCACATCTTACATGATTCTTTAATAAGCTAGATTCTCCGGAGTGAAATTGCTGGATCACAGGGTATGAATATTTTTAAGGACTCTTGGTGCATGATGCCAAATTATAATATCCACTTTCTGCCATTTACCCCTCACACTTCTAAAGATAGCACAGTGAAAATTTGATAAGGACAGAATTATGGACCTTCGTTACCCATTCATCTTTGTATTTCTAAGTAGCTACCACAGGTACACTGAATCTCCTAAGGAGGGAATAAAACAAAAAACAAAAAACTAAAAGCTGTGAAAGAAGAAGTGCAAAGAATTAAAAAAATATATTTTTGAATTAAGGGAAAACTGATAAGGGACAGGAAAAGGATTAGGCAAGCTGGTTGCAGTCAGCAACAGACAGTGAGATGTGACACAATAAAAACTGGGTCATTGAGTTGGGACAGCCCTAGGACATAAAAAGACTGAAATGAAGTAAAGCTCTGGATTACTTTGTTCTTGAATATTGAATTTTTTCAGAAGCATGGAGCATGAAATATTATAGTGATAAGCCAAGATTGGAAACATAGCCAAGAAAAAGAGGTCTTTAAGGGATTGTTTAAAATGTGCTGAAGGAATAATTTGGTTTAGTCTTAAACGGCTCAAAAAGTAAATTGACATAAAGCTTTTGCATAGCAAAATAGGCATGGAGGCAGAAAACAAGGAGGCAAGGGGAACAGTGTACCCTATTTGTAAATTTGTTACAATGTAAAATACTAGATTTTGGTCCTAGAAAATGCTCCTCAGAAAACTTCAATGCTGCATTTTAAAAGTGCAAACAACACTAATTTATTATGGATATACATCTTTATTCCAGTTTTAAAAGATTGTTAATTTGGAGGCTTTAACTCAATTTAAAAATTGTTAATTGTAAGAATGATTCTAAAAATCTTTTCCTCCCAGTGTTGAAGCATTTAAAAACACTCAGGCCCTGGAAAGATGTGTTTAAATACAATGTTTTGTATTTAACACAATGTTTAAATTTGTCCTGGTGCTGTCATAGATTTACATCTTTCTAAAAATGAGACCAGTCAAGAGAGTATAGAACTCTCAAAAACAAGATAAAAACCTGAGGATAGACAGAATGTATATTCTATGAAAAACCAAAGACACTCGGAAATTGATCTTATCAACATGCTCAATCTAAGCAAGAGGCTAGAAGCAGTTTTTTAACCTCGTGAGGTATATGAAATCACAGTGCATGTATCACGGCTACTAGTCCTTCACTGCTCTGCAGACCCAAGTGTTTAGCACTAGGTTACATTAAAAATGTGGATTTTTAAAAACACCAAGAATGTTCTCTTTATTTTTCAGAACTGTCATAGCACTATATTCGGCTGATAGGGAAGTGGTATCATTGATTAATTTTTAAAGGTTTCTAGTTCCTGACCCTGAGTTATTCTAATCGAAATCATGTTGGAGATACTGCTCAATGTTATAGCTTATACATCCATATGTATATATAATTTTGTTCTTGCCTAGTGAGTTTCAGCATTTTAAAGTTTTCAAAAGCCATTGGAATGTTAAAGGGAACAGCTTATCTAGACCAAAGAATGGTATTTTCACACTTTTCTTTATAACATTGAATGGTTTGAACTCCTTAAATGTCTGTTCTGCTAAACTTTTGATTATTAGCACAATTACCTATTTTTAAACACTGGCATTTTCCAAAACTTGTGGCAGCTAACTTTTTAAAAATCTCATGACATGCAGTGTGTAGAGGAAGTCAACAATATGTGGGAGAGCACTCTGTTGTCTTTACTTTTTAAAGTAAGACTTGGTGCTAAGAGTTTCAGGAATATTGTATTGTTGAAATGAAGATGGCTTTTGTACTTCCTGTGGACATGTAGAAATGTCTATATTGGCTCCTAAAACTAACCTGAAAAAAATAAATGCTTTGGAAATGTTTAAAAAAAAATATTATAGCTTAAAAGAGAAAAAATGTTTGATAGTCAAATTCAAAATCAAAATTCAAACTCCAAAAAAAGTTTGATATGTACATTTACTAATTGTTTTTATTTGTTATTTTTTAAAAATATTTTATTTATTTGACAGAGAGAAATCACAACTAGGCAGAGAGGCAGGCAGAGAGAGAGGAGCAGAGAGCCCGATGCGGGGCTCGATCCCAGGACCCTGAGATTATGACCTGAGCCGAAGGCAGAGGCTTTAACCCACGGAGCCACCCAGGCGCCCCACTAATTGTTTTTATAAACGCTTGATTCACTAGTGCCTAGAAGGACTAAAATGATCACTACAGAGGGTGGAAGTTTAGGACTAGGCTTCAATAGTTTTCCAAAAAAAAAAAAAAAAGGAAGAGCTGGTAAGAGTCAATTATTTTGCTGTTCTAAAAGCTAGAGCTCCCTATGGTCAATAAACCCTTGCTAAGGAAGGCAGCCAAGCAGTTAACTGTTGACTGTTCAGGAATTTACAAAGCAGGGCAACAAAGGATGTTCATGCTTTTTATTTTTAGTATGCTGTGATTTAATTCTGCAAAGTTAATGTAATTTAGTTAGCTCCAACAATATACCATCAACTATGTTTGATATTTTAGGACAAAAAGAGAAATAGGAGTGAGTCCTACCCTTCTAACCAAGGCCCACAGGAGACAAATTTAAGGTGATCATAATGGCTTAGGATAATATTGCATTAGAGCAATATAAAATATGAAGATAAGTGAGGAATCCTGTCCAGGAGGCAGGATGATCTTTAAGATAGATGGAACAGCATGGGCAAAGGTACAGACATTTGAAAATCTAAGGCCTGAACAGAACCAAAAATACTTTGGTGTGGATAAAACATAAGGTGTGCAGCAAAGGTCTTGAGATGAGCTGGAAATATTGGCATCAAAATGTTATCAGTCTTTTATGTATTATAATAGTTTGAACTTTATACTATAGACAGTGAATAGTATATCTATATTAAAACAGAATTAGAAGGCATTGTTGCTGTATTTGAAAATGATCGAAAATTGAAAGGGAGAGCTAATTTGATAGGTGATACAGTATCATTTTAAAAGAACCTCCTAACGGGCTGAAATGTTAAACACGACTACATTTTATGTGCACACACATACACACACACCCTCCAATATACATTTCTCAGAAGATCAGTCCACTGGTACATAATTAAGGAGCTTGTTGTGTGCTCTTTTTCAAGGGAAGACATCCTGATGGTCTAAGGAGAGCACAAGCATGTACTGTCTTAATAGAAATAAAATGACCAACTCACACAGAGTAGCAATCTCACGGTAGTCTTCCATGTTGCAGTAGTAAATGTCTCCACTTCGCAGTACCTTCCCTCCAGTTGTGCTTACTGAGAAACATAAAATCAAATCTAGTCATGTTGCTACTCTCCTCAAAGTTCCAGAAGACTCTCCATGTCCTGCCACACAACACCCAAACTCCTTAGTGTGGCACAAGGGGCCTCTTCCCAGCTGTCTGGCCTCCTCTTGCCACACCTCCAGTCCAACATCTGCAGTTCCTCCAGTGCACCATTCTGGATTTCGCCTATGGACCTCTCCCCTGCACACAGCAAACTTTGCTGGAAGTGATCTTACCCACATGGTGAAAGTCTGTACCTTTTAATGGCCTGGCTCCACGGTCATATCCTCTTTGGAAATTTCACACTGTCCCCTACCTACTGCTAGGTAACACTTGTGTACACTTTTTTGTATCTCTGCTGCTCATATTTTATGACTGCATCTAAAACAATTTATGTATTTTTATATTATACTCCTGCTACTTAATTATAAGTTCCTCATGGCAAATGTTTTTATTCATCCTTGTGTTTCTAATGTTCAACACAGTATAAGGGTCCAATACATATTTGGTGAATAAGTGAATAAATGGACTTAGTTGATGGAGTCAGTGTTGCACAATGGTTAAAAGGTGGCTTGAAAGGTTAAAAGTGGCTTCAGAGGCAGAAAGACCTATGCTCAAATGTTTTTCCAATTATCAGCTTGGTCAGGTTAGTTAACTTACCTAATCTTTAATTTATTCATCTTTAAAATGGGTGCTCAAAGGGCTTTTTTAAGAATTACATGAGATAAACATCATGATAAGCATTCATAAATGGTATATATTCTTATTACAATTTAATATTCTAAATTTCCTGTGCAAATGAATTTCTGCTAATTCTTTCATCTCACTTTGTTGCTTTATAGGACCATAAGCTTTACCCTCAGGCTCCATTAGGCTTTGATTACCTTCCTGTAAACTGGTAAGAGACTTAGTGATATTATATAATAGGAGCTATATCAGGTCTGAGTACCCTAAACACTGGGCACAGGCATAAAGCTTGCCCTTCCTATGGGGCCAGGTTCGTTTAGGAGATCAAGTGATAATTGCAGAGGTTGCTTGGAAAGCCTCAAAAGAAAGGAAATTAGATATTGTTATGAGGATGTTTGTTTTGTTTTAAGCTCAAAAATACCATTTTTTTTTAATTTAAAAAAGTAGAACACATAAAACAAGGCAACAAGGATGTTTTAAACAAGCGAATATGTATCTGTTAGGGACATTTCACTAGAATAGGTCACATTCCAGTTTTTGGTTGTTGTTTTTCTTTTCCTTTGTCATGAGGCAGTGATGATCTCAAAATTGTAAAAGTCTTTAGGAGTCATTGTTGATGTAGGGAGGTGAGATTAAATCCATTGTCTTAGGAGGACAGCTAATTTCTTTGGTGTTCTCAATGTGGGCTTAGCAGTTTTATCCTGGGATTTTCTGTCCAGAAATTCAATTTTAACTAAGAGACTCAGAAGGAGTGACCACACAACTAAACTCATAGAAGACTGATGTATAAACCAGGGTCTAGCACTTTGTAAGGCAAACTACCACTGCCAGTATATTTCCTTCCTATAATAAATCTATTTAAAAAGCCAAATTATAATCAAAGTTGCTTATTAATCACTAAATGGAAGAAATGGATGTTCATATCATCTAGCTATGCTAATTTGAGGTACTCACCTCTACTCTAGAGATGTGTCTGCCTAGAAACTGGCTACTTGAATCCATGCTGATCAGGGCTTCCCCCCTTCCTCTTCCATAGGACTGGGTGTTGGCATGAGCAAAGATGTCATGGTGTGTGTAGAGAATTGCAAGCAGTGTGTGTCATGCTCAATGTATTGGGAGAGGAAGAGAGATACAGATGAGGCTTAAGAGGTAAACAAGACCAGATCATGGGATGTAAAGACCAGTAAAAAGGAGTGGCCAGGATCACAAGGATTTAACAAGTGGCTCTGAGAGCTGGGCTGGGCTATGTGCAGTAATTCTAACCTATGTAATTGCATCATTTTCTATAGCTATCTGGGTAATCTTGGACAGAAGGTAGATTATTATGCTGACCCAGAGTTAGACATATATAAAGTAAATGCAGTGGGAAAACAACAACACAGATTTCCAGGGGCTGCTGAGGGTGGTACAAGGAATGAACCATGGCATCTCTACTAGACAGAAGGGTAAGTGGAATCATGAAGGATAATCAGCAGACAAGGGTAGGGCAGAGGTTTCGATGAGTACCTGTCTCAAAAACATCTTGAGGACATGAATCAGGTCTTTTTCACTGTATCCCCAGGGTGGGAGACCATGCTTGGCACATTGTAGGCTTTGAATAATACTGACTGAACACACAGATAAATGAATAAACCAAGCATGGTAGAACTCAGAGCTCCTGCCTCCTGGCCTTAATATACAGTAATTTCTTTCATCAGTAAACTCCCTAGAAGTTAGAAATGCCACATTTACTCATACCTATTTTGGGGGCATGAAAAATATTCTAATTTTAAAACCAGCAACCACTCTCACACTAAGAATAAACTTGCAAATTTGGCTGGACTCCCAAAACTAATACAAGTAAGAGCCATCATTTAATTGAAGGCCTGCTATGTATCAGATGCTGTGCGCTAGGGCTTTATCATAATCTCATTTGATTCTCCTCACAACTCTGTAAAGCAGGAATTATTCCCATTTTATAGAAGCTGAAACTGGGACTTGGGAGAGGTTAAGGAACTTGTCCCAACTCACACAACAAGCAAACAGAAGACAGGATTTAAATCTAAGCCTGTTGGGCTCTAAAGACCATGCTTTTTCACTGAGCAATTCTCCCTCTCTCCAAACACATGCTCAGGAGATGTATTTCAGTTGATTTAGGCCTGTCCAATCTAGAAGCCAAAGCAGGAACAATGACACTATTTCTTAGCCTTGCACCCGTAGACCTCTAGGGGTCAAGGAAAGTAGTTTAAAAAAAGGTGGGGTCCACAAATTACTATCATTTCTTTTAATCGAATAACATGTTTACCTATAGAAAGGTTGATTAATCAGGCCAGCTAAAAATCTGGGTTTTAAAATGTTACTTAGAATTGCACTCAGGTACAGCCTTGATCATTTCAGGACAAAGTTGACTGCAGTTACAGGGATGTACGTGTATTTGATTAATTTTTTTAAATGAGGAACACTTTTTGGTAGAAGAATTAAAAGAACGGTCACTTTCTGAAGTAGATCCTTGCGAAAGCACTTTTCATGTGCTATCTTTTTTTTAAGATTTTATTTATTTATTTGATAGAGATCACAAGTAGGCACAGAGGCAGGCAGAGAGAGAAGGGGGAAAGCAGGCCCCCGGGCTTGATCCCAGGACCCTGAGATCATGACCTGAGCTGAAGGCAGAGGCTTAACCCACTGAGCCACCCAGGTGCCCCTCATGTGCTATCTTATTTACCCCTCCAAGGGATTATAAGAACTGCATTATTGTGGGGTGCCTGGGTTGCTCCGTGGGTTAAGCCACTGCCTTTGGTTCAGGTCATGATCCCAGAGTCCTGGGATCAAGTCCTATATCAGGCTTCTAGCTCTGCAGAAAATCTGCTTCTCCCTCTGACCTTCTCCCCTTTCATGCTCGCTCTCATTCTCTCTCTCTCCCTCAAAATAAATAAATTAAATTAAATTAAAAAGAACTGCATTATTGTATTGTTACATTATATAGTAATAATACCATTTTCCAAATAAGAAAAATGGAGTATCAGAGAGGTCACATAGCCTGTAATTAGAATAACTGGGATTCAAATCGCAGGACATCTGATTCCAAAGCGTTCTCACACAGTTCTACGGATCCGCTGTGGTCCTGTTGTTGGGCAGGCATGGAGGGCTCTGAACAGTTAGACACTGTTCAGGATACTTACGGTCTAGTACGAGCTTTCAACACTTGGGAGTGAGGAGAGAGTAATCAAGAGGTGCTTGATGGGGGAAACTCTGGGCCCTACTGGAGCGAATTCTATCCCATTTCAAAGGACCAAGGGGGTCCAGAGCACGAACCCACTTTGGAGCCAGAAAGCAACAGGGCTTTTAAAGCAGCTGATCATGAACATTTGCTTCCTTTTCTCTCTTCCCTTAGAATAAACCTGAAAGCCACATTTTATAAAGCAAAATTCCTACCAATGCAAACTGAGAGCTCATACAGATGCTGACAAAGAAGAAAAATGGTCATATGGGGTAGTCGGAAATGGATTCTGAAAGGCGATCTGAATCACTGGTGGTTCTGTGCCAGTCAAGGGACCCACGTACTTTTGTTTCTCTGAGTAATGGGTTGATTATTAAAATTAACTTGAGTCCTATGAATTTATTACTCAGTGTTTTTAAATTATAATCTTAAAAATATGAGGAGTTGCCAGATCTTACTCAGTGTTTCTACCGCAGCATTTATGAGTTTGTTTTTTAAATATCAGAGTTAAATATTTTCTGACAATTTTTGGTCCTACAGAAACAAAAAAGAACTCACCAGTCTTAGATTCCATAGATGTAAACACCATGGAGCTCAAATGTGCAAGCTTATCTGAAAACATTTTGAGGGAGAGTTTCTGTTTTGCTTTGATTTTTAAACTTCTAAAAAAACAAAAAAATAGAGTTAAGGGTAAGGCATATGTGCACTTGGGGTGTTATCGTGTGGCTCCATATCAAACACGATCCTAATAGCACTCACGTCTTGCCCAATTTCTAGTCTTCCAGGTGATAAAACCAGTTCTCAGCAAGCTGCTGCCTTTACTGCATGAAATGGAATGAGCCAAATATTTCTTCCCGTTGCAGACAAGCCCAAATCAGCACACGAATTGAGGAGTGACAAAGACACAACAAAAGTAGAAGAATAATCAAGCCCCTCACAAAAATGCCCACTGCAACTGCAGGGCACAGGCAATCACAAGCCAACTTGAACCTCACGGAAGACAAAAACAATTTGCTCACAGCCCACGCAGCTGCAGTTAATAACGTGACAAATATGAAGAGCAGATCTGAACGCACCACGTTGGTGAAGAGATTTTCATGATTTCAGGAGAGAAAACCCCACCTTCTACCCCATTAGGGCCAAGAGCAAAGTCAGGCAAATGGAAAATGTGCTGGAACCTGTGTTGGGGCTCTCCAACAAAAACATTTCCTCCCTTTTCGTTTTAACTGTTTGAGAGCACTGTGCTTTGGAGCTAGAAGATGCGGAAGCCAAGTCACACTGTCCCTGGGGCAAACCCACCCTGGGAGTGTCCTACTCTAATTGCTCTCTGAGATGCTGGCCGGCTCCAGGGTACATTTACCGGTTTCCAAGCCTCCGGAGGAAGGGTGATATATGCTGCCAACCTCCAATCACCTGGTACAGGTGTCTGTGAAAGCACACAGTTTAATTCCTGCCTTAGCAGTAGAAGCCTCTGTATTGTTGACTAACAGATATAGCCAAATATCCCAATAAGGTGGCCCAGCTCTGTGTGTGTGTGTGTGTGTGTGTGCCTGTGCATGTGTGTTGTTCTCAAGTTTGGATCCTAAGCAGAGAAATTGTGTTAATGTTGGGGAAAGTCTTTAATTTTACTAAAAAAAAAAAAGAAAAGAAAAGAAAAGGAACAATAAAACAGAGGAAGTGTCAGCAAACAGGAACTCAGTGTAAACCTTTTAAATCCTACCTCTTACAGGTTAGGGACTTTCTGTTTCTTTTGATTTCCCCAGACTCAGGATTCAATTCCTGAACTCCCTGGTCTAAACCACAAAAGGAATTTAGCCGTTAGGAGAACTGCATAATCAGGTCCTGTGTATTTGAACGGCAGTCACGGAATGGAGGTAGAACTCCTCCTTGCCAAGTAGGTACTCTAAATATCGTAAGCTTTTTAATTCTTCTTCATAAGGTTCATTTGTTACTAAAAAAAAAAAGTACTCTAAATATCGTAAGCTTTTTAATTCTTCTTCATAAGGTTCATTTGTTACTAAAAAAAAAAAAAAATTTTGTCCATATGTTGATTGCTTGAATAGCCTATTCGTCCTTCATGGAAAATTCAACAAGGTCAGTACCCGGGCCGTGGTTTTTATTCTTGGTTCAGCCTCTTTCTCTGACAACCATCTTAATAAATATGAGTAGCTTTGCATTTGGGTCCCACCTTTCTAGAGTAGCTATCTGTGTTAAAACTATCATCTTGGTCACTTAACAGGGCATCACAGAATTGGGATGAGGAAATGACATAGTCAGGTCAAGTTCGTTGAGCACAAAACTTGAAGCCAGGTCTGACAGCTGGTCCTACAAGACCACACTCCCCCACCTCCCCCACACACCCCTACTCCTTCTCTTTCCTAAGTACTGTCATCCGGAGTTACAGCCTGGAAATGAACTGAATACCATCACCTGCATCTTAATGATGTCCCAGTCTCTATTTCAAAGTTAACTCGGGGTGAGATCTGTGCAAGTTGGGTTGGTTTACCTTGGTGTTTTGACTCCTACTTCAGCTTCCTTACCCATTAAAACACAATCTCACCCACTCACCTATTTTATAGGCATTTTCAGGGTCTGTGAATGTCTTGGAGAAAGGTTAGGGTTCATTAGTAATATGGGGGACAACAGTCCCCCAAAGACATCCATGTCCTGATCCCTGGAACCTGTGAGTAGGTTAGGTTACCTGGCAAAAGAAAATTCAGCTTGCAATTGGAATTAAGGTTGCTAGTTGGCCAAAAAAAAGAGGTTGCTAGTCAGCTGATTTTAAAAGAGGGAGATTATCCTGGATTATACAGGTAGATCCAAAGTAAACACAAGGGTCCTTAAATGTGGAAGAGGGGAGCAGAAGACTGTCAGAGGAGTGTTGTGAGAAAGACTCAACCGGCCCTTCCCGGCTTTGAGGATAGAAGGGTGTATAAACCAAGGTATATGCACAGTCTCTAGAAAATGGAAAAAGAATTCTCAGATTCTTTCCCAGAGCCTCCAGAAAAGAACACAACTCTGTCCATACCTCAATCTCAGTCCAGTGAGATCCATTTGTGGTGTTTAAGCCACTAAGTTTGTGGTATTGTTATGTACTCACAGGAAACTAATGCAGTTACCAAAATGAGTGAACTTCTAAGAACTGAAACAAGTTCTAGATGGATTAAGAGAGCTGAATGAAATACAGTGAGTTGCTGGCACAGTGTCTGCCTTGTAGGTCACCAAAACAAAACTCGTAAGAGAGCCAGCAAGACAACAGGGCTAGCGGGAGCATACAGCCAGCCGGGGAGTGTCAGCCGCAGACTGTAGCTGCCTCGGGATGCCCAGGGAGGGGGGCGGGGTGGGATGTGCTAAAAATGACAAGAGGATAAATAAATAAATAAATAAATAAATAAATAAATAAAACAAATATTTGAAAAAAATAAAATAAAAATAAAGTAAAAATGAGAAGAGATGACAAACCATCTCAACTGTTAAGTTAGAGACCCTGGCTGACACCAAGGTAGGCAGATGATCTTCTCCTTGTCCCCACATCCCATCCCCCAGGCTGCACCCATTTTGTCTCTTTTGGGTCCCTGCTCCCCTTTTCAACCCCCTCAGGGCTGCTCTCAACTCACACCCCTGAAGCAGGAGTTGGAGCATGGTTTGTGATCCGCCCTGGAGCCAAATCCCCGGGAATACCTCTAGAGGTCGGTTTCCAGATTCAGGCACTGGGCAGAATCACAGAGCAACTTTATCCTTATTTTGTTCTTGCTGGAAGATCATTCTGGTTTCACAGACATCTTATCAGGGGGGCTCCAGGGACAGAGGCAGAGCAAATGCCAGATTTTAAAATTATTTCCCTCCAGCTGTGCATTAATATTTTATTTCAATCTTGCCCCAAAGCCTGCTCAAGATGAAAAGCTTGAGGGGCTTCTGAAGGTGGATCAGAGCCAAACTGATTTTTGCCCATGTCTCCAGGCCCCAGCTCTCCCCCACCTACAGCAGCCGTATCATTAAAATGAAAATCCTGCCCTGGAGAGTCCTCTATGCCTGCAGATTTGCACACACCTAGCACCCTAGCCAGGCCTCAGAGCTCCTTCCTGGTCAACTCAGCTGCCACGTGAACATCCATTCTGACCCATGTTCCTGGAACAATTTCTTTTGCAAATCAGCAGGTCTTAAGCAAACAAGGGCACATTCAGGACACTGAACTACACAATTAGCTGAGGGTAAATTTGGCAAAGCATCTGGTCTGCTCACCAAAATGGAAATGCAAAAAAAGTCCAGCTTTTAAAATTAAACATTAACTGTGTAAGGTTAATTCTGCGCAAGTCTGCGTGGGGTGGCACAGAGAGACACAGGCTCTGTATGAGGGGTGGAGGGACTGGGATTCCTGGGGCCGCTGGGGAGAATCATCATCTGATCGAAACAGATGCTGAACACGGAGACAAATATAATTTAGCAGTACCAGAAAATGAGACCAAATAGCCAGTCATCTTTTGTTGGCATCTCCTAAAGTCAGCTTTCGGCAGGGTTTAGCATTTTACTAACCGTGAGCATTGGAACTGTGGAAAGGATACACTGGAGTAATGAAATGAAAAATATAGTCCCTGATCTCTGGGACCTTAGAACACATATCTTATGTAAAAGCCTGTACCCTCTTACATAACACAAGGTCAAAAACACAGGTCAATGAAACAATGAGAGGGCCACAGAGAGTAGCAAGTGGCGGTGGCAATGTATTCACTATCAGGTCCTTCGAGCCACTTCCAGCACAGGAGCATTTGTGTTGAAGTTCTGTAATCTCCCCCCACCCACCCCCTACAAGCCCCTCCCCTGGAGAATGAGAAAGATCAGTGTGACAGAATATTTCCAAACACTGGAGTAAAATCATACATATAAATATCAGGAAGATCAGTCAAACTGGTTTTCAGGGAAACAAGAAGTCAATATTATCTTTTCCCCACTTTTGCAGCAATAGGCATCCCCTATAATAGACATGGTAAGTCGGTTAGGAAAGTCAGGACCACTCTTCTACATCATTGTGCTCATTGGAGGAATTCTTACATAATTCTCCACCAGATGACTTTGCAGTATGGCCATCCTTTTTGGTCAGACTATTCTGAACAATGAGAAAAGGCGGTAGAAAAAAAGATTTCAGTGGTGATAAATAGGAACTTGGAGAGATGAAAAAAAATATCAAAGCACTCAAACAGAAGCTGGAAACTACACAGAGGTCACCGGGACTAAAATGTCATGGTAGACCACAAAATGAGCAAAAGTTGGCAGGTGTTTAAAGGACAAGGATAATACTTGGGAGGTCAGAAACAAGATTAGACATATATGTGCTATATACAGTTGGGGGGGGGTTAGCTCCATGTGACTATTTAAAGTAATGAAACATAAATGAAATGTCAAATTCAGTCCCTGAGTTACACTGGCCACATTTTAAGTGCTCAATGGCCACATGTGGTCAGTGGCTACTGTATTGGACAGCAGATAGAGCATGTTTTCATCATTGCAGAAAGTTCTACTGGAAAGCTTGCTACTCCAGAAAGAGAGGAGCCCTGGAAATAATCTGGACAGCTGGGTCAATGGAATCATTGAGAGAGACAACAAAGACTAAATTAAGTTTTTTGTTTGTTTTTTAAGATTTTATTTATTTATTTGACAGGAAGAGACGCAGCGAGAGAGGGAACACACGCAGGGGGAGTGAGAGGGAGAAGAAGACTTTCCACTGAGCAGGGAGCTGATGTGGGGCTTGATCCCAGGACACTGGGAATCAAGTCCTGCATTGGGCTCCCTGCTCAGCGGGGGGTCTGCTTCTCCCTCTGGCCTTCCCCACTCATGCTCACTCTCTCTCATTCTCTCTCTCAAGTAAATAAATAAAATCTTAAAAAAAAAAAAAGCTATTATAACTGTTGAGCAAAGACCAGATGTTTTCCACTTGTTTGAAGAGTCAAAGCAGGAAGCTTTTAGATTAATCATAAACCTCTAATTGTGAGGTGAGTGGACAACGGAAGAGAATAGGAAGGAACACTCAAATTTGTATCCTGGGAAAGATGTAAAAATAGAGTAGTGACCTGGCATCCCAGATTTTGTATTAGGGGATTGACTAGAGTGAACTTTGTCATCAGTTTGCTTTGATCGGTTCCAGTCCAGCACATAGAGTAATCAAATACCACCACAGCTAAGAGTTGCTGCATGAATCCTCAGAAGATTTTGTTTGGGTCTCTCATACCATTGGGGGCTGTAATCCCGAATCACAGCCTTCAATCTTGACCTCAAAGTCTGGCCACTTCTTCTTCCCCCTACAGTCTCCTTTGTTTCCAAAGGGAATTAGAAAAGCTCACCCTGGCCTTTTCTTTGAGCAGCCCCTCCATCTTCTTTGAGAAGCTACAGAGGCAGAGCCTGTGGTGACCTCAGATGCACTGACTAAATTGGCACGGCTATAGTATGACCCAGTGGGTAAGAGCCCAGGCTTTGGAACCTAGCAGCCCCAGACCTGAGTTCCAACACTTCCTCTTACTGGCTGGGCAACCTTGCCAGTCATTTAACCTTTGTATTAGACATTCTCTCTTGGTTGCAGGTAACATTTTCTTTTAAAAAATTGAAAACGTATTGGTTTATGTACCTGAGAAACCCAAGGGTCTGCTCCCCACATATAAGGAACCTACATTTTGGGCACCTGGGTGGCTCAGTCTACTGGGCATCTGCCTTCAGCTCAGGTCACAATGCCAGAGTCCCAGGATCACATCAGGCTCCTTGCTCAGTAGGGAGTCTGCTTCTCTCTCTGACCCTCTCCCCTCTCATGCTTTCTCGCTCTCAAATAAATAAATAAAATCTTGGGGCACCTGGGTGGCTCAGTGGGTTAAAGCCTCTGCCTTCGGCTCAGGTCATGATCCCAGGGTCCTGGGATCAAGCCCCGCATCGTGCTCTCTGCTCAGCAGTGAGCCTGCTTCCTCCTCTCTCTCCGCTTGCCTCTCTGCCTACTTGTGATCTCTGTCTGTCAAATAAATAAATAAAATCTTTTACAAAATAAATAAATAAAATCTTAAAAAAAATAAAAAGGAAACTACATTTTAGGATCTCTCACTTAAAATACTCCTATTACCAATTTTGTTTATTAGTCTCTTTTGGTAGCAACTGACAAAACTCCAACCCAAACTAGGTAACGTAAATAGGGAACTTAGAGGCTCATGTAACTTGGGTGGTTCAAGTACAGAGAACTTCAGACACAGTGGAATCTGGAGGTCCAAATGATATCTTTCCATCCTCAGATAAGTATGTTCTATATGAAAAGATGAATACTAGAAGCCAAGACCTATATTTAACTTGAACAACCCCTTAGGGACAGAGAGCATACCTTTCCTGGTCGACAAGTCCCAGGAAAGTTTATGATTAGCCCAGCCTGGGTCAAAGCCCATTTATGGACACTGTAACCAAGAGGATAGAGTACTCTGATTGGGCAGGTCAGGTCACATAGCCGTTCCATGGCCTAAAAATAGACTGAATAATCAGTACCCAACTGTAAGGAAAGAGTTCCTCATAGGAAAGAGGCATCTTGAGTACTCTCTTATGTTCCATAAGAATGTGCTCACTCTCAGTCTTGGTTTCCCCTCTGCAAAATGGGAATAAGTGCTTTTCTCATAGGACTATTAAGAGATTAAATGAAGTAATTCTTATAAAGCATCTGGGACATTGCTCAAAAGATAGTAGCTTATATTTTTGCCAAACAATAATTTACTATTACTTTGTTTAGGACACTGGGTGGCTTTATAGTCTGTCAACCTGGCTGGGCTGAACTACATTTCCCAGAATTCCCTTTCCTATATGTTTCTGCTTAGACTGAGCTGCAAGAGAGATTCTTCTGTGAGATGTGGAGGGTAAAAGTGAAGCAACAGCCATTTTGTAGTTCACCCATGTCACTTATCTGCTAGCTCACCTTGTCGGTGTGAGACAGTAGTCTTCTGGAACCTTCCTCCTCTCCTGGGCCAGGTGTGTTTAGTTCTGCTGTGGAGGGCGCCATCTTCTCCTGTAGCATGCTCACACCACCAGTCAGAGGCAGTGTAAACTAGCTTGGGTTTCAGCCCTTCTTGAGTCCCACCTCTTGCTTGTGGGTTCCAGCTTGTTTTTTCTCCTCTACTTTATATCCACCTGCCCTTCCCAACTATCTTCCCTGGGGACTTCAAACTTGAGCATTAGACACAAAGAAAACAGCTTTACAGAGTTTCCTTAATCAGCTCCCATAATTGCATAAGGCCACATCCCTGTCACATACACTCCCCTCTAAGGGGTTCTGCCTCTTTCCTTGTACCCTGACTGATGAAACCAGAACTTCATTTTTTCTGAACTCCCCCAGTCCCTCTTTTGGGCTTAAAGGAAATAAGGCTTTGGAAATGGCTTCTTGAGAAACACAAATTAGGCTAAAACTGGAGCTGATGATTAAGATAAACTTTAAAATAATAATCAAAGAAAAAAAAAGAAAGTTGGGGTGGAGGGAACACCATAGCACCAACCGCATTCTAACTTGCACCCCTGAGGCACAGTAGATGAAAGAAACAGGACCAGCAGCCTTTATTATTGATCTTGATTATTAGCTCATACTTGCACAGGATGAAGCACAAAACCCATGCAAGAGGCAATGAGATGCTTGGGCCAAGGAGAGGAGCTCAATTACTTAAATCAAGCAGTAATCCTTTTCTGTCTACTTACATATAAGCTTAAGGCCAGTGAGTGAGGGTGTCCATCACACCCATGTATATGCACCATGAGAATTTCTCACCATGTACCTTTCTGCGCTTAAAGACTTGGCTGGGTTCCCAGGGGCAGCTGCCCAGGATGGGGTTCTCTGGACTTCCTCACTCCCTCCCTTTCTACAGGAAACAACAAAGCAGTACATGCTGCTCCCTTCTCTGCTCTGGAGGGAACTCATAACAGACAATGCTGGCTAAGAAAGGAAGTATTCCCATCCTGTCACATGAACGGAGGTGAGTTTCGGAAAAAGTGAGTTCACTTTGGGACTACATCAAGGCACCCTTCAGGTGCCAGGGAAGCTCCGTGGCTTCTTGACTCCCCACCCCCACCCTCCCAACTCTGTCCACAAATCTCTCCTCCTTGGCTATCCCTACCTAAAATTTACCACTAGACTAATTTATTTTGTGGACTCAAGTCACAAGCATGTAAGATAGTTTGATCATCTTTTTTTTTTTTTTTTCCTCGTAACAGTAAGTAGAGATGCTTCCAGCAAAGAGTGGGAGGATTAATGGCAGCTGGTGAGGTTTTGGGAGAGGGTGGTAGATAATAGGAGCCAGGCAGTAGGGCAGGGGGGCTCTGAAGAGAGGGGACAGTGAATGGTAGCTCCATGAGCCCCCACAGCATGAGTGCCGTGGATTGCTCACTGGTGTGCGTGGCTAGAGGTCAAGGAGCCCCTCAAGGTAGGAGAGGGCGTGTAAAGGAACGTAGAAAGGCTCTGAGCTTCCCTCTGCCACAGCTACAACTAGGCCTACATATCTTTCCTCCACATACCCTTCCTGTCTTCCTGTATCTCCGTTGTTTCAAGGGTCACATCAGGGGTTTGGCCCATGTTCTCTGTGATAGGTCAGATGCCTCTGGCTTCCCGCTCCCCACCCTCCACTTCTTCTCTGATTCTCACCACAGCTGTGCCAGGCTCACCTTCATAGCCGCTTGTCTCCAGGGCTGCCCATGTCCTTTTCTTCCTCTATCTGGGGATTTCTAGGATGCTGTAGACACTAGTGGGAGCCCACTTATGTCTCCCATGTGCATAGCCCTGACATTAGGGGGGGTGAATGCCCCACTGAATCTTCAAACAGTGGGTGAAGGGAGCTGATGGATGAATGCCTCTTCTGGCTGATCTTCGGGTGGACAATCCTGAGAGATTAGGTTTACACGCTCCTCAAAATGTCCTGGGTGGGATTAAGCTCCACCTGCAGAGTGATGACCTTGATAACACACCCATACAGGCTTTTCTTCCTTCCTTTTTCCCAGTCCCTCAATTCTACTCCCTAGGATCGCCTCCCAAATAAACTACCTGCACACAATCTCTTATCTCGGGCTCAGCTTTCTAGAGAGGGGACCCAGGATAGCAAAAATAACTTCTCTGTGTAATCCCAATAAATCCCAGGGCCCCATGAGGCCCAGTCTTGGCAGGATGTCCAACGCACAGTCCAGCAAACAAAAGTGGCATCACGAAAAGGAATTTCAATCTTTAGCATGTATAAAGATGCACCAAAGAGAATCTAACATTTTCTACATTCTCCTTATCTGGGCCCCAAACCATCTCACAGCTTCTCCAGACCCCTTTGCTTGCCATTATTGCCCTTATTCTTTTCCATCTCTCTTATGGTATGAATGTTTTTAGCTTCTCTGGCTTAAATCAGTCATACATACACACCCCCTTTCCATCTCTCTACAGAAGCTGTTCCAATCCAGCTCCCCAGAAAAGCAAGCAGCAATCTTCTTTGCTGGTGGTGGTGAAGGAATTAGAGACTCCTATTCCCCTCCCAGTCCTCTCCCCCTTTGCTTCTGGGATAACAGTTAGACTGCAGGCTTCCAGGGCATAAACGAAGGTATAAACACTGGTCTACACTGTGCCTGGATAGAAGCCCACAGCAAACCTGCAGGGAGACAGCCCTTCTCCTGTCATGACACACACGGAAGTGTGCATTCTTATACCATATACTCAGCTAAATGGATAACATTGCCATCCCAAAGGACAACAGGCTCCCTATCTTGCTTGGCACAGCGTCCTCCACTTGCAGTGTGTCAGACCCCCTAGTTGGGGAAAGCTGTGGGGTGTGCAGGCAGTAACCAAGGCCCTCCACACTGTGGTAGGTCCTGAGAACACATGCAGAGCTGGCTGGCTCTCTCTCTCCGCTTCGATCAAACACAAGCACTTGCTTGACATTTTCCTGTACGTTCCTACATTTCCCAACAGCCTCCCTGCCCCCATCCACACATTCCACAACATGGCAATTAATTGTTCTCTGCTGTTCGCAGCATTGGTGTGCACGGCCACGACTGGAGGCTTGCTTTGTTCCCAGTTTAATCAGTAGCTGTCCCTGGCCATCCCTCAAAAAACAGACCGAACTAGCCAGCTGCAGACCCAGCTTTCCGCGAGCACCGACACTGCCATTCAAGTGGCCACAGGAGAGCCCACACAGTGCCCAAAGAGAGCCCATTCTTCTCCTCTCCCCTCCTCACAACTGACAGGCTCTGAGGAAGGAAACCATGAGCTCTGGGCTTGGCAGCGGGGCAGGAGGCTCTTGTTAACAGCTTGCCTTCCTGTTTATATGGGGTCTGGCAAAACTGTTACTTTCTCTCACAGAGGTGACAAATGGGAAAACCAGAAACGCCAAGGAGTAGCAGCTTGGAAAACTGCCTCGGAGAGACTTCTTGAAGCAAGGCAGGGACTGCAAGTGTGTGCGTTTGTGAGGTGGGGGAGGGGCATCTTGGGATCCAGTCCCAAGAAGAAGACATCCCTCCAGAAAGATGCACTGAGACTCAATGTACAGGCCTGCCTCACCTGCTGTTCTGCTTCCCACCAAAGCGTCCCCGCAGAGTAAGCACCTGGAATAGGACCTGTAGGGTCTCATGCATCATCCACGAGTGACTCTGATCTGGCCCTGAGGTAGAAACCACTCCTAGAAATACACCAGGATTCATGGCCCTCTTCCTGCTGCCTCTCCCTGGCATCTTAAACCCTGGACTATTTCTCTGCCCTGGTTGTACATTGAAAGCACTTGGGGGACAGTCTGATTCAATTGTCCTGGGGAGGGAGCTGGGTCTTAATCTGTTATAAAAGCTACTCTAATGAGCCAGCCCATGTTGAGAATGTTGGGAAGGAGAAACTTTTCCTCTACTCTCTTAGGTTCAGTAACTGAGGGACTGCAAATTTAACTGTCAAAGATTAACAGGAGAAAGGCAATACAAGTTTATTCATATTTTACATGCAGGGTAACTCACATAAAAGAAGTTAAACTCAAAGAAGCAGTTAGACTCAGAGCTTATATACCCTTTTTTTTTTTTTTAATTAATTTGACAGACAGAGATCACAAGTAGGCAGAGAGAGAGATTAGAGGAAGCAGGCTCCCCACTGAGCAGAGAGCCCGACGGACAGACACGGGGCTCGATCCCAGGACTCTGGGATCATGACCTGAGCCGAATCATGACCTGAGCCAAAGGCAGAGGCTTTAACCCACTGAGCCACCCAGGTGCCCCTTATATACCCTTCTTTTTTTTTTTTTTTTAAAGATTTTTATTTATTTATTTGACAGAGAGAGAGAGATCACAAGTAGGCAGAGAGGCAGGCAGAGAGAGAGGGGGAAGCAGGCTCCCCGCTGAGCAGGGACCCCGATGTGGGACTCAATCCCAGGACCCTGAGATCATGACCTGAGCTGAAGGCAGTTGTTTAACCCACTGAGCCACCCAGGCGCCCCTTATATGCCCTTCTTAATAAAGAAAAGAGGGTTTGGGCTTTAAGGGACAATCAATTATGGGGAAGCGACTAGGAAAGATAGGGGGGAAAATGAATGTAAGACAAGTAGTTTTAGTAAGGCTTGTTAATGCAGACTCATCTTAGTGCTGATTCCAGGGATAAGAGTTGTTTTTCTTTCCTGGTATGGGAGAGGAGTACATCTTCAAAAGGGAAGTTTATGCCCCACTTTTCGGTGGATAAGGTGAGGGCCAAGAATTCCTCCTGCAGCTCTTGCTTCTCAGTTGCTTTTAGCTCAAAATAATACTTATTCCAAAATCACATATTTTGGGGTGGCATGTCCTAACTCCTTCAATAACTACCGTAAAGGATAGATTATTGTTGTGGTGTTGCATTATTGTAAATTAAATACTACCTCATTTCAGAACGCTGTTTATCGGGGTGGGGCTGGAGGCAAGGAGTGAAATGAGAAGCAAACTCCTAACATTCCAATAGGCACAGCCCTCTGCTAGGGTGACCAACCATCCTGATTTGACGGGGACTGGGAGCACGGGTTTAGGGAAGTGTTCCTTGGATGTGGATCTTTGGGAGCTAAAACTCCCACAGTCAGTGACCCTACTAGACCCGAGGGGACCCTGGACTTCCTTGATCATGGGGTCCCTGAGCCTCTTGAAGGTGGGCATGGGGTATTATTCCTGTTTTCATTCATTAGGACCTGCCATTTAGTAGGTGCTCATTATCTAGTTCTCAAATTTGCTGCCTCCTATTTAATACAACAAAGGTCCTTGGCTTCTGAGAGTTTATGTGGGAATGTTACCATGCTTCCATGGCCAGGAGAAAGACAGAGTTATTTGTTCTCAAGAGAGAAGCAGCTTCCGAGTGGGTGGGAGAGCAGGTTGTAGGCTGGCTTTGGGAGAGTATTTGCAAGCCTGTGGACACAGAATGCTGTGGCTGCAAACACTGCAGAGAAATGGAGCTATTCTCAGCATCGATATAGAACTCATTTAAATATCCCTATGCACACAATTCCCATCAAAGGGACCGGATTATAAAAATTAACTATTTTGGAGCTTTTTGTCTCTTATAGAAGGAAAACCAAGATATAGTCTCCCTCTCTCTCTCTCCTCCAGTATTACATGAAGAGGGTAAAATGAGGATTGGTAGCTTTGTGGAGAACACTGTAGCTTTCTTCTCAGGCATTCTGAGGACTGTCAAAGTCTGACAGGCAGACCTTCCAGAAACTAATAGTGAGGACCTCCCCATCCCACCACACCAGCCCCCTCCAAGCCTTCATGCAGCCACTTTGGCTTCCTGCACAGCCCTGGAGACCTGCCAGGGTCCTGCTCATCACCTGTTTAGGAGGCTCCTACCCAGCCCCTCTTACCTCTACTCCTGCAATGGCTGGCTCATGCCTATGCAACTCTGGGAAGTCCTATCTCCTCCTCTCTCTTCTGCACATTTCTAAAGCAGACAGTCCGTATCACACTGCCCGGCATCCCTCTGTGTTCCCTTCTGGAAGTAACCAGGTAATTTATTCTGCCAACTTCTCCCTTGCTGATATATATGCTCTGCCCCCATACTTCAGTCTTGTATTCCTGGGACTATGTGGAAACCTGGGTGGCTGTGGTCTGCCCACCTGCTCACCATGGTGTCTAATCAATAGGAAAATAGTTGGGGTGATGAGGGGGGAGCATAGTGTTGACTCTGCTGCCATGAAGCCTTGGGTGTGAGTTTTCTCACATGGTGGCCTTCCCTGCTTCTGTGTTGTGGGCTTCCCTCCACAATCTCCAGGATTATGGGTTGTCTACCATCTCAGCTGCAGCCTCCACTGCATTCTGGGCTCCTAAATCCTGGCCAGATCCTTAGCTCAGCCCCGCAGAGAGTAGCTGAGCACACCATCAGCGGCCTCACTCTGGAGTCAGTTACCATGAGTTCTGTGTGTATGGTTAGATACTCCCAGGATCTTAGTTTTCTCATCCATAAAATGGAGATAAAAATAGTGACCCACTTTTGTTCAAACAATTAGAACCATACCTGAGACATAACAAATGCTATTATTTAATATTGTTTTAATGGAAGGGAGAGGGGCCCCCGGTTAAGGTGAGTCCTATCTCCCAAAGTTCTTCCATCTTTGGGTTAGTTCTTATTGTTAGAGGCAGTTCCAGTCTCTCTAAGAACCTCTAACCCCAGCCACTCCTGGGTTTCTTTTGTGCTGTCCTATACCTCTCAAAGAGGCTAGCCAGGGCCAATTTCTAAAAAAGTTTCCTTTAATTGCCGCTGATATAGTCTATTCTAATTTCTTTGTATGTGCTAGTTTTGATCTCTCAAACCTCTGTGGGCTTGAGGCAAGCAGTTCTGTGTCATGCACTTTCTTTATCTCCCAACTAAGCCTAACATAGTTCTAGGCACTGGTTGAGTGACACATTAGAATCTGGGAGAACCCAAAAGCAATTTTCTACCCACATTGCCTGAGGTCCATGAGACCAAAAACAACCCTAAAGGGAGCCCCCTACTCTGCCTTGTTAATCTTGCACATCGTCATCTGGAACAGGCGAGTTAATACTTGCTTTGTATTTTGGTCAGTTGGGATTGTGGAGGGACAATTAGGAGAACTTCCAGCCCTAGCCCCTGTCTACTCCCTGAGATTTAGAATAAGCCCAGATAGCTATATTGGGAGGCAGACAGGGAAGCTACCAGCCAAAGTCAGTAAGTAGACATCCTCTCTCCCTCAGTTTTATTTCCTCAGCAGTGCACTGTAATAAAGCTGAGCCTAGAGTCTGCAGTAATAAAACAGACATGAGCCATGAAGAGGCTATAATTGTAGGCTGCAGGGAAAGCCCCAAGGCTCATCCTCCAGGCCACCCTTCTTTTACTGGAAAAGGAGCTGTTTGTGACATCTCTCAGGTCCCTCTGGCATTTTAGAGCCTTTGTTGGAAAATGCTTTTCTATTAGCATTAAGGCTGTGTTATCCTTGAAAACACTGTCTGAGTAATAAGTGAGCTAACCTATTTTCCATAAGGAACTCTAAATTTCCCCCACTTGTCTGAACAAAACATCTGTATTCTCTCCCACACTTGGAGCTACCTGCTGTGAAGGCTAAAACCCCACCAAATTTTGCTTTAGCACTACTGCTCCTGGAGCTGTGGGCTGGTCCCGCATGCTGGCCAGGGTCCTCCTTGCTGTGTCTGAGTCCTTGCCCTGCTCTGATATAGATATTGTCATGTTGATGGGGCCAGGAGTCCTTCTGGCAGATGGGATGAAACACCATAGACTAACTGCAGTCAGCAACCCTTGGAGGAGAGGCCAGACCTTAAATGCTTTGCTGTGCAGAAACTGTCAACCAACAGTGAAACAGACCAGCCCTGGGCCCCCATGCACATAATATTCCTGCCTGGGCATCCAGACTCAGCCTGTCCCTTGCTTGAAAGGCCCTCCCTTCTCCTAGACACATCACAATCCTAGGATCTTTCAACAGTCAGCCCTAGCTCCTCCCTCTCTACTACCCATTTATTTAGGGTGCCTTTATTGAACACCACTTGAATTCTAGGGAGTAGGGTAGGGATGGGGGTATGAAGATGAAACACACAGGACCTTCCTGCAAGGAGCTCAACCTAGGAAGCCTTCTCTAATGACACCAGCCCCAAGCACATGCCCTTTTTTGTACTCCTGTGAACATCATCTGGTTGGTCCAGCCTTGGCATTCACTAATATCATCCCCAACTTAGAGATGGATTTACATGAGTCCCTGGGAGGTTCAGAGCATTGTCCAAGGTCACAGAGTCAGTTGGTAGTTCTTAAGGACTCCACCTATCTCTATGTTGGTCTTATTTCCCCCAACTGGCCTCCAAACTTCCAAGGAGGTGGACAAGACACCTTAACTTCTCTACCCTTCAGCCAACTCCATTGCACGCATTGAGAGTCCAATAAAGGCTGATTACCTGGTAATTGCCCTTGGGCCAGTCCGAGGTCACAGGGCTGCTCTGCAGGGGACCCCACAGCCCAGACCCTGCATCTTGAGAGGCTATGTTTGTTCTCCATTGTTCTGGCCTCACGCTCACATTCCCGTGGTGCGGCCTCCTTGTGAGAAGCAGCAGCCTTCAGCTTCCAGAAGTGAACCTGCCTATCTCACTGTTTACAAACAGCTTTTACTTGTTCCAAAGGTGCTGTTCTCAAGACAGGCCATAGTGAGAAACCCTCAAGATGGGAGAGGTTTACTTGATTAAGGGTCTTGGTTGCAGTCTTCTTCCTCTGAGTAAAATCACATTACTCTGGTCTCTTTTTTCCCACGAGCCATTTGTGAGGAATGGGACGTAATGAAGAAAACTGAATTTTCCTCCTGAGGAAACTTCTCGGACAGCTCCTTATGAGGGGCTGTGTGTAGTCTTGCCAGGAGAGCACAATGTGTGGGAGGGATTAGTGGAACTGTGCAGGAAACTCCAGTGGACCTGCCCGATGGCCGGCCAGCCACAGTGAAGTCACTGAGGACCCTGTGGGCTGGGCCTCTGGCCAAGACAGGTCGGCCTGGTTATCACCAGCCAAAGGCTACTGTGCCCAGGAAATGTTCCTCCATAGACACAGCCTCACTTGAGATCCACAGGCTATGGGCCAAAGACTGCCCACAGGAGTTTGTCCCTCTAAGGGCAGCCAGAACAGGTGGGGGAATTTAGGAACCAGGAAATGAGGACTCCGCATGGGAACTCTTAGATTTCGGGATTCAGGTCAGAACCTCGTTGAAGATTTGGTTGATGTCTTTGCAGCAATTTAAATGTCCATCTCTCCAGAGCCACCTCTAGAATCTGGGGAGCTGGGAGAGAGGTCTCAGCACCTCAGAATGAAATCCTGGGGTTAGAGAAGCAGGGAGGGAAGTGCTCACAGTAAAGAGACAAGGTGTTCCCGCACTCAGAGGTGGTCGGTGTGGTGGGAGAATCTGACTAATAAGGCTTAATTGTGCCAAAGGGAAACAAACCCACTTTAGAGGCATCTTCCTAGAGCTCAGACCAGGGAGAAGGAGCCACCCACAGATGACCTTGTTTTAGGGACCAGGGAAAGGAGGGGACACATTCTGGAAGAGTCTCTTCAAGGCACTGAGAACATCAGGATACAAAGGGGGAGGTCCTGAGCTGGGCTAGGGATGGGCTTTCTCAAGGGCAGGGAATGGGAAAGAGAAAGGACACCTTGAGACAGACTTGCAGCCCGTCAGCAGGACCCAGGCTGCCTGGGTGGCTGACAGCCAGGAGACAGCCTGCTTCTAGGGCACCAGACACCGCCTCTTCCCAGAGACCATGAGGTCTCAGCCAACAGAAAATCCACCTGGGCCTCCTTGTGCATTTTCTTATTCTCAGGAGCCAGGAATGTGCCACTTCCTTCTGTCTCTCTGACCTCAGCTACACTCAGCAGAACAGCTGGAGATTCTCCAAAAGCTATTTGCCTCCCATCATCTGGCAACAGGCAACAGGCAGACTGAATAACCATCACCTTTAATTTTTGTTTTCTTGAAATAAAATTCCTTAGAAAGAGCTCTGAAAATGAGAAGAAATCCCAATTTGGCAATGCCATTGAATGTTTCCATATTTCAGAGCAATTCAGTCTCTGGATTTTGAGAGAAAGAAAGGAGAAAGGAAAGAAGGAAGGGAGGGAGGAAAGTAGGTAGGAAGGAGGGAGAGCGGGAAGGAAGGAATGAACTGGAAAGGACCAAAGCAAGAAGCTAAATTTGATAATGAAGATAAAAGCCCTAGCAAAGTTCTCACTTCCCCAGATCGCTGGTGGGACAGGGCCAGTGGCTGCCCAGCCTTTCTCACCACATCACCCAACTCTGGGCCCATTTTGAGGGAAGAGCTTAGCAGTCTCTACAAGCCCAACCACTCTGGGCCTGGCCTGAGGCTGGAATATGCCACTAGCCAATTTAGACAAGTTCACTCTTGTATATTAAAAGTTGCCTGCGGGCGCCTGGGTGGCTCATTTGGTTAAGCGGCTACCTTCAGCTCAGGTCATGATCCCATGATCAGGTCATGATCCCTGGGTTGAGACCCTTATCAGGGTCCCTGCTCAGCAGGGAGCCTGCTTCTCACTCTGCCCTTCCCTCCCCATGCTCTCTAATAAAATCTTAAAAAAAAAAAAAAAAAAGTTGCCTTATAGCATATGCAAATTAAAAATTAAGTGTGCCTGACATAACAAAGTTCATCTGAACGTTTTCGGAACAATAAAGGTGTTCTTTGACTTGGCCCTCCTGTGCTATGCTGACAAAGGTGAAAGAGTTGACTGTCTCCTCTGGCTGACCCCATGGCCCACATCCAGGCATGGCTGTTGGGGTCCCAGGTTGCCTCCTATCCTATTCCAAGGATAACACATCGCTCCATTAGACTCCCCTGCCGCCCCCAGCCCAGCTAGTCCCCTTCTGCCTCTGATGGCCCTTCTGTTCAGCTTGTTAGCACCATACTCAGGGAGCTCTGTCCCTGAGTATGAATAGGAGCATCTTTGGATCTCTTGCCTGTCCTGCCTCATCAACTGGACTAGAAGATTTTACTCTCTAGTTCTCCCATGTTCACAGGTGGGTCTGGGATGAACAGTCTCCACTCTGACAACCACCTACCCACAACACCCACATGCACGTACACACCAGTTCTACCCAGCAAACTAAAGATGAAACATGGTGGTGACAAACCCAGGAATAGCCCAAGTCAGGGCCCCACTTGCAGTTCTACTGGAAGCCCCTGGTTTTTTAAGGTGACAAATGACTGTCCTTTGGACTTTCAATTAAATGTCAAATGATTCTTTCATTTGAGGGGTTCTTTTGTCCCTCCTGGAAACCCTGGCAGCACAAGAGCCAGGGTGACTGTGCTCACACACCCCTCCCATCTACCCCGGGCAGCCTCAGCCCCCGCAGCAGCTTCTTTAAGAGTAGGGAGGCGGTGGGGCCGGCTGTCTTCACAGAATCGCGTGGAAGAGCACCAGAACTGGGCCCCAGCCCAGCCACGGATGAAGTGGAAAAGAACAGTCATAAAGGCAGGAAAGGAAATAACTGTAGCCCTTACTCACTGACCAGACTTCAAGCCCAAGTCTGCCCAACTCTGAGGCAGAGTCCCCGTTAAACACCAGGGATGCAGAGCCTTCAGAGCCAGACCCAGGTGACCACCATGGTGCTGAGAACTCGGTTTCTCTCAAAGAGGTCCCAAGACACAAACACCTGTTTTCGCAATGAGCACCTGCTCTCTGATCAGAAAAGATAACAGATAGGGCATGTGGAAAGCCGAGTAGCAGGCAGACATACCTGTCACTGCCAGCAGGCCCCGGAGAAACTCGAACACTGCCTGAGGCCCTGCCACCTGGCCCTTGGGGAAGTGGGAGTCTATGGAGCTGGGGTAGGGGGAGCCCAGTGGGCCAGAAACTCCCCTACTCTCCCAGGCCTGAGTCATCACAGTCTCACCTGACCCTGTAGGCAGGAAAGAGAACCACTAAATTTTAGCCACAGGGCTGAGGGCTTGAGAGGCTCCAAGCAGGGCCATTAAGGAGCAGTCTCCCAATGAGACTAAGCAGAGCAAAGTGAGACAGAACTCTGCCAGGAACCAGAACATAAACCTTCAGTTGGCACCTGGGGCAGAGGCCCATTCTGCCCTTGGGAGTCCTTGGCTTGGCACCAGGACTCCAGAAGTCTCTAGGATAGGTCCAAGTTCACGTGTCCATAGAACGCTAAAGTGGGAAGGGACCTTTTGTGGGACTTTTCTAAGTCTTTTCTCCTCTGTGGGTCACAGTTCTGTTTAGCATATTTAGCTAGACAATAATGGCCTTGAACAATGTCCATGGGTCTCAACTCTGTCTGCACATGGGAACGACCTAGGGATGCCATGACCATGAGCTTGTGAATTCTGCAATTGCTTCCAAGTAATCCGGGGAGCCGGGTGTTGGGAGTATCAGTGGAGGGAGCGCTGTCCCAAAACTGGCCAAGACTTGTACATGATGGGCAAACGGAGGGAGAAGATCATTCTGTTTAGTGGACTGTTTCTGAATAAGAAGTTAAAAAAACGAAACTACTAGTGTCCTAAGACTACCTATTCCTGATTCTCACCTGGAATCTATTAAATTGGATTGTCTAGGGGCTGAGGCCCTAGCTTGGGGTTTTAAAAAGGAATCCCCAGGTGATTCTGCATGCATCCAGGATCGAGAGCACTAGCTAGATGCTCTCCATGGTTCCCACATGCAGCTGAGCCCGAGCCACCCATATCTTCAATCAGACATAGCAAGTCACATTCAGATCTCATTTGCTTTAACTGCCCACTGCTGGAGCCCCTCCTCTCAGAGGGGACAAGACGGGAGGAGGGTTTGAACAAAGGCCCTCAGTTGTACTTAGAATAGGGAACCCCGGTTAGGCTGTAACCCCAGGTTACAGTTCGTCCTCTCTGCCCTGAATGCTGAACCTTCAAACTGGCTGCTTCCTAAGGCCTCCAGGGCCACCTGTGTCAGCTCAGGGAGGATGGGGGAGTGCCCCTCCAGGTGCATCGGGAAGTTCTGGACAGGACCGATCCCCCTCACCTTTTATAATGAGCTTGAACTGGAGCCTCATTTTCAGTCTCCTGGTGTGGCCAAGCAAATCACATTCCTATTGCATTTGGTTTGACTTCCCAGCAGACACTAAATGTTCCTGGATGGCTTCCCAGCATCCTTTCTTTACCTGATACATTTCAGCGTCTGGGACCAAGCAGCAGCAAACACGCTCAGTTTGGATTTCCCCTCAGGATGTGCAGCTTCCCAGGGCCCCGGAGAGGTTCCACCTTCTTTCACCACCCCATCATTCCAGAACACCGACTGGAGACCCCTGGACCCCTCACCCTCGGCCACCCAATCCGACAGGCTGGATTTCCCTTCACTCTCCACATTGGTACAGACCTTTACATTCCAGACTTAGCAAACTCCTCAGAAGCCTCCCCTTCTCTTTTAGACCATTTGTCCTTTCTTTTTTTTTTTTTTTTTAATATATTTATTTATTTGACAGAGAGAGAGAGAGATCACAAGTAGTCAGAGAGGCAGGCAGAGAGAGAGGAGGAAGCAGGCTCCCTGCTGAGCAGAGAGCCCGATTCGGGGCCCGATCCCAGGACCCTGAGATCATGACCTGGGCCGAAGACAGAGGCTTTAACCCACTGAGCCACCCAGGTGCCCCCCCATTTGTCCTTTCTTAACGACCCATCAGCTCTGCAGGGGAGAGCCTGGGCCTTTCTACAATACAAGGACTTCTTAGGTTATATTACTACTTCGTTACACAGGTGCCTCTTACCGACTTTTCTGTTGCTGAAGCTGGTTCTCCAATTTTGGCATTTAAGTCCTTTCCTGTCTCATTTCCCACTACTTCGCTATTGGAAAAGAGAAAAAAAAATTTTTTTTAAGCTTTCTGCTTTGGTCTGTCTGGTCTGCTTACGTCGCCCAAATGTTCCTTGTACTTTTAAGTCTCTGCTGAGGCTAATCCTCCTGCTTTGAAAAATGGATTGCCCTTTTCTCTACCTGCCATCCTTAGTACCTGTCAAACCAAGCAACAATAATAGAGGCTAAAACTTTTTGAACCTGTGCCAACAGTGCTAAGCACCATCTATGCATCATTTTACTTACTCCTCAGTTACTTAAACAACAACAACAACAACAAAAAAAAAAACAAGCAAACAAACTTTAGACTTACAGAAAACAGAAAAGTTGCAAAGAATAGTACAGAGAACTCTGTGTACCCCTCACCTAGCTTCCCCTAATGTTTAAGGGGGATGATGGACAATCATCTTATACAACCATAACATCTTATACAACCATAGTACAATTATATTTTTTCCTCCCTAATGCCCTCTTTCTGGTCAAGGATCCCAAATTTGGTTGTTGTGTCTTCTCGTTCTTGAATCTGTAAACCGTTCCTTAATCATTTGTTGTCTTTCATGACCTTGCTTTACTTGATGGGTGCTGATCAGTTATTCTGAAGAAAGTCTCTAAATCTCAGTTAGTCTGAGGTTTTTCTCATGCATGGTTGAGGATCTGTGCTTGTGGTAAGAATGCCTCAGAAGCGATGCTGTGTCCTCAGAACCATACCAGAGGCTTCATGATGCTGACTGGTCTGCTTCCAGTTAACCTTGAGCCCTTGATGAAGGTGGTGTCTGCCAGGTTCCTCCATGGTAAAGCTTCTCTTCCTCTCTTCACAATTCACAAGTACCTTGGGGGAGATACTTCAAGACTATGCAAACATCCTTTTTCTCCTCTGATTCCTGACCACAGAGTTCACACCCACCATGGATCTTGCTGGCAGCAGCTGCTACTGTGATGTGGGTCTAAAGGGGATTTCGTATTTCATGAGGGTCCCTGTTTGACCCCCTTGATAGAGGACAACACGGTGGCTCAGATTTATACAGGAATTTGACCAAGGTCCTAATGCTCTTTGGCACAGGGTCAGAACTCAGGCACCAAAGCCCTGCTTCTGACACTAAGCTCTTTCTTCTCCTCTTTGAGGAGCGGTATTCAGCAAGTACTTGCGAACCCCGTGGTCCTGGAAGATTGAAGAGCTCATGCGTATCGAGAGGAGGAGCTAGAACCAAAAAATGTCTGGCTTCTTTCCTTTTTCCCAGCCTGAAATGTACTGCGGCTGCACACACACCTGGATCTATGAACAAGGGTGAGGGGCAGAGGGCATAAGCCTGAGGCTCACTGATGGGACAGGGGTGGGAGAAAGTTTGAGAGAAAAAGGCAGAGAAAGAAGGGCTCATAGTACCAGGTTCATCATTTTACAGATGAAATGGCTAACTCCATGTTCTAGGGTTTTATTTGTTCATATCAGGCCATCAAGAGCAAAGTTATTCAGGAGAATTTACTGAACTCACTGGTAGGAAGTACAGCCTGGAAGCTCAAGTGCTTCCCCTAATTACTAGCATCTCTGTGCCTCTAAGTTCACATTTGTCCATAATACAACGAATATTTACCGACCACCTCCCTTCCATGTGGCACCACAGTGAGAGCTATGGGGAATACAGTCATGAGCAAAACCAGGGTCCCCTTGGCGCAGTGGGGAGGGGTTGGTTTGTCCAGTCTTTTCTGGGCTGTGGGTGGGGTAACTAAGCTAGAAGCAGCAGCCAGAGCAACAAACATACTAAATGAGGTCTTGTACAGGCTGGAGAAAAGGTCAGGGACTTGCTTAAGTTCCCATGGAGCTGCAACTTAGGTCTTACAATGCCAGTTTCAGGGGTTTCCCTATGCCAACATGTTCTTCATTCATCTTTGTTCACTTTTTAAAAGATTTTATTATTATTTATTTATTTGATGGGGGGGCAGTGCGGGAGGGAGAGGACAAACAGAGGCTGATGCAGGGCTTGATCTCACCATCCTGAGATCATGACCTGAGCCGAAATCAAGAGTCCATGCTTAACCAACTAAGCCACCCAGGCACACCCATCTTCATTCACTTTTTGATGCAGGAGGCAGAAGGTAGCAGGAGGAGGACTGCGGTCTCACAGTGCAGGTGTTAATGATGGGCATGCACATAGGGCTAGGGCCAGGGCAGAGGCAAGGAAGCTGGACATGTGGAAGGACTGGGGCTGAATGGCACAGGGGATTGCTCATAATGAAACTACAGGCTGAAAACCCTGAGAAATAGCCTTCAGGAGCCAGTTTCAGGCTTCAGTTTCCAACTCCTGGGTTCTCTGCTCTTATAGCAACTGTCAGCCCACTGATCTGGCTACCCAGGCCAAATGCCCAGGACCTGGATCCCAGGTCTTCACAGTGGACAGGGTAGGTGAAAACCAACCAACCAGTGTTGAGTGTGGTGACAAGTCCTGGACTAGGAGTGGTCTTGGGGTCTCTTCCTAGCTCAGCCAGAGTATCTGGCCCTTCACTTGTCAGACTCTAGTCCACTCACTAGATGCTGAAGGAAGGCAGGCTCAGAGGTTTTCCATCTGAATCACCAGATAAATTATTAAAGTAGATCCCAGGCCCATACCAGAGATGATGTACAGGAGGCCTGGAAGTAATCTTGGGGACATGCCTTGTAGCAAATACCACCAAGGAACTCTGGGCCATTCTCAAGCCTGGGCCCCACTTCAACTAACAGTGTGCTTGGTCACCTCTGTGTTCCCTGGCAGCATTTTCTTGGGCAAGCCAGGTGCCTTGGGCCAAGTAGAGAGGAGGCCACACTTTCCAGGGGCTCCCTGTTAGTGTGGGATAGGCCAGCAGAAGGGCCTGTCTTCTCCAACTGACCAGGCAGGGGTGGCCAAGCAGGCCACCTGCCTCCAGGGAACCAGAACCCACAGTCAAGCTTCGGGAAGCTGAAGTGGCAGAACCTGAGGATGAGGGCACAATCTGCTGTCTCTTCAGGTGTCAGACATCGTGCTTACCTCCATCTGCCCCATTCCCTGGTGACGTTAAATTCCAGCCATACCAAAGCTCATTTGAACATATTTGTTTACCAGAGAGCAGAGTTCAGGACCTGAGACCTGAAGGTTTTCCCCAGACTCCAGGAAATCAACAAGTTGAGGAGACCTACAGGTCTACAGGTGTCTGAGGAGCTAACCAGAGACCCCAGGACCCAGTTCCTTTATGGGAAATCACATACTCACCAACTGATAGCTCTGAATCTGTCCTCAAAGCTCCATCTTTCAAGGTTTTCTTCCTCTATAAAACTGTCCCTACACCCCCAGCCATAATTACCTGCTTCCTCTTCTATAAGTTGGCTAGTCATTCTAGTGCCCATCTCCAACACCAGCTGGAAGTAGGGACTGTCCCATCCCCCCCCCACCCACCCCCAGAGAGCCTTAGCAGGTGTTTAGCAAATTGAAAATAGAATTGGGATTCTTGGATGGCTCATTTGGTTAAGCATCCGACTCTTGATTTCATTTCAGGTCATGATCTCATGGGTGGTGAGATTGGGCCCCGCACTCAGCAGGGAAATTTTCTCCCTCTGTCCCTTCCCCAACTCACTCGAGCTCCCTCTCTAAAAAAAAACCTTTAAAAAGAGAGGAAGGAAGGAAGGAAGGAAGGAAGGAAGGAAGGTAGGTAGGTGGGTGGGTGCACAGTCACACAACTGCACACATAGCTTATAATTATGTTGGAAGAACAATCTAAGAATAAAGGAGTTCCCTTTGACTCTAAGGACTCATTTCTCCCACAAAAGACAGAGACAGTTAAGAACCATGACGTAGCAGGGCTGGTAGAAGGCAAAACCTATTCACATCTGGGTGTGAGGTGGTCCCCAGAAGCGAGGAAGGTTTTGAGACACAGAGTTCTGCAAGCTAATGGGAGTCCTAGAGTCAATGAGACTGGAGAGGAGCAGCTGTAGTCCATACAGAAAAGGCTTAAAAAAACAAAAAACAAAACAAAACCTAGTACTCAAAAATGTTTATGGTAAGATTTTTAAAAATAAGGTTATAGTGACATTGGGGCTGACTGTGAACATGCTCTTTTCCCCTCTGGTTAGGAGTTTATGCTGACCACATGAAAATTTGATTAAGCAGTACAGTTTGTTTGGTAAGTTTGTTAGTGTGTAAAGCCGTTTTGGCATTGTTTGTGGAAATGAAACGTTAGCCCTGGTTGACTGCTTACAGAAGTCTCTTGTTGTGACAGGCTGGAAAATGAACTCAGTGAGAATGTTTATGTTCTACATAGTGACTGGCCAAGAGAATTAGTCAAGAAGCAGAAACATGGGCACTGCCTGAATGCCACGTGTCTATGACCCAAGGGCAATCTGTAGTAGAAGGCTTCTAAATTCCTAGTAACTTACTTTCAACCTCTGGGGACAATAAGGAAGTTCCCAAAGGCCCTTAATCTCAAGATGAAGCAGATTTCAGTGATATATAATCAGGGGCTGCTGAGGGGTCATGCTGAGGCCTTGCCTCTCCACAGCTGTAGCTGTCCTAAAGACAGCTGTTCCACAGCTGTAGTGTCCTAGCTCTCATCAACCAACACACAGATAAGCTATTGTTCACAAAAACCCACTAACTCCCAGTGATTCTCCCTACTGTCACATCTGAGACCTCCCTCACAAGGGAAGCAAAGATTCAACTAGCTTACAATTTTCAGTGAGAAATTCTACAGGGCCTCAAAATTTTATACCCTTAGGTATTCACCTGAGAGAACTGAAGTTGTGCAAAGTTGTACATGAATGTTCATAGCAGCTTTATTCATAATAGGTTGTGCATTTCCTTAAAAACTAATGTTAAGTTTACTTCAAAACCAGAACTTAGTTTCTCCTCAAACTGTCTGCAGGATTCCATGCTGGCAATGTCTGAGGATGCCTCTTGAAAGAGACTCTTTGGGGTCAGCGATCATGCTCACAAATATCTAAGAACCCTAACTGCACCAACCTGGCCCCGAGTTTGCTGCCGACATAAGTATGTTGACAAGCAGTTGGAAAAACCTCTCCAAAAGGCCCAAATTCTCCCGAGTTTTCTACTCTAAACTCTTCTGGCCTTAGTATCACAATCCAAGAGTTCATCATCTGGGTCATCAGTACCATGCTGCTGAAGGCCACATGGCTGGCTTAGCACCATCACACATTACCTCTTGATCTTTATGAGGTGTCAAGATAGGAGATTATGTTATACCCATTTTGCAGATGAGGAAACCAATCCCCACAGAGGTGAAGTCACCTGCCCAAGGCTGCACAGCTGGTCCATCTTGGACTGGGATTGAACCCAGGTGCTCTGGTTCTTGCAGTTACTGAGGTTGCCCTGTCATGAGCGGGGTGAACTACTGGAGATAGAGGATTTCTGAGCTGCACCAAAGCATGACGGTCTTAGCCCATGCAGGCTTCCCCTGCTGCATACTGTTCCATCAGCTCGGCCAGGCTCTATTTCCTATCCTGCAGTGTGGGCTCACCAGGCCTTCATAAACACAATTGACCTATCAGCCAGCCTGGATGCCCTGCTGGGATGCCCAGACCAAGAGATAGGGTTTTAAAAGTCTTGGGTTCTAACCTGAGCATCTTACAAGTACTAAATAATTCCTCACAATAGCCCTATGCAGTAGGTTCTGTTAGCATCCCCATTTCACGGAGAAGACAGAAACATAAAGAGGTGAGGAAACTTCCCCATCCTCTCACAGCTAGTAGGCGGCCAAGTCAGATCTACCATCCAGGTCTTTCTCTGACACCACATCTGGGCTCTAATCGGTCTTCCCTGAGGTTGGAGGAATAAGCCAGAGGGAAAATGCTGGTGCAAGAAATGAAGGTCTTAGCTCCTTAGCAGTGGCAAAGCCCTGATCAGCCAGAGGCTACTAGGGCAGCAACCCCTCAGGTAAGACCACAAGTAAGTGGCAGAGAAGTCAGTAAGATTAAAGCCTTAATCACAAACTTGGCTCAGAGCCTAGGAGCAAAAGCTTACAGCAGCCTCGTCCTGGGCATCCCGGCAGCCCGTCCACACCCCCACCTATCTCATTAAAACCACAGTGAGATACCACTTCGCAGCCAAGAGGACAGCTACAACAGAAGAGATCGGCAAGAAGAGATGGCAGCTCTGCCACCTGGAACCACCGGGACTTGGGAACCACACTGGTCGGCAATCTGATGTGCTTGCTCCGTGAGCAATCTAACAGCCCATAGCCATCAAGACATCCTTTCGGAGCTTTCGATGCGTCAAGAAACCGACGCCTCGGACCCTCCTGCCTTTGTTCCCCGCGGCACCACCACACCCAGGCGCACACCCTCCCTTCCTCTAGCCTCCAGGCAGGGGCGCCCTTCCTCCGCGCCCTGGTGGGGAGGAAGCCCCCTCGCTCTCAGCCCTGCCTCTGGCCACTCATGGCTGCCACGCCCCAAAATGGTTCTCGGCCTTCTCTAGGGTTAGAAGCCAGGCGGGCCGGCGACGGAGCGGGCCGTTCGGCTCAGACCGCTACCAGCAACGCGACGAGAAACGAAGGCGGCCGGAAGAAACGCCGAAGAGCGCAGAGTCCCACCTCTTGGCGGCGGCCGCCTGGCGACGGTTTGCGCGGGGGATGCTGACCCCTGCTGGCCGCAGGTGAGGACGCAGCGGGGCTGCAGCCCGGACTGCGACGGCGACGGCGACCTTGGAGGGGCCGAGTTCTCCGGGCGGCCACAGCCCCACCACCCCGTCTGGAGGGCAGGGGTAGTGGTCATCAGAAGCCCTGAGTGCGAGTTCTGCCCCCACACCCTCATAGTAGCAGTTCTGGCTGCCTCAGCCCTTCTCCCCCCTAAAATGCTGTCAACTCTTCAAAAGTTCTAGATGAGTAAGAAGGAAAAAGTAAGAGGTGTAAATAGCTCTGGTACCCCTCCAGGGCCTACCTGTGCTTCCAAGGCTTCCCAGGTCAGGTCTTCCTCAGGAGCCGCCAAGTCCAGGGCATGCGCAGGTGAGGCCGGGCGGTTGGTTACTGACTGGGTGGGGGAATGAATCCCTGCCCCTGAAGATATCCAGGTCCCAATCCTTGGAACCTGTGAGTGTTACTTTAAATGGCAAAAGGGATTTTGCAAGTGTGATTAAATTAAGGGAGTTGAGATGGGGAGATAATCCTGGATTATTCAGGTGAGTCTTAAAAGTAATCACAAGCCTCCTTACAAGAGGGAGGTTTTACTACAAGAGAAAAAGCAAACGGTATTACAAAGGAACAGGGGGGAAGGGGGATTTAAGAGGCTACTGCTTACTTTGAAGATGGGTAAGGGGCCAGAGGCCAAAGAATGCAGCTCTCAAAACTGGAAAAGACAAGTAAATGGATGTTTCCCCTGGAGGCTCTGTTGATACCTTGAGTTTGACCCGGTGAAACAGATTTCAGACTTCTGATTTCCAGAACTGTAAGAGAATAAATGTGTGTTGTTTTAAACCATCAGGTTTGTAATAATTGGTTACAGCAGCCAGCAGAAACTAGCACATGGTCTTCTACTCTCAACTCCTGTATTAGGCAGTTGAGATCAGGCAGTTAAAAAAACAAGAAAGCCCCCTACTCTACCCTCAGGGAAATTTATAATCTCCCTCTCTTGGGATTTTCAGAAGCAATGGCCAAAGAGGTGATGTTTCACCACAGAAAATGAATGACTAATAAGCACACGAAAGATGCTCTATCTGTAGCATTAGGAAGGGCAGGAATCATTAAAACCACAAGGAGGGGACGCCTGGGTGGCTCAGTTGGTTAAGCAGCTGCATTCGGCTCAGGTCATGATCCCAGCATCCTGGGATAGAGTCCCACATCTGGCTCCTTGCTCGGCAGGGAGCCTGCTTCCCCATCTGCCAGTGCTCACTGTCTCTCTCTCTCTCTCTCTGACAAATAAATAAATAAAATCTTAAAAAAAACACACACACACACAAGGAGATACCACTTCATCCCCCGCTGGGATAGCTATAATAGAAGACACTAACAAGTTTTGGCAAGGCTGTGGGAAAACTGGAATCCTCATACATTGCTGGTGGGATGGCAAAATGGTGTAACCACCTCAGAAAATAATTTGGCAGTTTCTTTAAAAGTTAAGCAAAAATTACCATATGACTCAGCAATTTCACTCCCAGGAATCTATCCAAGATAAGTGAACATTTATGGGGTGCCTAGATATCTCAGTTGGTTCCACTCAGCATCCAACTCTTGATTTCCACTCAGGTCATGATCTCGGAGTGGTGAGATAGAGCCCCACATCGGGCTTATGCTGGGCATGGAGCCTAAGATTTTCTGTCTCTCCCTCCCTCTGCATCCCTACCCTGCTCCTGTGTGCTCTCCCTCTCTTTAAAAAAAAAAAAAAAAAAAAAAAGTAAGTCAACATTTATGTCCAAAGACATGTATGCAAATGTTTACAGCTACATTATTCATAATAGCCAAAACCTGGAAATAACTCTCATGTTCATCAACAGTGAATGAAAATGTGGTAAATACAATGAAATATTATTCATCAATAAAAAGGCAGATTACTGACATGCTGTAATATGGATGAACTTCAGAAACTTTATACTAAGCAAAAGCAGACACACAAGACCACATATCGTAGAGTTCCGTTTACATGAAATCTCAAGAGGTAAACTCAAAGAACTGGAAAGGTTAGTGGTTGCCTGGGACTGAAGGTGGAAAGAGAATGACAACAATATACACACAAGGGATCTTTCTGAGGTGATGACAGTACTGTAAAATGGGACTGTGATGACAGGTGCAGAGCTCAGTTAAATTAGGTGAGTTTTAGGGTATGTAAATTATACCTCAGTAAAACTTATTTAAAAAGAAGGTACAGCTCCAAGTACATAGGTTGATGAGGGCTCAAATGTCTTAGGAGTATTTGCATTTTTTTAAAAAAGATTTTACTTATTTATTTGACAGAGAGAGAGAGATCGCAAGTAGGCAGAGAGGCAGGCAGAGAGAGAGGGGGAAGGAAGCTCCCTGCCGAGCAGAGAGGCCAATATGTGGCTCCATCCCAGGACCCTGAAATCATGACCAGACCAGCTTAATCAACTGAGCCACCCAGGGACTCTGTGGTTTGGGAACCTTTAAAATAAATGGTGACTGCCTCGTTTTTAAAAGATTAAGAGCCGTGGAAAACCCAAAAGACTCCACTCCAAAACTGCTAGAACTTGTACAGGAATTCAGTAAAGTGTCAGGTTATAAAATCAATGCACAGAAATCAGTTGCATTTCTGTACACCAACAAGAAGACAGAAGAAAGAGAAATTAAGGAGTCAATCCCATTTACCATTGCACCCAAAACTATAAGATACCTAGGAATAAACCTAACCAAAGAGGCTAAGAATCTATACGCAGAAAACTATAAAGTACTCATGAAAGAAATTGAGGAAGACACAAAGAAATGGAAAAATGTTCCATGCTCCTGGATTGGAAGAATAAATATTGTGAAAATGTCTATGCTACCTAAAGCAATCTACACATTTAATGCAATCCCTATCAAAATACCATCCATTTTAGGGGCGCCTGGGTGGCTCAGTGGATTAAGCCACTGCCTTCGGCTCGGGTCATGATCTCAGGGTCCTGGGATCGAGCCCCGCGTCGGGCTCTCTGCTCCGCAGGGAGCCTGCTTCCTCCTCTCTCTCTGCCTGCCTCTCTGCCTAGTTGTGATTTCTCTCTGTTAAATAAATAAAATATTAAAAAAAAAATACCATCCATTTTTTTCAAAGAAATGGAACAAATAATCCTCAAATTTATATGGAACCAGAAAAGACCTCGAATAGCCAAAGGAATATTGAAAAAGAAAGCCAAAGTTGGTGGCATCACAATTCCGGACTTCAAGCTCTATTACAAAGCTGTCATCATCAAGACAGCATGGTACTGGCACAAAAACAGACACATAGATCAATGGAACAGAATAGAGAGCCCAGAAATAGACCCTCAACTCTATGGTCAACTAATCTTCGACAAAGCAGGAAAGAATGTCCAGTGGAAAAAAGACAGCCTCTTCAATAAATGGTGCTGGGAAAATTGGACAGCCACATGCAGAAAAATGAAATTGGACCACTTCCTTACAGCACACACGAAAATAGACTCAAAAAGGACCTCAATGTGAGAAAGGAATTCATCAAAATCCTTGAGGAGAATGCAGGCGGCAACCTCTTCGACCTCAGCCACAGCAACATATTCCTAGGAACATCGGCAAAGGCAACAGAAGCAAGGGCAAAAATGAATTATTGGGATTTCATCAAGATCAAAAGCTTTTGCACAGCAAAGGAAACAGTTAACAAAACCAAAAGACAACTGACAGAATGGGAGAAGAGATTTGCAAATGACATATCAGATAAAGGACTAGTATCCAAAATTTATAAGGAACTTAGCAAACTCGACACCCAAAGAACAAACAATCCAATCAAGAAATGGGCAGAGGACATGAACAGACATTTCTGCAAAGAAGACATCCAGATGGCCAACAGACACATGAAAAAGTGCTCCACGTCACTCGGCATCAGGGAAATACAAATCAAAACCACAATGAGATATCACCTCACACCAGTCAGAATGGCTAAAATGAACAAGTCAGGAAATGACAGATGCTGGCGAGGATGCGGAGAAAGGGGAACCCTCCTACACTGTTGGTGGGAATGCAAGCTGGTGCAACCACTCTGGAAAACAGCATGGAGGTTCCTCAAAGTGTTGAAAATAGAACTACCCTATGACCCAGCAATTGCACTACTGGGTATTTACCCTAAAGATACAAATGCAGTGATCCGAAGGGGCACGTGTACCCGAATGTTCATAGCAGCAATGTCTACAATAGCCAAACTATGGAAAGAACCTAGATGTCCATCAACAGATGAATGGATAAAGAAGATGTGGTATATATACACAATGGAATACTATGCAGCCATCAAAAGAAATGAAATCTTGCCATTTGCGACGATGTGGATGGAACTAGAGGGTATCATGCTTAGTGAAATAAGTGAATCGGAGAAAGACAACTATCATATGATCTCCCTGATATGAGGACATGGAGATGCAACATGGGGGGTTAGGGGGATAGGAGAAGAATAAATGAAACAAGATGGGATTGGGAGGGAGACAAACCATAAGTGACTCTTAATCTCCCAAAACAAACTGGGGGTTGCTGGGGGGAGGTGGAGTTGGGAGAGGGGGAGGGGGTTATGGACATTGGGGAGGGTATTTGCTATCGTGAGTGCTGTGAAGTATGTAAACCTGGCGATTCACAGACCTGTACCCCTGGGGATAAAAATACATTATATGTTTATAAAAAAAAAAATTGGAAGGGGAGGCAAACCATAAGAGACTATGGACTCTGAAAAACAACCTGAGGGTTTTGAAGGGTCGGGGGTGGGAGGTTGGGGGAACAGGTGGTGGGTAATAGGGAGGGCACGTATTGCATGGAGCACTGGGTGTTGTGCAAAAACAATGAATACTGTTACACTGAAAAAAATAAATTAATTTTAAAAAAAAAAGATTAAGAGCCAAACACTAGAGGTAGATTTTATTTTATTTTTTTTTTAAGATTTTATTTATTTACTTGACAGAGATTAAAAGTAGGTGGAGAGGCAAGCAGAGAGAGAGAGGAGGAAGCAGGCTCCCCATGGAGCAGGGAGCCCGATGTGGGGCTTGATCCCAGGACTCTGGGATCATGACCTGAGCCGAAGGCAGAGACTTTAAACCACTGAGCCAGCCAGGCGCCCCCTAGAGGTAGATTTTAAAAAGATAAGCCACAGAGTTGTATTTCTTTTAATACACAAAAGTGTTTCTTTTTTATTTAGGGAAAGCTATAGGGCTCTGATACAACCTGCCACATGTGGTTGTGGAAATGGAACAGAAGGCAGAATGTCTCCATAACAACAAATTCATAATCCAATAAAATACAACCAAGTATCGAGGGGAAAGAATCAAGAGTTCTCACTCTCTACTTTTAGGGGAGTTTCTTTTTCCCTAAAAAGACAGAGAAGTGCTGAGGTTGCGTTTTCTAGACCATGTTAAACTCTACTGAAAAACTCGTTCAACTTTGTAAGTTGGTGCCATATGCTTCCTCCTCCGCTAGACACCTTCTGTGGACCACACTCGTCACCTGGAGTGTCTGGGTCACCAGAAGTCTACCTCAGCCCTTTGCCAGGATTACAGGCTGAGTCCTGAGGCAAGCTCCCCATCACCACCACCACCACCACATAGACACACACACAAGGCCTTCTCCCCAGGGAGAGTCAGGAACCAGAGAGAACTCAGAGAGAACAGAAGTGACAGGCAAGATCAGATTCAAGGCAGTTCTTCCTAAATTAAGAGTGTGTGATTTGATGGCACGGTGAGGTTTTTACCTCCAAAGGACAATTCTCCTCCCACCCTCCTTTCTAGAGGCAACAGCTATCCCCAGAGCCTCTCTGATTGCTCCTCCCACATTTGCAGTTCCCTGTTTCGAGGTATATTCTTGCCTTGAGCACCATCTGGACCCTTGGCATGGAACTAAGGCTGGGAGGGGTTGAAGGGAAGGCATCTGCAGAAGTCCATCATATCAAAAGGTACAGGCAGGTGCTTCTGTGGTGTCACATTCTGACTCAGAGAATTTTCCTTCTTAATGTAGGTTCTTGTCAAGAGCCACATGGGGCCAATAGCCAACATGAGCAAGACTGCAGTGAGCACAGCAACTCCAACCAGCCGGTCCAGGTTATTAAAGGAAGCTCAGCTCCTGAAATACAAAGAAACATTTTTTTTTTTTTTTAAAGAGAACCAAATGTCAGGCTTATATTTCATTACCTAACAGTCTCTCAAAAGCACCTTCAGAGATTTATAAACTCTTGTCCCCGCTCCCTAGCATATTGCTTGGCACATTCATACGTACTTATTTTTCAAGAGAATAAACAAATGAACTAACTGCTAATATTTTATCAAAGCCAAAGCCAGACTTGGAGCAAAATGAACCTGGTAATGTAAAGACCTGTTACCAACTTTAGCTATGCAGCTCCCTCAAGAACCCTATTCACATACAGAATTAACTTTGAAAAATGTCCCACGTCCTTTTGTGATGTGGATTCTAAATTTCCTATGAGCTAATGATTAAAAGTCTTCCATCTTAGGCATATCAGAAATTAATTTAGTCTATTTTTAAAAAGACAGAAACTGTTATACATTATATGTTTATTAAAAAATTTAAAAATTATTTTTAAAAAGACAGAAACTTAAATTTGAGACCATTCACCAAGAGAAGCACAAGAGCCAGCTGTATTCCAAAATGTATTCTATCATCATGTAACTTACTGTAGATCCAAAGAACTATAACTAGTTTTGCATACCATCTAGAAACTATCTTTAGAGCAAAATCCACAGATGCCAGATTTCTGAAACTTCAAGATGGGGGCCTCACAGAACTTATTTCAGCTTAACTCTTGTCACTGCAGGCAATGGACTGAATGTTTATGTCCTCTCCAAATTCATATACTGAAATCCTACCCCTCAAGGTGATGGTATTAGAAGGTAGAAACTTTGGGAGGTGATTAGGTCATGAGGATTGAGCCCCCATGAATGGGATTAGTATCCTTATAAAAGAGGCCCAAAGGACTCCCTTGCCCCCTTCCAACATGTGAAGACATAGGAAGAAGATGGCTGTCTAAGAAGCAGGAAGCAGGTTCTCACCAGGCACTGAATTTGTTGGAAACTTGGTCTTGGACTTCCAGCCTTCAGAACAGTTTCTGTTGTCTGTGAGCCACCCAGTCTATTGTATTCTTTAAGAACAGACCAAACGGACAAAGACATCACCTCATCTGGACACTTGGAGGGCACAGAAAGAGAAAAAAGATGGAAAAATTGCATTTTGTCGGTCACAAGTAGATTCCTAATCATAAGATATTCAGTTAATACATACTGAGCCTGTATTTTGTGCCAAACACAATCTTCCTTAGAAATATAAAAACTAAGAGACACACACACATAAAATCTTGAAGAACTATGAAGAGCATTGCAAGGTCACTCAGCTGCCCTTAGAGTCCAATAGCATCTTTGCTGGAATTTCAACATCTAATATTCAAAGAGCTAGACAAAACTTTGATGTCTAGTTGAACCCTTCGTTTCATAGGGGTGTTCAAGACACGAGGACCAAGGTCACACAGCAAGTTAGCAAGATGAGAAAGAGAAATTATGTCTATTGATCTGCTGTGGTGGCACCAGGCAGTTTGTATTATTTCAGAGGTAACTGTACCAAGTGAATTACCATCACCAACAACAACTTTAATAAGCTAAGGGCATCGGCTAGTTCATTAACAACTGCTCTATGCCGAACCTGCTCAGAAGAAGCTCGCTCAAACCCATGCAAGAAGACCCTGCCCAATTCCATCTTTGGTAAGAAAACCTTTAAAAGCAAGGGCATGACAGAGCCTTGGGGAAACAACCAGATAGATGTTAAAGGTAAATTCTACACACACCTACTTTCATCAGAGTCAGAAATGGCATTCGTATGGAAGTGCTCCAAAACTAAGTTTGCAAAAGAAAAATCAGTACAATGAAGATTCTTACAGTACATGGTTTGATACCATGTTCCAAGTTCTAGAAGAGTTTCTGGAGTTTGTACCCTTCAGGGAATGTTTGCTTTGATTTTCATGGCCGGGGTATCAGATTGAGAGCTCAACCCTGCCCTGAGGATGGTACAGATCTCACAGGAGATACCAGCAGCTCACAAGTGTGCAAGCTCAGAGGGCATCTGAGTATCCAGTGCCTTTGTGAGGAGTGTGTACACACCGCGTGCCAGGCTGCGGGGGGTATGGTCTTCATACTCCTTTTGGCAGCGATATTAGTAAGAGCCAAATCTGTTCACACATTCTGCTCCATTATCACAGAACTCCAGGCCAATTTCACACTTGTTCACATCTAAAAATAGAAGAATAGACTACTCTGGTTAGTCTCACTATCTGGTCCCTTCTGCCATACTATCCTCCAGACTATTCCAAAGACCCATCATCTGCCTTTTCCCACTCCTGCTGGTCTCATGCTGTTCCTTGAACACATCAGGCACAGCTCTGCCTCAGAGCCTCAACACCATCTGGAGGCCTCCTCACCCTGTTGGCTATCTGCATGGCCCTCTCTCAGGTGTCTTCTCAACAAGGCTTTCCCTTACCACGTTAAACTACTATAATGACTGCATTTCTCAAAAGAACATATCAACTTATCAACTATATACTCTATAGTTTTCTTGCTTGTCCCTGGCTAGACTAGAAAGTACAGAGGGATGGAATTAGACTTTTAGGTTCACTATTAAATGCTGAGTACCCAGGACAATACCATAATGGGAGTGTAACAAAACAGGACATAAATAGATGAACTAATAGCCAGGACTCAGAGGCAAACATAACTTTACCACGATGAAGACTGAGAAGGGGTCTGCTACCCATGGGAAATGACATGCATTAGCACCAGGGCCTTTTTCTATTTACTGAATCCTGGCTGAATCATGCCTAATCTTCCAAGCATAGTAAATACCAACTGCCACCTGCAGCCAAGAGACCCATGCATACCTTCAAGAAAGGGGCCTCTTTTCTCCACCTCATGGATTCCTAGAGCAACCTCAATGAGGTTCCTTGGCTAGTAAGATAGAGAACCAGGCACACTCACTGCCTAGATCTTAAGTGTAACCAGGAAATGTATATGGTGATCACAGCATCTTTTCTAGGAATGTTTTGGAAGGGAAGAAAAGAAAACACAATCCAGATACCTCTTGGTAGAGAAATGTTAGTTTTTGAAAAGCATGTGATTAAATAATATAGTTACAATACTGTATCATAGATGGGCAAACCCATTAATTAAGTTTATTATCCAAATTCTGGTCTTTTCCATCAAGTAACAAGTCTTGGTTCTTGTCTATATAAAATTTTCTCTCTTGAGGTATGTGTATGGCTCCGTTGGTTAAGGATCTGCCTTCAGCTTGGGTCATGATCTCAGGGTCCTGGAATTAAGCTCTACATCAGGTTCCCTGCTCAACGGGGAACCTGTGTATCCTTTTTCATCTGCTTCTCCCTCTCCCTCTGCCACTCCCCCAGCTCATGCTTTCTTGTGCTCTCTCTCTAATAAATAAAATCTTTTTTAAAAAATATTATTTATTTATTTGACAGACAGAGATCACAAGTAGGCAGAGAGGCAGGCAGAGAGAGAGGAGGAAGCAGGCTTCCTGCTGAGCAGAGAGCCCGACGCGGGGCTTGATCCCAGGACCCTTGGAGTCTGAGCCGAAGGCAGAGACTTTAACCCACTGAGCCACCCAGGCACCTCACTAATAAATAAAATCTTTAAAAAAAAAAAGTTTCTCTCTTACATGAAAATTTAGCCTGAGGAGGTGGTTTTTAATTATATTCTCCCTAGGATGTTAGCTGCTCTAGTTTGCTCTAAGTTACCAAATTGTTCTCCATTTACAAGGCAAGGGAAAGGTGTGTCAAGATCTTGTTTAGTTTAGTTTTGTTTTTTTAAGACTTTATTTTTAAGTAATCTCTATACCCAAGGTAGAGCTCCCAACTCACAACCCCCAAAATCAAGAGTCACATGGTCCACTGACTGAGCAGCCAGACACCCCCTGATACTCTAGTTTTAACACTTGATATGATTTCCCTCCTTTATTTCAAGTACTTGGACTTTATATAAATGAATTAGGCTCCCCCTCCCCCCAAAAATGGAATGACCACATATTAACACATCTTGAATAAACAACCGAACTTCCTGAATATGCACTTTTCCATTCCAGGCAGCCTGCCCTCATCATTTTGGGATGAACAGTACTCCTTTTCTCCTAAGATCTGTAAACAAAAGCAGAGATCATAAGAGACCACCTTTGCTCTTTACTACAGCTTGTCAACACTCAACGCATTCTTACCAGCTGATTGTGGAGGCTGCCTTCAGCCCCAGAACACAAGAAAATATTGCCCCCCACCCCCCCAAAAAAGGTCTGGTGCACCACAGCCCTAGGTAGATAGCTGTTGCTTATCTCAAATGGAGTGTCTTGTTCTGAATAAATTTTAAGAACAGAAGTTAAAGAATTAAAACTAATTCCAGAAAAGAACTGCTAAGTGGCAATTATCATCATGATCAATCTTCCTAAAAAGAGGAAAGAAACTTATTATCTTATGTTCCCACTTTTTGTCTATCTGTAGCATTTGCTACAGATCTCCTTTTTGAAAGAAAAGGAAAATCTGCAATGCTACATAACCCTCACACGTCAGTGAGTGCACTCCATTTTTCACCTGGAATTATGCTGGATGCACAAAGGTTTGTATCTTTTCAGAGATTTGTATTGCTATAGTCTTTTAATGGCTAGAAAGGAGTCAAGTAGAGGGTACCATAATTTATTTGATCTTGTTAACCACTCATATTTTTAACTTTTATTATAATAATCCTGGGATATGAGTTGTCCAAGTTCTATCTTTCTGGGATTTCTAGAAGTGGGATATGTGAGCCTGAAAGCCATTTGTTTTGAGGGGGTTTTTTTTGTTTCGTTTTTTAAGATTTTATTTATTTATTTGACACAGAGAGAGAGATCACAAGCAGCAGAGAGGCAGGCAGAGACAGAGAGGGAAGCAGGCTCCATGCCGAGCAGAGAACCGATGTGGGGCTCGATACAGGGCCCTGAGATCATGACCTGAGCCAAAGGCAGAGGCTTTAACCCACTGAGCCATTCAGGCACCCCTGTTTTGAGGTCTTGATATGTCTGTTACCCTGTTTTCCAGAAGGTGCATGATAATTTATAGCCCTCTAAACAATGCCTCATAACCCCTAATACTTGCTAGATTGTACTACACGCCACAAACTGTTCTAAGCTCTCAGTATTAACTCATTTAATCTTCATAACAACCTTATGAAGTAAGTATTATTATTCCCATTTTATAGAAGAAGAAACTGAGGCACAGAAATTATGCCAGATCTTTCTACAGGAAGAAAATTAGTTTGAGGGAGAATCCTATTGTCAACCTAGGGTGAACACTGAGGGGAAGCAGGTTTACCACAATTACTGATGCTTGTTAACAGCCTAAGATTGTATCCATCTGAACTCTGAGGACACAAGGAGTGGGGGATGGGTCTCTCCTCTGTACCATTTAAGTAGCTACGCTCCTTCCCCTGAATCATCAACCAGTTCAGAGATCCAGCAATAATGCAAATAAATAGTAGTAATATCCCAGTCAATTAGGTTTCAGCAAGTTAGAAACTTTTAGAACTAGAATCCTTGAGGACTTTATAAAGCTAAGAAAACAGATTTGAGGGGGGACTTTGTCCAAAACTCTCTTAGGAACTCGGCTGGGGTAGATCCTAATCACCTACACCCCAGTCTGACAGCCCTCTCTCACGCCTATTGCCCCTCAGCTGTGTTCCCTGATCCCCACCAGAAGGCAGACCAGCAAGTCAGGGTACAGAGGACAGTTTCCACCTGAGTAAGGGCCAAAAGCAAGGGGAGGGAGAAAAGGGAGGTGGGCGAGGGAGGGCAGTAGAGAGGAGAAAGGAGGATGGAGTGGAGAGAGGAAGAAAGAGAAAACGCAAATGTACAGCGGTGGGGATTCCCACCAAGGACTGCTGACCTCGTCATTAGAACAAGAAGGGTCTGTGGGCACACAGGTACTTAGCCCTGTCCTCAACTTACCTCCTGTTGAGTTTCTCTCACCACAGATTTGGAAAGAGCCTCACCCCACCCCACCCCCGCCCACACCCTGCTCAGAGAGACTCCTTGAGGTGCTCTGACTTAAATGTAACTTTTTAAAAATTAATTAATTAATTATTTTTGCAGGGCTCAATCCCAGGAACCTGGGATCATGACCTGAGCCAAAGGCAGCCGCTTAACTAACTGAGCCACCCAGGCACCCCTTAACCGTAACTTTAAGTAAGACATCTGCCAAGAGAAAGGAGAGAAGAAACCCTTCTCAACAAAGTGCACTGATAAGGCTTTAGTCTCACAAGCATCTTTGGGACTTTTACCCCAACCTGACCTGAAACGCATTCTTTTTGCTTGCATTTATGTTTGTGTTTACACTAGACTGGGTAATGGGTTCTTAGACAATGGCCCCAGGGCCATGCTGCTATTCAGGTGAAGCCTGGAAAATCCAAAACCTTCGACACAATATATTAAAAAGGTATTGAGTTTGAGTATTTGTAAGTTAGAGAGGCACATAGCTTGAAATCTGGATCAGAAAGGCTAATTTCTGATCCATTTCCTGATGGGATCAAGGTAAACAGTACTTTGTGAATATGCCCAAATATACAGCCTCTCTCCTGCTATTGGCTCACAAGATGGCTTCAGAGGATTCAGGTCTGTAAACATGATTAGTGGGTTTAGAATATATCTAGTGCTCTCTGATTATGAAATCTCACCTCTTGGGTTATACTGAAATGCTAGAAAAGAGCCATTTCCAGAAAAGTGGGTAAAATATTGTTGTATCTTCATGAGTTACAAGAGAAAGTAAAAGAGAAATTAGTTTTGCTTTCCTGCTTCTATGAATCAAATTCCTAGTGTTTCAAACTTAAGGCAGACATTGATAATGATTTAAGTCGTAGATGAAACCTAGTCAGCTCGTATTCTGCATCAGGGTACTGATGTTCAATACGGCCTGTATAATTTAATCAGTTAATCCTTGGGGCTCCTGGGTGGCTCAGTCAGTTGAGAGTCCGACTCTTGGTTTCAGTTCAGGTCCTGATCTCAGGGTCATGAGGTCAGCACCATGTCAGGCTCCCAGCTCTTCCTCTCTCTCTGCCACTCCCCTCTTCCTACACACCCACACACACTCTCTCTCTCTCTCAAATAAATAAAATCTTTTTAAAAAAAATCAGTTAATCCTCACAGCCCTATGAGGTACTATCATTTCCATTTTACCGAGCATAAAACAGAGAGTTTAGATGACTTACCCAAGGTCACACAGCTAGAAGGCTGCAGAGCCAGAATTTAAAACCAAGCTGTCTGCACTTAAACCAAAATACCTTGTGAGATTTTATGTGTGTTGGACTTCCTTCTCAGTTGCCTCACCTGTCAAATGGAGATCCGATCATCAGTGTCAAGATGCCTGGGGGATTCGCAGCATTTTACAGAGTGGGGTCTCAACTGGCATTCATCCTTTCTCCCATGGCCAAAGACTTATTTTTACTTCTGAGAAAAAACTGAGTCAGAGAAATCATCAAGATAAACTTGGAAGGGACCCAACAAGCTGCCTACAACAACCATCCTTCCTGTCTTGTTTGGAGGGTCGCACTCCCTTCTCTGCTTTCTTTGGTCACTTAGAGCAATGAGTATGCTGCTCACAGTGCAGTCTAATCCATCTCAAAATAGGGAGGTAGCTTTCTCAATGGTAAAAGAAAAACTTTAAAGAGCTTTTCAAATATAGCAGCTGCCAAGTTATCCCCTTCAATAATCTTCAAGACTCCCCTCCCCTCTGATAACTCATACTGCGTCCCAACTTGACAAAGCTTGTCCAGCTTGTCTTCAAAGTATGATATTCACAATAGAGCTCTGTCAGGCAGGGTATAAGTACAGCAAAATAAAGGACGCTTATCACCTCCCTTGATTTACATCTTTTACTTCTATTAAAATGGCCTGTTTGTGTTCTCCAAACAGTGCAAAAATAGCCATACCTGTGACACCAAATCTCAACTCCTAATCCCAATTCCCCTCCATCCTCTAAAGTTGCCTCTTGATACTGACTGACCAAAAAGCGGCTTTAAAGAAAATAAACACAGTGGTAAATCTCTAGGCCAGAGCAGAACGTGGCCATGAAACTGAGGTTTTGTGACCCTCAAACCCAATAAATGATGAAAACAATCCCAAGTCAAAGTGTCCAAGCTTCAAGGTTTGACCTGTGATGGAGCCCTAAAGTCTAACTTAGTCAACTCCTGCTGCTAACTTTGAGGCTGCTCTGTGTTTCCAGCTCTTCCCACCTGCAGACTCTCTAGGATCATACGTCCTAACCCTCTTGTGTTTGGGCATGCTTGCTTGTCACTTCTGGATGGTAGCATTTAAGTGCTACACGAAGACAGAGCCTCCAGAACTCTCCCTCTCTAGGAAGGCAACCGACGGCCATCATCAGGCTGGGTACCTGAGGGCCTACGATGAGCAGAACCACCTGCCAATGTACACACTACAGCCTGTGTCAGAAATACATCTTCCTTTATTTTTAAGCCACTGAGAGGAAATGTTGGCAGTATTTGTTACCACAGTATAACTTCATGGGTTCTGACTCCCTTATTGAATTCCTGAAAGGAATGGAGTTGCCCCCCAACATTTCCTAGATCCTTCTTGAGCCGACACCCACCCAATCCTTTTCCTTCTTTTTCCTGATTAGACTTAATAACTTTCTTTGAAGTGAAAGTACTCGGGATTATAGAAGCCCAACTGACAAATCGCAAAGAAAACCTCTTCCTGCTGAGACAACAGCTCTTTCCAGAAGCTAGGCAGCAACAGGGGCTATTCCCATCCTCCGTGACCACCACCCCCCAAGCCCCACCACCCTCCAGCTTCAGAGATGAAGGGGCCACCAACCCATGAGCCCAGAGCATAGAAAGGGTAGTTGAAGAAAGGGAGAGAGAGATTGTCAAGGATGAACTGAGACTCTGTGAGGCCCTGCCATTAGGTTCAAGCTCTCCCTAGGAGCAGCTCTCCACTGGGTGAAATAACTTCACTGCAGAGTCAACCCAGAAAATGAGAAATTTTGTCGATGGGCTCCCAGCAGAGGCTACAGACGCACCATCACTGTTCTGACATAGGCCATGACAGAAAGGAATAGTGCAAACTTATCTGAAAAGTTATCAAGTTGCTCTCATTTTGTTTTCTGCCCTGCAGAGTCCCCAGTATGCCCAAGTCCCAGGCCTGTGTGGGGCTTGCCAGCCTTCCTGTCCATTAGTTCCCCTCCACCCCCCTATGCCTGGGGGCCCCAGGGTCCTCAGCACTTACTTACCTAGAGTAGAATAAGCTGCCTGGGCTCCCCCCTTGCCCCTCTAACTCCCCAACTTTGAGGAAAACAAGTTTTAAGTTCAACCTGGTAGGATTCTAAAAACTAATATTTTGCCAGAGTAGGGTAGGGGGTAGTCAGTCAAAAGATGGCGGGGGGCGGGGGGGGGGGAGTACTTATTTTCCTGTAAGGTATTTAGGATGGAATGGCTGGTACTTGTGAACTCATTGGATCTCTTTGATGGAAATAAGGTATCCATTACTGAGAAAATGTCTTTAGAGCCTTTGTTAAAGTCACTTCCCCTCACTCTAAGCCCTTCCTCACCAGGATCCCACAAAGTCTAGTCATAAACTCTTGTTCAGTTCAATTTATTATTGTATTTCCAGAAATGTATGAAGTTCCTAAAAAGATACTTCAAGGAGAGGTGACATTCATCTGACAGAAGCTGGGTACCAAGAACTTTCTGGGCTCTAGCAATAGATACACTAGGGAGCACATCACGTGACCTGTCCTCGTGACACATTCCAGTGAGACACACAGTAAACAAGAAACCGCTGATAGCAATGAGTGTCCTGAGAGAATTCAGCAGGGTGACATGATATTAGCATTGGGTCACCTCTGAGCTGAGAGCTAGCAGGACGAAAAGGAGTCAGGCAGGTCAAGGGCTACAGCCACTGCAGAAATCAGGAAGTTAGGCTCAGTGAGGGATACAGCACAGTGGAGTATCCATGAAGGGAAGGGAAGGCAAACCTCAGACCTCATCCTCTAGGCCTGCCTCACTGCAAAGTAGCACTTAACACAACCCAACCTGAGGTTTCAATACTCGAGTAACCCTTCTACAATCCTGCACGACAGGATGGCAGCCTCCTGTGGTCAGTCCTTCCCCCGTGCTGCTGTCCATAACCAAGGTTGAAATGAAAAGGCCATCAATGGTAGAACTCTTCACCACTCAGCAGGAGAAGGAAACTCTGGGGGTTTGTGCCTTGTGTCCTGGCCTTGTTTGGGATCAGCACTGCTGAGGGGTTACCTGTGGCCCCCTGGGGGAAGGCCATGGGCTTGGGTGACAACCCGGTATTTGGGACTCTCACCCTTCTTACCTGAAGGTACGGCCTGGTGAGGGCCAGCTGGTGGAGGGTCCTGGATGGTCTGAGGCTCAATCCTGACTTCCTCAGCACTTCCCCGATCCAGGTGCTCTTCTGGGAGAGATCTGCTCCGCCAGGGGTCAGGTGAGGAGTCCAGGCTGTCTCCCATGGTTGCCCTGTACAACATCTGAGCCATTTCTCTAGCTTTCTTTTCAAGGGCAGCTGCAGACCCCAATGCTGTCTTCTCCTTGCTTGGAAAGAACCACTAGGATGTGGAGGGCTGTTCTGAAGGGGCGGAGCAGTAGACAATTCACCAAACCATCCAGTCCAGGTTTACTCTGCAATCTGGGCTTCCAGAAAGCAATAGTAAGTTAGGGCTTTGTTTAGACCCCTTCCTCCATCCCATGGCTTGTTTAGCTGTAGCCTTGGGGCTATGAAGGTTTCATCTACAAACAAAGGCTCTTCTCTCCCATCAGGTATAAGGGAAGGAGGGGGACAGATGCCCTCTAGCTCCTATGGCTTCCTCATCCCTCATCCCAACAGTCTCCTCAACCTCTGCTCTTCTGCTTTCCAGACCCGTATGGGTGATGCTCGGGTCTGAGATGGTTTCTAGCCGCCATTTTGGGGCCAGGCCAGAGCGAAGCTGCTTACTACCAAGGGATTCTCTGCTTATAGGGGATTCTCTCCTGGGCTCAGCAAAGACAGAGTGCTGGCCTTGGAATGCACTGCTGGTGGGCCTGGAGATCAGTCTCATGGAAAATAGCACCACACGGACAGCCAGTACCAGTGTGCCAAACTTCAGACTCCCGAAGTATCTGCACCCTTGAGAAACCTTCATCTCCTCAGTGGAAGAGACTCCCTGGGCCATGACCTTGTCCTGGCTCTCGGCAGTCCTCACGGCCACAGTCCAGGGGTGTAAACAACAATGTTCCTGTTGGGCCCGGGCCAGATTATCCAGCTGCCCCGGATGTTTGGCAGCTGACTGGACAGTTTCTGTGGCAACCAGAACTCCCCAAATGGGCCTCTCCAAACCACATGGCACCTTCAGACGGAAACATATACCACTCTGCTGTGTTGTCTCACCTCTGCGGAGAAGGGAAGGAGGGGAAAGGAAGGAGGAAGGATGAAGAAGAAACCAGGTTGTAGAAGACCCAGCTAAAAAGTCAAACAGAAAAGCACTACAAATGCAACTCTAGTCACCCCCAACTAAGAAAGAAGACCCACCTTGGGTGGCTCTCAGCTCCTGTGTTGGCACGTCGGGGAAACTTCCCACCTACTTCCTCATAAATCCTCCCTTCTCTGGTTGACCACAGGGTCCAGTGAGTCCTTGCACTCCAATAGGAGTCATACCCGGCCTTTGTCTCATTGCATCTGGCCATCAGCGGTGTGTCTCTAACACCCTACCCTGAGCAACTATTCTAGAAACCAGCTGCCTCCTGGTGGCTGCTGCCCCACAGCACACTCAGGCTCCTGCCAGAAGCAGTGTGGTCTGTGGAGTCGTGCAGTGCTCACGTCTCTGCTCTGGGAGAGAGAGGCAGAGATCACCTGGGCTGAATACGCACTCGATCCCCACCCTGCCCCAGACCTGGGAAGGTGATGAAGGAAGCCGACCAGCCATGCATAGTTTATCAGCAAGTAAGGCCATGCTGACACTTGGACTACCCGGCCAGGTCTCTGAGAGTCTCTTAAGGAGTCTTCCATCAGCCTGAGGCAGCCTCTCACCACCTGGGTTGCATGTGAGCCAACAAAGACACCCTTTGGGCACCCGGGTGCCTCAGTTGGTTGAGTGTCTACCTTTAGCTCTGGTCTTGATGGTCCTGGGATGGAGCCCCATGTCAGGCTCCCGTGGAGCCTGCTTCTCCTTCTCCCTCTGCCCACCACTCCTGCTTGCTCTCGCTCTCTAGTGCTCTCTTTCTCAAATAAATAAAATCTTTTTAAAACAGACAAAGATTCCCCTTATTCACCTGCCACTGGCCTTTTCCTTTCTGCTGCCCCTGTCACATTTCCCTGGAGCCTCTCATGATGGCCTCAGTTCTCACAGACCAGCGCTGCTAACCCTGACACCGAGCAGCTGAGGGTGAATAGGCAAGGCCCACCATCTAGGTTCTGTGAGAGCCCCTCTCTCCCCTCCAGCGAACCAGGGTTCCAGGATGGTACCCCCAGACAGCCAGAGAACACTGAGGCAGAGCACCCTGAAGAAAGTTGGCTACTTAACTCCCTAGAGAGACCGGGAGTTTCATTCACTTCTGCAAAAATTAGAACTGCCAGGTTTAAGCAGACATGGCAAGAAAATATTGTGAGCCAATACCTGCTTCTGGCACCCTGGGAGACTAGGAGCGCGAAAGGACTCCCTCCTACAAAACTGGACCATGGGTCGTGCATACACCCAATTTCTCCCTTGCGAGGAGGAGGAGGGCTCTATGCCCCTTCCCTGACTGACTCTCCGAAGAAAACCAGGAGGGAGTTCGAACAGCAAGAACTTGCTTGAGACATGTTGACCTGAGAGTGGCTATGGACATGAAGGCCTGGAACAGCAGCAAGAAGGGAATATGAGTCTGGGACTCCTGTCATGAGAAGAGCCCTGGGGCAGCCGGTGCCTATCAGCCTACAGACCTAAAGTGTGTCTTCTTTAAAAGCAAACATTCCAGTTTAGGCCTAGAGCAGGGGCCCACAAACTAGCCATGTTCCTTCAGGGTCTCCCCAGAGGAGGCCACTGCCCAGCTGGTTTGTGGCTCTGAGACTGACTAAGCAGTTAGAGTAACAAATGACTTTGGTCCTGAAGGAGCTTCACTTCCAGGGGAAGAACCAGAGACCATGAAAGCCTGGGAATAATTCAGAAGCAAAAGTGTGCAAGGGACCATCCAGTCTTCTTCCCTCAAGCAGGTTTGTTACTTCTGTGCTCTGTCGTAGGAGAAGATTGAAAATAAGTTCCTACTTCACCTTACGTAGTGAGGACCAGGCATTGCCACACTAGAAACTGTGTCCTTGGGCTCGGGTCAGGAAGTACGCACTAAACTTCCAGAAGCTAGCTTTGTTCCAGCCAGATTTGGAAAGAGGCGACAAGCCAGCAAGCTCTGCAGAAAGTTTGGACTGCAGCTCCGGGGAATTCAGCAGAGAGACCAGCAGCCACTCTGCTCTTTCCATGGCTGGCTAAACCCTGGGGCATGGCTGGGCTCAGGGAGCAGGGGAGGAGTCCACCTCCTGACTCATCTCCCTGCTTCTATTCTTAGAGAATGGTCCATTCTGTGGAGTAATTTCTGTTCAGAGATATCACATCCTTTACATCTTCTAGACTCTCCAGAAGCCGGTCCTCACTCAAAATCCTGACACCTGAACAGGATCTATAAGGCCTTTTATGATCTGGCCGTTGTCCCTTGTCTCTTGGACCTGCCTCTCTCCGACTTGCTCCTTCCTCTGCAGCTGCCTGGCTTCCTTTCTGTTGTTAGAACACGCGAAGCTCATTCCCACCTCAGGGACTTAGCATTTCCATTCCACCTTCCTGGGACACTCTCCCTCAAGTTCTTCCTGTGGCTTCTCCCCCATTTCAACCAGGTGTCTGCTCAAATATGACCTGAGAAGTCTTCTCTAACCACAGCTAAAAATAGTCCCCTCCCCATCGCTCTCTTTGGTTCTTCTTCCCAGAACTTAGAACTACTAGATATTCTTATGTTTAATGAAGGGATCATCACCCCCACTAGAACATAAGCTGGGTGGAAGAACAGATTCCGATTTTTTCATTGCTGCATCCCTGGGGCTTAGAATAAAACAGGGCCCTCTGGGTGGCTCAGTGGGTTAAATCGCTGCCTTCGGCTCAGGTCATGATCTCAGGGTCCTGGGATCGAGTCCCACATCGGGCTCTCTGCTCAGCAGGGAGTCTGCTTCCCTCTCTCTCTCTCTCTCTGCCTGCCTCTCTGCCTACTTGTGATCTCTGTCGTCAAATAAATAAATAAAATCTTAAAAAAAAAAAAAAAAGAATAAAACAGTGCCCAGCACATGGCAGCTGCTCACTAAAGGCAGGCTGAGTACATGAATAAGGGTCTGTCAATGATCTGATGCTATATCACTTGGACAGGACATGAGGACAGTAATCATAAGACCAGTGGAGGGACCTACAAGGAGAGGTTACAACATGGGTTACACTAATCTCAGATCAAACACGTTTTTTGTTTCTGAGGATAATAACCAGAGTCTATTGGGCAGACATAGATGAAGATGAGGACATTGACTTTCAAACTCAAGTGACCATCAGAAGCAGCAGATGGAGGGTGTGGAAAAGATTATGAGGCCCTACCTCCGAGCTTGGATTCACTCTGTCTGGGGTGGGGCCTGAGAGTTTGCAAGTCTAACAAGTTTCCAGGGGATAATGATTCTGGTCTGGGTACCTCACTTTGAGAACCATCCGTGTAGGTCAAACTACATCATTGCCATGGTTCAGGGCATCTCAGGACAGGATATCATTCTGGGCCAGCTGGAGACAGAAGAAGGAAAGGGCAGTGGAAAGTTTACCCTTCATCTCCAAAGCTTCTAAATCCAGGCTTGCCAGAAATACACCAAGAGCAGCCTTCTCTTTAGTCCCTTCTCCTAGGACCAACACAACAGTCAAGGGCAGACTATGCACCAGAAGCCATGCAGTTGGGGGTCAGCCCCACTCCCATGGAGCTACCAGGTGGCCAAGCAGGTGTTCCTGCGGTGGTTCTCAGCACTGGCTGCACCTTAGAATCTCCTGGGAAGCGTGTCAACATCCAAATGCCCACGGCCCAAACTAAATCATGATCTCTGGTCAGGGGACCCAGGCCTTGGTATTTTCAAAACTCTCCAGGTAATCCCCATGTTTAGCCAAAGTTGAGAAAAGTTTCCATATTCTCTCCTAACTTCAGGCCCCTAGAAATGTCAGTGTAGACATGACAGAGTTCTCCGTGGATCATTCATTTGGATCCTGGTCCTAGGGCTCGACTGTCCCAGGCTGCTCATCCCTCAGACACAACTCCCTTCGGGGATAAGAACACTTAAATAGAGCTCGATTACCAGGCCAATGGGCTCCCCCCACCTCCCCATACACATCGCGGAGCCAAACTCAAGATTTTATCTCTGCATTGAATCGTGTTGTCAGGTTTGAGTTTCTAAGAAGGCGAAGAACCATGCCCCCAGCCCTGACCCTTATGACCGAGTTTGGTTGGAGGTAACACTGTGTGGGAAGCAGGTGGAAGCTTCTCTGGGGACACAGCAAGCTTAGCAGGGCTCTGATTTTAATCCCTCTTGATTTCCTGCAGTTTGGGGGTAAAGACAGAAGACCCCAGAATCAAAGAATGATTCCTGGTCTTAGAGCGGTCATGATTGGATGACCATCCCCTTGCTCATTTCCTCAAAGGCCCAAGTCCCAGAGTGTGGATGGCACCCATTCTGTGAACACCTCTGACTTGTCCGTATGTCATCCTCCTGTTCTTCCAGAGCTCTTCCGCCTGGGTCACTCTTTCTTTGCCTGACGTGTTGGCCTAGCCTCCCCCACAGATGACAGGTGTCCTGAGGTCAGTGACTAAGCCTTCCTGGGCCATCAGCCAGCCTCCTGTGGCCACAACCCTGCAGAGTCTCCAGGAACATGGATGGGTTGGTAAAAAAAACACAGGTAGAAATGTTCAGAGAAGAGGAAGGCTGTTCTTCCCCTCTCAGGTCTCTTTTGAGAAGTAAACATGATTAAGGGCACGGTGGGCAACATGCAGCAAGAGCTCCACTTGGAGTATCTATTGCGAGTGTCACTCACCACTAGCCAGCGGCCCCAAGTCTGCAGGACACATGCTTCGTGGTAGCAACAGGAAGCACCTGTTTTCCACAGAGGACTGTTCTCATGGCCCCCTTCTGCCTCACTACACCGGTCATCCACCCAGCAAACAGCCCCGGGAACCTACCCCTCTGCTTCACCCCCTTGCCTGAGGGAACCCAAAGGGGCTCTGAACAAGTTGCTGATATGCTGGTTGGGGGTCTGAGGCCAGCCCCACCCCAACATGGGCATAGCTGTGTGCAACCCACTCCTGGCCAGCCCCTTCTCCCTAGGTCCCTGTGAGCCGCTGGGGGGCAGGCGGGCTCTCCTCACACCAGGAACTGGATGGTACCTGAGTAGTCACCACCTTCTCGCAGGGCCTGAGAGCCGGGCCCCATGTGGGGCTGGACCAGAAACCTGATTGTGGATGTAAGCCCTGGGGAACTTCATTCCAGCATCAGGCCAGAGAGGGAAACCAAGGGGAATAAGGGTGGGGTGAGGGTAGGGGCCCTATTCTGACATGAGCTGCCCTCCCTCTCCAAGCAGCAGGGGCCTGAGGCCAGACCCAGCCTCCAAGGCCTCTTCCTTTTGGGCTTCCTTGGCCTGAGGGGTGGCTGACGAGGCACCTGTTCTGCACCACACAGTAAAGGGCAGGGTGCTGCACAACAGCGGGATGTAATCAGTGGGGGGGGGGGGGGGGTGACGCCAAAGCTGGTGGAGTCCCTTCTTCCCACCCCCACCCTGCCAGCCCTCACGAGAGCCTGAGGGCAGAGGAGACCAGCTCCAGACTCCTCCTCACTGACTTCTCAGCAATCTCGTCACCCGGACTGGGCGGGGCTAAGGCTGGGGACTCCTCTGGAATGACAACAAGAGGGATCTACTGATTGACCAGAGAGGCACTTGTGCCCCTTCCTCCCTGCCCAGGGCCCTCTCATCCACAAGCTCTCCTCAGAGACATTTGGATACTCTCCTCTCCCACAGGAACCTGCTCACAGGAAACGAGGGGCATCAGTTGTTGGCGCCTTGGTGTGATTTCAGCCCTTAGGTCACTTCTCCCACAATAACGGCCTGGGCCTCTTGTTGGGACAGCATGACCTGAGCTGACTGAGCCCCCCAGGCGTCCCCCATGGTCACATTTTTCCTGAGTTGAAGAGCTCCAGGCATGGGGAAACTCTAGAGGAGATATGGGGATGGGAACGGGGTGCGGGATGCAAAGGCATCCAAAGGCGCTGAAACTGTATCATCTAAGAAGATCTTGTCAGCTCAGGCTCTGCCCCCCCCTGGAAGGATAGGCACTTCTCAGAGCTCTGTCCTCGGTCAAGGTCGCTGCTCCCCCAACGCTTCTCCCAGGGTCATCTCTACAGCATACAGTGCTTCTATCACCATCCATGCTTGGTATTCTCAAATCCTTAGCTCCTCCCTGAGGTCCCTGAACACCGTGCCTGAGTAGCGGGCTGGTTTCTAACTGACACGTAGCTCCCAGTCCCTATGGCTCTGCTCCTTCTTCCAGAGCTTGATCAATAGTACTCCCATCCTCCTTGGTTTTACCACACCTAATGCCACGAGCCATCCTGGCCTCCTGGGACTCTCCCTTGCTTCCCACAGCTGCTCTCCTGCCTGAAACCTGCTGTCTATACCCTCCTCCTCTCCATCCATTCTGCCATTGCCTTAGTTAGAGCCCTGGAACACTCAATTGCCTATGGTAATATTGTATGTTCAAATTGACTTTGGGGAGCGCTTGTGCATGGTTTTCCTGCTTAGAAATGATTATCCAGGGGCGCCTGGGTGGCTCAGTGGGTTGAAGCCTCTGCCTTTGGCTCAGGTCATGATCCCAGGGTCCTGGGATAGAGCCCCACATCAGGCTCTCTCCTCGGCAGGGAGCCTGCTTCCCTTCCCCTCTCGCTGCCTGCCTCTCTGCCTGCTTGTGATCTCTGTCTGTCAAATAAGTAAATAAAATCTTTTGAAAAAGAAAAAAGAAAAAAAGAAATGATTATCCCAAATAAGTTTAGTTTTGGTTTTTAATTGTTTTTTTTTTTTAAGATTTTATTTATTTGGGGGCGCCTGGGTGGCTCAGTGGGTTAAAGCCTCTGCCTTCGGCTCAGGTCATGATCCAGGGTCCTGGGATCGAGCCCCGCATCGGGTTCTCTGCTCAGCGGGGAACCAGCTTCCTCCTCTCTCTCTCTCTCTCTCTCTGCCTACTTGCAATCTCTCTCTCTGTCAAATAAATGAATAAAATCTAAAAAAAAAAGATTCTATTTATTTGATGGACAGAGATCACAAGTAGACAGGAGGCAGTCAGAGAGAGAGAGGGAAGCAGGCTCCCCACCAAGCAGGGAGCCCGACTCGGGGGCCTGATCCCAGGACCCCGAGACCATGACTCAAGCTGAAGGCAGAGGCTTAACCCACTGACCCTCAGGTGCCCCAGTTTTTAGCTTTTTAAACATGAATTTAATATAAAGAATCAGTAACGAGGCCTCAATTCGTTGACTGTCACCAATAATTATCACGCTGAGAAACTATTGGGCAACCTTTTCAGCAAGGAGAGCTTTTAAAGTCCCTGCACTCCCGGGTGCCATTTTCATATATGTCCTATCTTAACCAGGTTTAAGTGGCACATTGTTCATTCAGGAGCATGAAGTGCTTCACCTTGTTGGGCAATCACCACCACGCCCACCCACAGAATTCTTTTCATCTTGCAAAGCTGAAACTCTGTACCCGTGAAACCCTAACTTCCCATTTCCTCCCTGGGCGACCTCCCTTCTATGCTCTGTCTCTAGGAGATTGACTGTTTTAGGTACTTCCCATAAGCGGAATCACCTGAAGCCTGCTTAAACATCTCGAGTTTTGACCTTGACCTCTCCTTTGTCTGCAATGCCTTCTCCTGACTCTCGGACTCCCACTCATCTTTTAAGACCCAGTGTGTTTCCTCCTTTGAAGCATTCCTTAACTATCAAAGTCAAGTTCATAATCTCCCTCCGACCCATTGGCGTTCCCACTGACCTAGCAAATACTTTAGTTTGCACATACCTGCAATGATTTACTTACTGAGACAGAGCTCCATGAGGCCAGGGAGCCCCTGTGCCTTTTGTTCCTCACCAAAGCCTTCACACCCTACAGAGCTGGGCTAATTAACTGAATGATGTCCCCATCTCTTCTTCAGCCCCACCAGTCAAAGATCCACAGATGTCCTGGGATCCCCCTGACCACCTCGGACCTCTCTACGGCCCTGGGCTCAAAACCTTTGTTTTTTCATTTCATTACATTGGGAAAGAACAGTTCAGCTGCCTCCCAGGGATCTCTGCAATGTCCCCAAGTGGCCTACACGGCTTCTCCCCCAGCAAGCATGACTGGTGACTTAAGTGTGGCCACCGGGCAAGATCTGTGTTCTGTAGGGGAAGCGCAGACAAGATGCCCACGGTCCACAGATGCTGCCAAAGATGAGCGGTGCTCATGGCCTCTCCCCAGCCTAGCCAAGATGGAGAGTAGGCAAATGTCCAAGTGAGGCCTAGAGCAGTTCAGGCCAGCCCGTACCTGCTGGCTCTGGGGTGGTCTGTGGGCTCCGCTCATGCCCTGCTGTTGTCACCACTGTCCCCGTCATGACCCAGCCCCGTGGACTCCTGTGTCAGGCCAGTGGCTGAGGCATCTCATGTGTGAGCAGCAAGCCTCGACCATGTCCTCCACCTTTCTGGATGGAAATGCAGCAATGGGACACCGAACATTGGACAGAGGCAGTGAGTTTCCTATTACCAGTTCTGGAACCTGACCTCTCTCTCGGAGGGAACAGTCCTTGCCAGAACTTCAAGCCTCGTGGAGATTTCTACTCAGGCCCAGTGTTGAAAGCCCAGGCGACAGGCCTTCATTGACTGTCTGGCTAGGAGAAATGCTTGGAGGTTGATGGTATTTCAAGTCAAGTGCTCCTGATTCTGGCTGGGGCAGAGGTTCCTCCTTGCTAAGAGTAATCAAAGACAGTCAGCTTCACACTTGCTGGGCAGAGAGGGGCTTGTTTGCTGACACACAGATTCCTGGACCCCATTGGATAATCCCATCATCTGATTCTGAACCTCTGGAGAATGGGGGCCCATAAATCCCCCTAATTAACAAGCTCCCACCCAGCCCCTCAGGTAATTCTTGTGCTCACTAAAGTTGGCAAAGCATTGCCTGCCCAGTCCCACAGCAGTAAATTCAACATGCTTCCCTTTCCTAGAACAGGAAGAGAAAACTCATTTCTGTCCCACGGTTCATATTTCAGCACAAGTAGCACAATTATTAAACCACCTTCCCACGAGAGCAATGGTCGCAATGGTCCTGTATTTGTCTCCAGAAATCCTACGCAGGGGTGCGTGGGGGGGGGGGGGTGTGGTGGAGGGTGGTTTTTGCCCTTGAAGGAAGTTATGAAGGAAGAAGCAAAGGAGAACACAAGAGGAAGGTAATGAGAAAAGAAGAGGGTTTGTCTTTCAGGCAAACTGAGAGCCCAAGACCCGTTAGCCTGTGGGGTCACAGGAGAGATGAAGACTGATGAGGGGCCTGACGGCAATATAAAATCTCATGCCACAGCAGGGCTGGATCTCAAAAACATTATACTGAGTGAAAGAAAGCATCACAGCAGAATCAAACAGTAAGTTCCATTTATATGTGACTTTTTGAAAACTAGCAGAAGCAAATAGCATATTGCATAGGAATGCATACATAGGCCATGACATTGTAAAAAGCATAAAGGAATGATGGCCCTAGAATCCAGGTGGGTCCCCTAAGCTACCTCAGTGAGACCAGGGACGACAAGGGACCTCAAAGGTACTGATCCATTTCCAGTTCTTAAGCAGGTGGTGGGCAGGCACTCAGATGTGGTGACAGGGACCTAACGCACATCGTTTCGCACAGATGATATATGAAGGTTTTAAAACATACATATGCAATAGGGAGCAGCATGACTATGAACATGACTTGTTCATCAAACTGAAATACTAGGAAAAGGAAGCCCCTTGTGGAATTTGGGGCCGGTAGCACTTGAGTGAATAAAAGGAAGTCCCTTTCACCAAGGGGACTGTGGGTGTCCCGCACTTGATACTGACTAATCTTGCCTCTGGGACAGGGATGTGTAGGTAAATGAGGTCTTGGGCACCTGATCAGGAGAGGAAATACAGTGTCCAGGACCGCAGGGTTTGGGCTGAGGGCCACGTAGCAGAGCCAGGTCTTAGAGGGAGAGGGGACAAGCCAGGGTCAGTAAATCCAAAGGAGCCAAAATGGGACAGAGGAACTCAGACTGGAAACCAAGCAAGTGGGACCAGAGGAGCGGGAGTGAGAGGGGGTAATCCAAAGGCGCCAGCCTGTAAGAATTCTCGGAGCTGGATACGGGCTCCCTCTGGGACTAAGGGCGACCTGGTCTGTGGCAACCTTCTGGAAGCAGACCTGACGTGAAGGTGGATGTCTGCCCCAAAGGTGACGTTAGTAGACAGAGCCACAGATGGCCAAGAGCAGCCCCCCAGGGCAGAACCTGAGCTGGCCCCAATAACCACAGCCCCTCTCCCTCCAGGGACAGAAGCGACCTTAGAAGCAACTTGTCCACTTTGTGGCTCAGTGTAGAAATCCCTTCTCCAACCTGTCGCATACTTCCAAGCTCTGACTATTTCAGAGGTTCAGGACTTCTGGAGGGTTCTGTCCCATTGCAAATATTCATGCTCTCTTATCTAATCCTTTGTTCGTAGCTGAATTTCAGCCTCCTTGGCATATTTCCCCACTTGAGTCATCTCTGCTTTCAGGAGCTATGCAAAATTAGCCAAGTCCCTTCTGGACCCACCAGGTTAGCAGGGTTATGGGTTCCAGCCAATAAGTAGAACAAGGTCCGATAGGGGGATGCTTTGGTTGACCCAAAGATGTGCCAACCTGACGGCATCTCAAAGAAGGACTTCCTGCTGTCAGCACACAGCCTCCAGCTGGTCGGGGCTGGCCAAGAGCTGCCTCACGGAAACCAGTGACCACCGGCAGGGTGTCTAAAAGCCAGCCACAGCATCCCCTCACGAGCCCCACATCTGCCCATTTGTCAGGCCTGCATCTCAGCATCACCACCCTCTGTGCCCAGTCCCACTTCGGCTCCCTGACCTTCACAGGTGTTTATCCCCAATGAATGTCCCGCTCACCAAACCCCAGCTCAGCACCTGCTTCCAGAGAGCCCTGTCTGCGATAACCCTGTCTGCTAGGGAGTCTCTACTACAGATTAAATGAAAGAAGAGGTGCTTTTGGACCCTCTAGCAAAGAAAAAAAAATAGTGGTTCCATTTTTGGATACTTTATTCTCTGTAGCCTTTGCTAAGAATCTGGGGTTTCCCTAAGAACTCTTTCAAAGCAAACAGGCAAGGATTTTATTTAAGAAAGAATCCTCTGCAACTCTCCAACCTGAGCAGATTGTTCCAGTGAACAGTTCAGAATGGGCCAGACTGCAAACACGCTCGGCTCCCTGCCCCTGTGGGGGGGCCAGGGGAGAGGGTTGGAAAAGCCACCACTCTCTTCTATTTATTGATGCCAGTATGGGATTTGCTAGCACAAACCAGCAGAACAACCTGGCAGTTTCCACTTACTTGGAAAGGGTTTCCTTTCAAGTTCAATTCCATTTCCAGTCCCAGAATTCTCAAAAGCCACAGCTCCCTGCTTCTCCCTCCTCTAGACCCACAGTACTGATCGTTCTTGCCTCATTTTATGTAATTAATTATACACCACTATAGGACGATTTCTCGGGCTGCTAGCTAGTCAGCTCATTTACTTTTCCCTTGATTATTATTTTCTACTAATAACAAAACAGCAACCAGCTACGAGCCTGGATTTATTTAATTAATTTATTTATTTATTGGTAGGAAGAAGACTGTACCAGGCTTCTTCCTAGCATGGCTGTTGGCTTAAATTACAAGGAATGATTTCTTTGATTTCTAATCCTTTCCTTTTTTTTTTCTCCCCTTAAGATTTTATTTATTTATTTGACAGAGAGGGAGAGAGAAAGAGAGAGTACAAGCAGGGGGAGCATACAAGCATGGGGAGAAGCAGGCTCCCCAAGGAGCAGGGAGCCCAATGTGGGGCTTGATTCCAGGACCCTGGGATCACAACCCAAGCCGAAGGCAAATGCCCAACTGACTGAGCCGCCTATGTGACCCTCTAATCCTTTCTTTTTAAGTGACTTTTGTTATCACCATCTCTTATTTTATTATTATTTAAAAAGAAGTCCATTATATCAGTTTCCTATTGCTGCTGTAACAAATTACCACAACCTCAGTGGGTTATAACAAATCCAAATTTATCATCTTCTAGTTCTGTAGGTCAGAAGTCCAAGTGGCTCTCACTGGCCTAAAACCAAGGTGTCAGGAAGGCCCCATTCCTTTTTTGGAGGCTCTAGGACAGAACCCATTTTCCTACCTTTTCCAGCATTTCTGGGCTCCTGGCCCCCTTCCATCTTCAATGTCTGGTGGAGTCTTTCTTGGAGGCACCAATCTTCTGTGCCTGCCCCACCCACACCACATTTAAAGAGCGCTGTGACTACATTGGGTCCACCTGGATAATCTCCCTTTCTCCAGGTCAGTTGTTTAACAACATCAATTTCAACTCAATTCCTCTTTGTCATGTAAGCTTACATATTCGCAGACTCTGAGGATTCAGACGCAGACATGTTTGGGAGGTCATTATTCTGCCTACAACATACATGTTCACTGTAGGAAATTTAGAAATAAGAAAAGGTATAAAGGAGAATATATAAACCACTTCCAATCCCACTGCCCAGAGATAACCAAAAGTTTAGTGGATATTCATCCAGTCCTTTGTTCCGTGTGTGGTTTATTTTTTCCTTTGTGAACTAGATTTGGATAACACTACGGTATTGAATAATTTTCCTTAATAATATACATATATTTCCATGCTATTAAATATTTTGCTACATTCCATTTCTTAATGGCTATCTAGGATTCTACTACGTGGATGTCCTCTAATTTAACTTAGTTAATCTTCTGTTGCAAGACACATAATTTATCTCTAACTTTTCCTTATGCCTAATAGCCCTGTGGCAAATACCCCTAAAGCTACATCTTTAAACACATTCTTAGGATCCATTCCCTAAATGCTGGGTACCAGTCATATCATTTGTCCTGCAAAGTGGGATGTTTTTGAGAATGGAAAAGGGTGATCTTAAAAATTAACAGTCACTAATAATTAACAATAAGCCCGGACTGAGGGGGGCACAATATATATTCCCCACCCCGCCTCCTGAAATGTTGCAAGGATTCACCTTCCCACCAGCAGCCCCCAAGTATCCTTGCTCTAAACCCTAACCAAAACTGACGGTCCTCTTCCCGCCCCCAGTTGCATCTTCCCAAGACTGAGAACCACACAGGGGCGAATGCCACTGTAACTCTCACTGGAGCGGTGGCAGTCGCAGGCCTGTTTCTTACGGCAGGGAGAGGAGAGCCAAGTCATTCTTGGCCCTCATTCCCAATGATTTTCCTTAAGGTGAGTCTATCCTGGCTCCGGATGGAGCACAGGCTGGATCAGCTTCAAGGCAGTGGTAACCGACCTCCCCTCCCTACACAAAGGGGCAGGTATGGGCTCAGCTAGAAGAGACACCTTCCCACAAAGCTTCCCCAGGCCCTGGCCGGTGTCCCCGGGGAGCCCTACAACAGGACAGTATTCTCTGAGCACATTCAACTGACAAACTTGCCTAAGCAAGAGACACGGACCCTGAAGCCAGGAACAAGAGCCTGAAGCTGCCGTCTGTTTCCTACACGGAGAGCGAGAGCGTTTCAAGGACCAAGTTACACTTTCTCATCAGAGGACTTCCTTTTGGACAGAACCCTCGGAAACCATCAACTGTCAAGAACACACTCAAATAAGGCGGCTGCTGAAACCACAAAACCTAAAAGCCTAAATTCATTGTGAAGATGTTTCCTAACATTCAAATGGGGACTTTTTTCCTTCTTTTTTGTATTTGCTTGTTTTGTTTTTTAATTTTAGTAGAGGTTCCTTGAATCAGGCCACCAAGACGACCAAATGTTCTCTGGGCAAAGACCCAGGCGGATGCACCAAGGAGCCTGGCTCGGCTTCTAGAGACTGAAAACGGGTATTGTGAACGCAGACACGGAGACAAGAAAGCAAGTCATCGGACTTCTTGCCACAGACATTTCTGACTCTCTGAGTCCAGTAACCCAGAGGCCATTCAGATGACATTTGACTCATTCTTGTTGATTCATGGGCTGGAGAACAAACCCAAGTGGGCCCTGGTAGCAGTCTAGTTCTGGAGCAGTTTCACTTGTAAGCAACTGGCTGGCTGCTTAGAGAGAATGTAAGCCTTCGGAAACAAAGGAAAACATTCCCGGTGACATTTTGTAAGCATACCTGCAAACTGTGCTCTGTTTGTCAAGCTGGAAAATGGCAAACTGGGCTCTGTTGGTGAAATGAGCAAGAGGCGGAGCCGGTTAGCCTGGAGCGGGGACTGGCCAGTCCCTAGATGTCTAAAGCTGGGACATTACCTCTGAAATAACTGTTCTTCTTAAATTTGATGTCTTAGTGCAGATGTTCATTTGGAGATCTAGGCTGTTTGATACAAGCAAAAGCAGAGTTTGGGAATCACCACCAGCCACAAAAGAGAGCCCCAGCAATTTGGAAGAAGAAAACACTGACCTGGAAGGTGAAGTGTGTTGGAATCCTTGCAACAAAAATCAGCTTCTGTATTCAGAAGGATGGGGCCAGAAGGTCCTGAATCCAGACCTACAGCATGGCCTCCCAAGCAGACCCTGCACTGAGAGTGGAGCCTGACTCAGGGCTCGATCCTAAGACCCTGAGATCATGACCTGAGCCCAAATCAAGAGGTGGTCACCTGACAGAGTTACCCAGGTGCCCCTTCCAGTGGATTTCTATAAAGATATCTTCGGATGCTAAAGATAGGGTTAGGTAGAGAAGGGATAAATGTTCAACCTATTCTTAGCTCCTAGGCCCTCGACTCCTAAATTCCCATATGGGTGTCATCTGTTATAGGTCCTGACCCTGGTGAGAAGACCGACACAGCTGGCTTCAGGCCTTTGCATCCTTTGCGTTTGCAATTCCTTCCCCCTCACATATCCACTGACCTACTCCCTCTCCTCACTCGGGTCTCTGCACAAATATCACCTGCTTATAAAATTTTGCCTGATGAATTACCTTATCAGAAGTAGCCCTACCATCCCCCTGCCTGACTTCCCTTTGTCACACTTCATTAGTACTCTCCTTTATGTGATATATTTAAGTGCCTAATACCTTGTCCCCCCAGTTGAAATGTAAGACATTTGTATTTACAGCCAGGTCCCCAAGTCTAAGGACAGTGCCTGGCACCTAATAAGAGTGCAATAAATATTTGTTGAATGAGTGAATGGATCTTAAAGTTAAGGTTGAGGCAAACACCAAACAGCCGGTCTTTCACCAGACAGATAGGGACTCACCTGAGAGGTATGCTGGAGAGAAGCAGGGTTTGAAGTGGCTTTGGGGATAAGATGGGGTGGGGAGAGTGCCAAGAGCCATGGCTAGTGGCCCCACAGTTGTAGACAGCACAGGTGGACAGAGCCCAGGCGCTGTGTTTGGTAGCAGCTCTCGTCAAACCCTGGCAGAGAACAGCCTGGTTAGAACTAGAAAAGTCTAGAGGAATTTTTTGACTAATGAGCAAACTGATGTCCAGAGAGGCTTACGTGGCAGAGCAGGGATTCACGCTCAGGTCTATCCAACACCAAGTCAACTCTTCTCTCTAAAATGCAACACTGCCACCCCAACAGTGGGAGGAAAGAATCCCAGGAAAACTGCTCTGTAAACCTTTCACCAGTGGCTACTCTAAAGGTAGAAAGCAGACTCTAAACAATATTTCCTCTGAATTTTTACAATTCGCTATCAAACAACAACTCTGGACTTTTCTATAACAGCATTGTTCAACAGAACTTTCTACAACAATAGAAATATTCTATTTCTGTGCTGTCCAGTACAGAAACCCCGCATCACATGGAGCTAGTGAGCATGTGTGACTGAGGAAGTGAATTTTACATTTTAAATTGGAGAGAGAGAGGGCAAGAGGGAGGGGGAGAGGGAGAGAGAGGGAGGGAGACAGCGTGGTCGGGTGTGTCCTGGTAGTAATGTCTCCTCAGAGCCACAAGATGGCACCATTGCTCAGACTCTCCTCTGAAAAGCCAATCCAGGGGTTTGGGGTTCCCAGCTCTCCTCCCTCTCTTCCGGTCTCTGCCCATCTGTCTGTCTTAGGTCTTTCTTCTTCCCCACCTCCTCTCTTCCTCCTCTTCCCCACAACGCTCTTCTTCAGTCCTGACTTCATGACTTTCTGGTGGCCCAATATGACAGCAGAGGACCTTGTACAAAGCTGGGAGCAACAAGGATCCCTGAGATTGGTATTTGGTCTCTGCCCATCTGTCTGTCTTAGGTCTTTCTTCTTCCCCACCTCCTCTCTTCCTCCTCTTCCCCACAACGCTCTTCTTCAGTCCTGACTTCATGACTTTCTGGTGGCCCAATATGACAGCAGAGGACCTTGTGCAAAGCTGGGAGCAACAAGGATCCCTGAGATTGGTATTTGGCTACAGAAGCACAGAGCTTGGCTCATTGGCCATGGCTGGAAAGGCACTCCGGATCCTGCTGTGACTGCCCTGGAACCCGCCTGTGCCTTGGGAGGCCTTCAGGGACAATCTTAACAGTTTTTTTTTGTTTGTTTGTTTGTTTTTAAGATTTTATTTATTTATTTGACAGAGAGAGAGATCACAAGTAGGCAGAGAAGCAGGCAGAGAGAGAGGAGGAAGCAGTCTCCCTGCGGAGCAGAGAGCCCGATGTGGGGCTCGATCCCAGGACCCTGAGATCATGACCTGAGCTGAAGGCAGCGGCTTAATCCACTGAGCCACCCAGGCGCCCCTTTCAGGGACAATCTTGTTCTCTCACTCTTCCCCTTACTGTGTTCTTCCCATCAAGACCCCTCCCCCTAATAAAACGTCCCCCACTCACCCCACCACACACACACACACACAGATCTTGGAAGCTCCTGCCCTGGGATCCTGTCCCAGAGGTCATCACTGGAATGTCTCCGGAGAAACTATAAACGCAGAGAGAATGTCCCCTGGTGAGGGTTTTGTGGTCTCCTTTGTTATTTTAGCCTAAGGACAAAGCCGCCAGCTTGGGGATGGTGGGTGGAGCTTGCAATATTTTTCCAAGATTTTTGCAGTTGGGGAATCAATCCCCAGGGACAGGGCAGGGCTGCAGGCTAATTCCAGTACAGTAGGATCAGGACTCTGAAAACACAGAGGAAACTTCAAAGCTCTTCCGGGAATCTGAATGGGAAGGGGCCCTGCGGAAGGTGGCTGTCAGCTTTGCAGGAACCACCTTCTTGTTTTGAGCTGGGCCTGCCACTCTTCAAACACAGCCCGAAGGTCCCTGCTCAGCTCAGCAGACTCAGGATTCACCCAGGCCCTGAAGGCAAACACAGGGAGGGCAGGGCCCCCTAGAGCTGGGGTCTGGTTCTAAAAGTTCTCTGGCCTTAAGAGTTGAGGCCTGTTTGATCTCTGCAGACTGAGCCTGTCGCCACAGAAACTCACCCACACCTGCCCTGCCTCCTTCCCAAACCTGGTCAAAGTCTGACACAGCTACTTTGCAGGGAGTAATCAGAATTATGAATGCCAGAAGGTCATTTGAGGTAATAATTAGGACAATCATTAATTTCTGAGGCCTAAGTGACTCATTTATCTCTGATATGCACAGGAATCAAAGGAGGGTATTTATAGCTTAGAAACAAATCTCCCATTCTTTCCCTTGTTAAATAAAAAATAAAAGGCTCCAGGGCCCTCTTCCTTACCCATCTCTTTCCTGCTGGTCCTGTCTTAACTGTCCTCGTACAAAAACCAGCCCGCCTCTCCCTTATCTCTACTTTTGTTCTTTCCTCTTGAAGAATCACGGCAGGTCCAGTTGTTCTCTGCCCAGCTCTGAGGGTCTTGGCTGCAGCTGTGGAGTCAATGAGGCCGATGCCTCTGTCCCCTGGGGGGCATCAAGTGGGCTCTCCTTGGAAACTTACCTCATCTTCGCTTTGCCTCGGTATATGGATCAGTGCTAGGTTACAAACCTGGCCCTGTCACTTACTAGCTGTGTGACCTTGGGCAACTTACTTAAATTCAGCCTCCCAATCTGTGAAATAGGGATGGTAATTGCATCTAAGTCTGGCTTATGAGAATGACAGAAGGCAAAATATGTAAAATGCTTTAGCGCAGAGCCTGGGACAAAATAATTTGTCAAAACCTCAAAATCCTTATTTCGTTTTCAAGAACTTGTAGCAGCTGTGCAAACTATGTCTTTCATGTTCTGTTGTGCTCTAGGAGATGACGTAGGATGCACGGAGCCCCATGGGGGACCCCGTACAGCTACTGCCCAGTTGTAATAGGAATCAGACCATCGTGTGTCTGTATGCTGGGTTAGGGTGGGGGGTGGGGTCTTCTGCCTTAAGGAGTCTGTGAGATGGGCCCAGGTGAGTTTCTCAACCTCTGCACCATTGACAGTTCCGTCCAGGTAATCCTCTGTAGGGAGGTGTCATCCTAGGCATTTTAGAATGTTTAGCAGCATCTCAGGCCTCTTCTCACTAGGTGCCAGTAGCAGCCTTCTAGTCGTGACATTGGAAATGTCTCTAGACATCACCACAGGTCCCCTGGGAGGCAAAATTGCCCTTAGTTGAGAACCACTGGTCTAGGCAGATTGGCAAGTGTGGACATCTCCCCCAGGTGCCCGGTGGAGCTAAGGTGAGGGGGCAGGAAGGAGCGCCATCAGAGAAGAGACTCTCCTGCCCAAGGCAGTGCACAGGCAGACTTCAGAGTTGAGAACAAAGGTTAGCCTTGGAAGGTGAACAGCCCCATGGTTTTCTCTATTCAGAACGGGCCCGGTTGTTCGGGACACAGTGCCCTGCTTCGATGCGTACCTCTGGGTGGCCCATAGCCAAAGCTCAGACACATAATCCTGTCCAGCCCCAGCAGCCCTGGCCAAGTGCCCCAGAGGCCCAGAATGCTCGCTGACCTTGGGCAAACCACTCGACATCTCTGGGCCTTAGGAGCGGTATCTGTAAAATGAGGACAACAAGAGCATTTACCTCATAGGCTCATTAGGAGGTTTCAACGATGTATTATTTGTAAAGTACTTAGAACAGAGTCGGGCACATGGCAAGTACTCAGGGTCTGTTAATAAGTCCGAACCCAAAAGGAAACCGCTACAGACCAGGAGACACAGGCTTCTCTGTAAGTCAGAATTTGCCCCTGCTGTGACGTCAGGCCCAGCAGTTGCATTTCCTGTGGGCCCCTGGCCATCTGCCCCATGGCTGAAGGGGTCATGAACCCCTGGGGGACCCCCCCCAACAGAGGCAGTTGCTCTTAAAGTTAAGTTCCTTTGACCAGACGGAAAACTCAGTGTGGACGGCTTCACAACTTCCCATTTGACGGCCCCTGGGGATTTCTTTGATTTGAGAGTGTTGGGAGGACAACCTTTCCCTCTGCCAACTTAGGTGGGAGGGGTGGGGGTACGGAGCAGATTAATAGGAGAAAAGACGACGTGTGTACACACACTGAGTGCGGGAGCACCAAGGAATGGGTAACTTACTGAAAAACCAGAGGTAAGTGTGTACATACCAATTTACCAAGGGGGGGAGGGGCTTAGAACTTCAAAGGACGGATGGTTCTGATGAGGCCGGCTTACACAATTTCTCTGGGAATGTCCCTATGCCCCACATCAGTGCCTCCCTGACTGAGGCCCCCCTGGAGGGGTAAGGGCGATGGTTGTGGGGGTGGCAGCTGCTTCTCCAAAAGCTCTGTGCTAGTCAGATATGGGAAGTCCAGATGAGGCTTCTGTGCATCTGCTGTTGTTGGTCCCTTCAACAACAGAAGTACCTGGGGAGGGAGAAGGAGTGAGGGGAGGAATCAGGGTGAGTGGATGTGGCCTTTTGGGAGCCCTAACACTTCTGCCTATTAGAGAAAGCAAAACCCTAGTCAGGAAGCCTCCCAAAACCCAAGCAGGAAAAGCCACTCAGAGTTGCCAACTGCACTGTGTTAGTTGTCCATCACTAGGTAACAAATTATCCTAAAACATCACAGCTTAAACAATAAATGTTTATCGTCTCTAACAGTATCCAAGAGTCAGGAACTTGGAAGCAGCTTAGCTGGGTGGGCCTGGCTCAAGGTCTCTCGGGAGGTTGTAATCAATCAGTATGCCAAATGGGGCTGCTGTCATTTGAAGGCTTGGCTGGGGGCTGTAGGATCCGCATCTAAGATGCCTTCTGTCACAGCTGTTGGCAGGAGACCGCAGTTACTCACTGCATGAACCTGTGATATGGCTGCGTGTGTGTCTTTACGGCATGGCATTAGCTTCCTCCGGAGTGAGCAGCCCCAGACAGGAAGGAATGCAGAAGTCATAATGTCTTTATTGAGCTGGGCTTAAAGGCATGTACTGTCACTTTCATTGTTCTGTTGATCATCCAGATCAACGCTGGTACAAGGTGGGACACTATACCAGGCCACAAAAACCAGGAGATGGGGATCGCTGGACACTGTCTTAGAGGCTATCTACCCCACCGCCCCAAAAGAATGTTCACCTTGCCACTGGTCCAGATGTCAGCCCAGCTTAGGTACATCCTTACAGAAGCCTCTCAGATGAAAATCCAGGGCACTAGGGTGGGATTTGGTGCTGCTGACCCCTGCCTTAGTCTGCCTCCTCACTGAAAAGCATACCCACTCAGAATTGGGTCATGAGTCATCCCTGTGGTGGAGTAAAGACTACATGCAAGGCACTGGGTGGAAGAAGCACAGGGCTCAAGGACCCCTCTCTGAGTCAAGACTGGGAAATAAAGCCTTCACTCGAAAATAATGATGATGATGGTGGTGGTGGTGGTAGTAATGAGAAGAAGAAGAAGAAGGAGGAGGAGGAGGAGGAGGAAGAGGAGGAGGAGGAGGAGAGAAAGAGGAAGGAGAAGGAGGAGGAGGAGAAAGAGGAGGAGGAGAAGGAGGGGAAGAGGAGGGAGAAAACCATGCAATTTTTTAATTGTAAGATGTTGGCTCAAGATCATAGAGGAGGGGACATGATGGGACTGAGGCACTTCTGCAGGCTTCAAGGAGGAGATAGGACATGAATTAAGTCCTATCACCCAAGACCCTTCCTAAGTCCCAAGTCCAGATATGGGGAACTACGGACAGCTTCCCACTGCTTCCTGCTGTTTCATGCCTCCCGGCCATTGCATATACTCTTTCCTTCAGCAGAAATCCCTTTCCCCCATTCCTCCCCTTCTTGTTAACTCCATTTCTCCTTTCAGACCAGCTCAAGGAGCACTGCCTCCAATAAGCCATCGCTGATACCCTCTCATCTGATGTAGCTGCCCTCCACTGTGGTCCCAAAGCATGCTTACCTCCCACAGATCTCTACTACACTCCACTCACCACCTGCTCCCCATTAGACTTGAATCTTCTTGAGGGGAGGCAACAATGTCAGATTCATATCATATGGTGCCTAGCACAGTGCCTGGTGCATACTCACACTGAATATAGGTTTGTAAAAGAAAAGGAGAATGCACAAGAGGAAGAGAGAGAAGGAGGATAGGCTCAGGAGAGAGCAATAATGTATCATCTTTCCTCCTCCCCTTCATTCTCAAGAGTAGGGCTTCAAGCAATATCAGAGCCGTTGGCCCAAACCACTTTCTTCTATCCCTCCACTGCCCAACCAAAGTAAGCTGGGCTGTTCTAGTCTCTACCATCCAACACATTGTTTGAGAAATCGCATGCAGAAAAGAGAGGAGCTGCAACAGTATTTGTTCCCAGAATATCTTGACTTTACTAGAGGAGCTTGAGACTACCTACAGGTGGAAAGCACCCCATGGTGACAATACCTGGTGACCCACCAGGTTCCCTGAAAGCAGCCAATAGTGCTGACTGGGGAATGTCTATGATTAAGTGACTGAAGGGCATAACAGGGTGACCCCAGAATGAGCTCGACTGTAGGACTGAAAGAGTGGGGACACCTGATGTACCCCAGAGTAGCCCAAGGCCACTCTCTGGCTCCACTCTGCCTAGATCCCTAAGTGATAGTTCTCTCTGCCAGCCCGGGGCACATGTTAGCCTCCTGGTTATTCATAGCCACTCACTCACATGCTCTTTCCACATGCATCAGGTTAATATTCTATCTATTAACTGGTGGCGTGTTTTGGTTTGCTTTGGTTTTCTGTTTGTTGAAACCTTGTGTGCTGAGAGTGAATTAGCGATACTCCTTGGTTCAAGGCACACCATCTTTATTAGCATATGTGGGGCTCTTTTTATTTCACTTTTTTTTCCTTCTCTTTGTCCTATCCCCAGCCTCATTTTTTCCTTTTACCATTGCTGTGATTCTGTGTCCTGCCAATCCATATTCTTACTTATATCCAGACCCAGTATTGGTATTATTGGTATTGGTATTATTGGTATTGTTTTGTGTGTAGTTTTTTAAAGATTTAGTTATGCCCTTCAACATACGAATGAATAAAGAAGATGTGGTACATATATACAATGGGATATTATGCAGCCATCAGAAAAGATGAATACCCAACTTTTGTATCAACATCGATGAGACCGAAGGAGATTATGCTGAATGAAATAAGTCAAGCAGAGAAAGTCAATTATCATATGGTTTCACTTACTTGTGGAGGACATCAGGAGAAGGAAAGGAAAAGTGAATTGGGGTAAATCGGAGGGGGAGATGAACCATGAAAGACTATGGACTCTGAGAAACAATCTGAGGGTTTTGGAGGGGAGGAGGTTGGGGGATGGTTGAGCCTGGTGGTGGGTATTGAGGAGGGCACATATTGCATGGTGTGGTGCATAAACAATGAATCTTGGATCACTGAAAAAGTGAAATAAAAAATTAAAAATAAATAAATAATTTATATATTTGTTTGTTTATTTATTGGCAGAGAGACACAGCGAGAGGGGGAACAGAAGCAGGGGGAGTGGGGGAGGGAGAAGCAGGCTGCCTGCTCCAGGAAGCCCGTTGTGGGGCTCCATTCTAGGATCCTGGGATCATGACCTGAGCCAAAGGCAGACACTTAATGATCGAGCCACCCAGGTGCCCCTTGTGTGTATTTTTTAAAACTATGCTGGAGCAGTCTTTAGGGGATATATATATATATATATATATATATATATATATCTATATCTCAGTCTTGTCCAGTCAGCATGATGAGATTTTGAGATGGCACCAAGTTGATTTGAATAAACATGGACCAGAGCATTTCTTTTATCTGCTGAATAGTACTCATTTCATAGAACATTTATCTGCTTTCCTCTTAATGAATTTCTAGGTGTTATGGTGCTTTTTTCCATTTTAACTGGCTCTTTGGTGTAAATAAATTTCTAGGTGTTTCCAAATCCTCACTATTACAAATGATTCTATAAGAACTTATTCACATGTGTTTCTGTGGGGGCTTGGGCAAGACTTTCTCTGGGTTCAGCGTCCAGGAGAGCCCGGCTGTAGGATCGACCTGTATTGTTTCACTTAATACTTCCAAACTGCTTCCCAGAAAGTTATACCTGTCAACATTCCCATGAGACTTTGTTTTCCTTCGCCTTCGGCAGCACTTGATATTATCCAACTTTTTAATATTTGCCAATCTGATGTGCCAAGACCTATACATCATAACGAAATTTTCCCCAATTTTTCCTTTCCAACCCCATCTGTGGTTTCCCCATTCAGTGTCAGATTGTTCTCACTCCTGTGGGGAAGGGGTATAATGGCCAAAAGCATAAGATGGGGAGGAGGGACAAGTGTTTCCTTCTGGCTTTGGGGTTTCAAAATCCTTGATTCTTGGAGGCCCCAAAAGGGTTCATAGCACAGAAAAGGGATTTTGCGGGGGGAAAAACATCATGAAAAGGAGAAGGGAAAGGAGGCGTCCCCTTTGACCCAGCCCCACTTGACCAACAGGGAGCAAGCAGGGTGAGGAGAGCATTGGAAGGAAAGTCCCTACGGACCTTGTCAAACAGTGATGGCTGAATCAGGTGCCATAAACACAGAAAATGAGCCAGGTTTAAGGTCAATGGGGAGTGGCAGGGACCGTGTTTCGCTGGATGCCACCTTCCTCTAACACTTCTCCGCTCTGGCTGCAATATGGAGGTCTACCCCGGCATTGCCAGATCTTCCCATTTTTTTCAAGAGACTCCAAAACCAGATTTTTTTATGTGGAAGCTCCCCTTTAAAAAGTTACTGTGGAAAACGTCAGACACATTTAAAAATAAATAAATTAGTTTAATGAACTTCCTTGTACTCATCCCCAAATTTCCATAATGGCCAATTTTGTTTCATCTATTACGCCACCCACTTCCCCCTTACCTTTGACTATTTTGCAGTAAATCCCAGACACACCATTCTCTTCGTATCGATAAGGACTCATGTTTCTAACTATGACACAATATCATAACTAAATAAAACCCCAATAATTTCACATCAAATAGCCTGTCAATGTGAAAAGTTACAATTTTCTCAGGAAGCTCATAAATATTTATTTTCTATTGCTTTATTTTTTACAGTTTGTTTGAAGCAGGATCCAAAGTACATGCATTGCAAGGGATTGGTGATGCTAAGTTTCTTTTCATCTACAGGTTTGAACCCCATGTTTTTGTCCCTTGCAATGTATTCGTTAAAGAAGCGAGGTCTTTTGTCATATAATCCCCTACAGTCTGGGTTTTGCTGGGGTCATTTCACATGCTTCTCTGTTTTATACATTTCCCGATAACTGGTACTTGGATCGAAAAGCTAAAGCTCTACTTAAAAAAAAAAAAAAAAAAAGGTGCGTCATCTTTTGAAAAGAATCTTTAAATACATCTGGGTCAGACAAAATACCTGCTGGACTGGATTTGACCTGCGTGCTACTGATTTGCTTCCTCTGGCTTAGATGTTAGTGATGGTGGACAAAAGGCTTCGGGGACCTCCGTCCTGAGCTGAGCCCCAAGGAGAGAGCAGCATCCCAAAAGAACGTGTAGGATCTGAGAGCAGGAGGACCTGCGCCTCACTTTCCAGAGAGAATCGCAGTCAGAGGGGTGGCAAAACCCCAGAGAAGGGAGGAGGGTGTGCGGCTTGTCGAGGTCAGGCGGAGGGATTTTGCCGGCCCTCAGGTGCGGGGCACACAGGGCTAGAGAGATGGCCTGTGCTGAGAAAGCCTGCATCTCCATAGCAACTAAGGAGCATCTGCCTGGCTCCACCCCCATGCCATGGGAAGTCCTCCAGAACTGGACAACCCAGGGAAAAGGAGGCAGATTCCAAATGGCTAGGCTGAAGATCAGGATTTCTTGTTTGGAATGGAAGCCTGTATTAGAAGTCCAGTTGTAGGGGCGCCTGGGTGGCTCAGCGGGTTAAAGCCTCTGCCTTCGGCTCAGGTCATGATCCCAGAGTCCTGGGATCGAGCCCCGCATCGGGCTCTCTGCTTGGCTGGGAGCCTGCTTCCTCCTCTCTCTCTCTCTGCCTGCCTTTCTGCCCACTTGCCTACTTGTAATCTCTATCTGTCAAATAAATAAATCTTAAAAAAAAAAAAAAAAAAAAAAGAAGTCCAGTTGTAGTAAGGCAAACAGAGTAGTTTAGGTTTCTTCGACACCCGACTTTGCAGACTGAGTCTTGTACCCATCACACATGGAAGCTTCTGGGGACCCCTTAACCCCCTTGCACCACACCTCAGAGCTGAGCACTGGGGGGCAGTGGTCTCTTTTTTGTGAGAAAACTTGACAGAGGAGAAAATCACTCAGAGACCACTACTGATTCTGGAAATTCTCCTTCTGCTTGATTTTGATGGAATTATTCATCTAACTTTCTGGATTTTGTCTTTTTAAAAAACATTTGAGTGTACTTCATAATTAATTTACTAATGGATTGTTTTTTTTTCAGTCTGAACTGAGGCTCTTGTTTTTAGTAGAAGAATTATGACTACATTCATTTACCATTATGTTTAGTCATTTCCTGGGTTCATATTTTGTTTCAATTTTTGTATTTCCTTGTCTCTTTTCCATTAAGTATTTTGTTTATTTGTACTCTGCAAGTAAGTATGTATGGTAAGTCATATATATATATATTTTTTTTCAGCAGTCATGGGCAACTAACTTAATGAAAAAAAGTCAACTTGAGAAAGTGAGATCAGACCTGTAGTTACCAGAGGTGGGATGTGGGGGCGGGGGAGTTGGGGGAAGGTGATCAAAGGGTACAAACTTCTAGTCATAAGAGAAATAAGCACCAGGGATGTAACGTACAACACAATGACTAGAGCTAATAGTGCTATATAACACATATAAGAAAGTTATTAAGAGGGTAAATCCTAAGAGTTCTCATTATCAGGAGAAAATTGTTTTCCTTTTTTTCTTTTCTTACTTTTTATTGTATTTATATGAGAGGAGGAGAGATGTTAGCTGAACCCATTGTGGCAATCATTTCATCAAACCATCATGCAATATACCTTAAGCTTATAGTGATGATATCGATTATTTCCCAATAAAACTAGGGAAAAAAAAGAAAGAAGGGGAAAAAATTCCATTTCTTTACGGATAATTTTTTTTTAAGATTTTATTTATTTGAGAGAGAGAAAACATGAGGGAGAGGGAGAGAATCCAAAGTAGACTCCATACTGAGCACAGAGCCCGATGTGGGGCTCAAACTCAGTCGTGAGATCATGACCTGAGCCAAAACCAAGAGCGGGACCCTCAATCAACTGAGTCACCCAGGCACTCCCTTTATGGCTAATTTCTTAGGTTAGTTGACTGATGCTTGCTTTGATCACTCTTTAAGTGTGTTTTATACTGTACTTTTCAAGTGTATATACAACACATCCTTTCCTCTAGTAACTGATTTCTCTGAAAGGGCAATTATTAAATGTCTTAATATTTGTGGCAGATTAAGTTTGGATCCAGGATCATAGGAAGTTCATGCATCCTGGGTCGATAAAGAAATGAAGTTAGAAGTTTTGTTTCCCAGAAATCCATATTGTCCAGAACTATCTAGGAAATCAGCTGAATATGCATGAAAGCACATGATCATATGGTTTACATTCTTCCATCAGGTCCAAAGAATAGTGTCTGTCCAATCTCTTGCTAAACTACAGTAAATCGTAATTTGCTATTCTCTGTATCTACTCGTTTAGTAATTCTGTTAAAATGGAAATCTGGCTAGTTGGGTATCCATTCATTTATTTCTTCATTCAATTATCATTTCTAAAGATAGATAATAAGAAAAACAAACAAAAAACCCTTTTTTTTCTATATTTAGTCCTAAAAACACTCAGAACTTTAAACTCTCTTCTATGGAAAAACATTTTTTTTTTTTTTTGCTTTACACTCCTTATCAAAAAAAAAAAAAGCAAAAACTATTCAAAAGAATGAGGAGATCATCATAAAATGGAAAAGATATGTTTAATAATAAAGTGTTAGGGACTTTGAGTATATATGACCCCAACGCATAGTTATAAAATAAGTAAAGCAAAAATGGGTATAAACACAAGAAAATGTCATTCCAGAACACACCACTGCAGTAAGAGATTGTGCTGTGCTATCTTCAGTTATGCTTGAATTCAGTTGCACAATAACAGAAATGTAAACATGGCAGCTGAACCGAATGGAATATTTTCCCCAAGTAACAAGAAGTCTAGCATGAGGCCTCCAGGGCCCGTGCAGAGGCAGTGGAAGTTATCAAGTATCCAGGCCCCTCTTAACTTCATGCTTTGCTACAGCGGGCTGTTCTTGACCTTCAAGTGTAGCAGAATAGGCCTCTCTGACGTAAAGATTATTTTGAGCTAAAGGCAATTGAGAAGTAAATACAAGAAAAGTCCCCTGCCCTCCCCATTTGCCTAAGAACAGGACAAAAGAACAGGACACTTGCAAAGGTGTCCCCTCTACCACAAGTACAGAAGTTAATCACTGGAGACAACTTAAACCCTTATCTGCCTGAAGACAGCCCCGGAGGAATCTATATAGCACCCCTACTAACTAGCCCTTATCTTCCGTTACTTTCCCTCGTACATTTACCTCCACACCGTTTGCGGTCCTAGAAACTCACAGTCCTCTTCCTTCCTCTTGTCACTTCTCTAAAAATGTATTGTTCTTTTCTTGAGATGTTATATAAGACCAAGTTATAACTGCCTCTTTTGAATTACTCCCATGTGTATGCATGAAGCAAGTGCTAAGAGACTTCTGATGGCATTTCCCTTGTGACTCTCTCTTTTGTCAAATTTATCAGGCGCCACCTGGAGAACCTAGGAGGTAGGAGGATAAGACAGTTTTTTTCCTCCTCTACAAGCTCAGTATGTAAGGTGGCCACTGTGCCTCCAACCACTGATTCTGCCTTCCAGGCAGGAAGATGGGGAAAGTTTGTAGTAAGAAGTCATGTGACAGCCAAATTAGTCTCTCTGAATTAGGAAAGCAACAGCTTTCCTGGAAATTCCACCCAATAGCCTCTCATTTGCAGCTCACTGGGCCTCAACTAGTTTACAGGGCCACTACCAGCTGCAAGTGAGGTAGTATTTTTTACCAGGGCGCACTGCCATCCTGAACAGTTATCTTAATAAGTAGTTATCTTAATAAGGAAAATGGAGAAAATATCAGATAACATATCAAGTAGCAGCATCTGCCCCACATGTGTCAACGAAGAGTTCGAATGTTTGTGTTTCCCCCACCCCAAAATTCATGTGCAGAAGCTCCAGCCCCCAGTCGGATGGTATTTGGACATGGGGGCCTTCGGGAGGTTATCAGGTTGAGATGAGATCATGAGAGTGGAATCCTCAGGTTGGGATTCGTGCCCCTCACGAAAAGAGGAAGAGAGTGATCTCTCTTTCCATGAGCACTCACCAGGGAAAGGCCATGTGAACACAGTGAGCTATGTCTGCAAGGCAGAAAGCAGTCCTCACCAGACGCTGAAATCTGCTGTCCCCGTGACCTTGGACTAGCCAGCATCCAGGGTTGTGAATATCGTACATCTGTTATTCAAACCACCCAGTCTACGGTATGTAATTACAGCAACCTGAGCTAAGACAACCAGCAAAAGCAAATGAGGAAAGGCGGTACAGTGGAGACATTCAGAATATAGAAGCAGAAAAACCTAATCTAGCCCCAGCTCCACCACATGCTCACTGAGGGACTCTGGGAAAGTTTAGCCAAATTCCAACCCTTGTATTTCCAGAGTATGCCAGGACAACATGAGTGATGCCTACTGCATAGGACTGTTGCAAAGGTTATATCGGTTGCCTCAGTCCACTGCCTTGTACAGAGTTGGAGCTCAGTTCATAGTAGCTGGGATGTATGTCTACTCAGGACTGTACGGCTCTCAGGAGCTGTGTCTGCTCTACTCAAAATGAATTCAGACTTAACTTTCTAAAGCTCTCCAGTCTAAGTCAATACATATTTACAAATGGCCCACAGTGTGCCTGGAATTGGAGAAGCCCAGGTAGACCAGGCATGGTTTCCACTTTGGGGAATATGGCAGAGACCGAGACTGCCCACCCACTATCTTGTCTCCCCTTCTTCCTTAGGAACAGATGACTTCGATTTTGTTCAGGGTACTAATGCACCCAGCTAAAGGATGGCATGCCCCAGCTTTCTTTGCAGTTGGGTCTGGTCATATGACCTACGGCCAAAGAAAGGAAATGTGAAGCTTGCAGAAGGACTTCCGCAGGGAGCTGATTCAGCTGGAAGGAGAGCTTTTTGTCCTTTTTGTCTTTGTCTTCCTATTCCAGGAAAGCAGATATGGCAGCTGAGCTCGAATAGTCAATTCTGAGACTGGCAGAGAAGAATGTGGGTGCCCGGTGACTCTGGGAAGCCACGGTTCCAGCCCTAGGCTGCCAGATGTCTTAGAGAGACAGAACCCTTAGCTTTGGAAGTTACTGTTATTAGAATTTTCTGCTGTATGCAGCCAACCCAAATCCTACATGGTGTAAGGATTTTCAGTGAGATCCATACCTCTCTCTATTCCCTCTTTGACTTCTCTGCTTGCTTAGGGTTAGACTCTTGACTCATTGTGCAGGTGATGCACTATTTCTCCTTATTTCTGACCTGTCATACCAGCTATTATCTTAACTATTTCAGTAACTTGTAAGTTGTTTGAGCGGTGCCCTTGTTCACTCTGCCTGGAACCAGTGTCCTCCTAGTAAGTGTACTCAGAGATGTTCTTCACCCCTTAGTTTGGACCTCCAGGCTGTCCCAGCTGAGAAAAAGTATCTTGAGATAGAGTTAATGGATAACTTGTACTATGTATGATTTCCAACTGTCAACAGCAATTGCCCATATGGTCTCATATATCACATACCAGGCCACAGACATCATCTCAACTAGTTCAAAAAGATCAGACATGATACATGCTAAGTTCTCTGGCCACAATAAAATGAAATACAAAGCAACAACCAAAACAAATAAAAAGAAACTGACTACTCGGATATCTAAAAATTCTTCCTGAATCAATAATTGAATTGGAAAGGAACGTAAGAACACCAAAGAAGTTTATTCAGAAAATAGTGATTAAAATACACCACAGTAATCTCCATGGAATGTGTTCAAAGCAGTACTTTCAGGAAACTTTATAATTTAAAGTGCTCTCTTTTTTGGTGGTTGATAAAAAGAGAACATTTTATAAATAATTCAACTGAAGATATTAGAAAGGAATAGGAACACAAGCCAAACTAAAGAGGAAAAAAATAGGGACACCTAGGTTGTTTAGTCGGTTAAGTGTCTGACCCTTCGTTTCAGCTCAGGTCACGATCTCAGGGTTGTGGGATCAAGTCCTGCGCTGGGCCCCAGTCCAGCCCCCCACATGGTGTCCCACCTCAGGCTCCAGCTCTGCACCTAGCGCAGAATCTACTTGGGATTTTCTCCCTTTCTGTCTTTCTGCCCCTCTCCCCACTCCCACACATGTGCGCATGCTCTCTGTCTAAAATAAATAAAAATCTTAAAAAAAAAAGAGGGAAAATATGATAAAAACAGGAGATCATTTTGAAAGTAAAAAATAATTTCAATGGGCTCAATAAATAAACCAAAAGTCAAGTATTAAAAGCTATAATTCATTGACATTTAAAAGCTGTAATTCAATGACATTTGAAATGAGAAAGGAGACACTAACCACTATATAAAAATTTAAATATAAGGGCTCCTGGGTGGCTCAATTGGTTAAGCATCTGCCTTCAGCTTAGGTCATGATCCCAAGGTCCTGGAATTGAGCCCCACATCGCACTGGGCTCTCTGTTCAGCAGGGAATTGGCTTCTCCCTCTCCCACTCCTTGTCCCTCTCCCTCTGCCACTCCCTCTGCTGTTCCCCCTATTTGTGCTCTCTCATTCTCTCAAATAAACAAGATCTTTTTAAAAATTTTTAAATATAAATTAGAACATAAAAATATATGCTCATAACATTTGAGCATATGAACAAAAAAAATTTTTTATAATATAAAACTCCAAAGTTAATCTAATATATATTAAAATAATAACTTGAGAAGGGGGAAGACATGTGGAAAGTTATTCAACTTGAAGTGTCCAGGTACATATATACATGTGTTAGTTTTTTATTGCTGTGTAATCACCACAAACTTATTGGCTTAAAACAACACAGTTATTATCTTATAGTTTTCCTGGCTCAGGAGATTAGGTACATTAGCTGGGCCCATGGCTCAGAGTTTCCCAGGTGATGTTCAAGGAGTTGGAGGCACCATGTTCTCATCTGGAGGCCTGACTGAAGAAAAATCAACTTCTAGGTTGTTGGTTGTTGGCAGAATTCATTTCCCGGTGGCTATATGATTGAGGGCCCTGCTTCTCACAGACTGTTGGCTATCTTCATGTCCTGTGGCCACCTGCAGTTCCTTCCATGTGGTCCTCTCCATAGGTAGTTCACAACATGGCAATTTGCTTCTGCAAGGCCAGCAAAAGAATCTTGCCAGTCCACTTAGACCGTCTTATATGATGAATGTGATCAAATACGGATATCTCATCACCTTAGCCATGCTGTATTGGTTAGAAGCAAATCACAGGTTCCACTGGCATTTAATGGGAGACGATTGATTGATTATCCAAGAACATTACTCATTGGAAGTTACCTTCGATGCATCCACCACAATATGGGTGAAGGCTAAACCCTCCTACACTTTCAAAGGCTCATTACCGACCTTGAAAAGTGGCAAGCAGAAGTTCTGTCTCTTAAGACAAGGCTGAAGATCCCAAAGAGGCACGTGCAGCAGGCAAAATAAACCTTCAAGAACAAAGCCTCAGACTCTCATCCTTAGGCACTCATCGCTATATCCCAGTTTACAGTTCACCTTGTCATTCCAACCTTGGCCCTCCTTTTCTTTTCCTTCAATTTAAACCCAGCTACTGTACTGTCAGTCCTTGGCTTTACTCTTGGTTTGACAAGGAGCTTGTCAAGTCCTTGGGTTGACAAGGAGCTGCCTCAGTGGAGATCTGCTCTCTCCCCGACTGTCACGCTCTCCTGTGAAGGCCGTATGTGCAATACATTCAGCTTTAGGGATCTAGTGACTTTTTAGGCCCTTGCCCTTTGGTCTCCCCTCCTGTCTTATAAGCTGCCCTTGCAAAACTTTTATAGATATTCTGAGTCACATACAGAAGGGCCTGTCTATGGTTGATGCTGTGAAGAATGGGATCGTGGGCTACACTTGATCAAGTCTTGCTTGGCAGAAGCTCTCTAGGGATGGACTGAGCTGGAGCTGGAAAGGTCTGAGGCTGATTTTTGTTAGTGCTGACAAAGACCAGATGTAATTCTTGGTCTGTTTTTATAGGATGGTCGGAGAGGAGCTGATGAACAGACTTGGTCTTTACTAAAATGTATTGATGGGCCTTAAAGCATCTCTGCTCTACCTCATTTTGGAACCTTGAAAAATATGACCTATGAACTATGCATAGTTCACTCTAGGATGTAAACCTCCCCATGACTTGACCCGGAAATTTAGTGAATATAATGCACAAATAAAGAATAGGCTTGTGTGGCCATGTGTTCTCAGTGGAGCGATAGCACCATGCATTCCAATGGAGTCATTTGGTTCTTGAGGGAGCTAAAAAAAGACTTGCTCTTTTTTATGTAGAAAGTGCAGATATAGAGTATATATAGTAGATATATTGATATATAGCATTTCTGTGGCATTGAAATTACATGAAGGTACAGTTAAGGAAAAAAATGTTTAAAAGTTCTCTTTAGGTGGGAAATAATAGGAAATTTGAGCAGCACTACTCCAGGAAATATTCACCTATAGATAGATGCCATCCACAAATCTTACATTAAAATATACAAGACAGGGGCACCTGAGTGGCTCAGTGGGTTAAAGCCTCTGCCTTCAGCTCAGGTCATGATCCCAGGGTCCTGGGATCGAGCCCCACATCCGGCTCTCTGCTCAGCAGGGAGCCTGCTTCCTCCTCTCTCTCTCTCTCTCTCTCTGCCTGCCTCTCTGCCTCCTTGTGATCTCTATCTGTCAAATAAATAAATAAAATCTTTAAAAAATATATACAAGACATTTTATCAAGGGCATTATGCTAAGTGAAATAAATCAGACAGAGAAAGACAAATGCCATATGATCTCTCTTGTATGTGAATCAATCGATCAATAATCAAGCTCACAGACACAGAGAAGGGATCGGTGGTTGCCAGAGGCAGGGAATGGAGGTAGGGAAAAGGGGTAAACTGTTTTTGTTTAAATAAATTCAATTTTTAAAAAGAAAAAAATATATACATAAAATGTTTCTTATGAACATGTTATGTGAAACATTATACCATGACCAAAGAGACTTTATCTTAAGAATGATGGAAATATTTGACACAAAGGCAAGTATTAATAATACCTACATTACAGGTGGTAATTAATACCACCTACATTACTGGATTAAATAATGAAAAATACAATGATTTCAACAGATGCTGAAAAAACCTTTGATAAAATTCACTAGGTACTTCTCATTTAAAAAAGAGGGAGAATAGAAATATATTACAATAGCAAAATATAGAGCTATTTAAAACAGAGCTGGTTTATCTTTCATGCAAACAGAAGCATTGTTATTAAAAAGAGGAATAAAACAGAAACCTTGACCCCAGCCACCTAAAAGATCATCCGGGACTGTAGCCATGAAGAGGCTTCCTCCCACCTACAAGTCTTCCTGTAGCTATTCGGCTACTTACTGTCCTTCATCTGGAGGGGCTGGAGGTCAACATTAACCTCCAAACTAGGAATCTTTTCTTATGGCAGCTTTCTGAATCTCTGGCACCTGGGCATTTCTCTCTCTCTGGGTGCTTGAATCCTTGGGAAGTCTGACTTCTCTTGTTATAGTCTTACCAAGCTCATTGGCTTAACCCTGCTTCCATCCTTACATATCTTCAAGCATCCATCATCTAGTTTCCTTGGAATTACAGATCTCCACACCAGGCCTCAGACAGATGGCAACCCTGATCAGGGCTTTGGTCCCCCCCATCCACCCTGTTGTTCCCATCTGCTATAGATTTGTCACTCCCTCTTGGACCTCAACAAGACTGTACTACTCTTGAAGATTGTTCACTCAGACTCCTTCCCTTACACCTTCTGTTTCTTTGTACGTACTTCCATAGCTGGTAATTTGCCAACACCCTTTGGGAGCTTGTGCTAGTCATGGATCTTAGTTGCAAACAACAAAAACTAACTTAAGCAGAAACAAAATTTACATAGGGTATCACATTAGTTTGCTAGGGCTGTCATAATAAAGTACCCACTGTACTTAAGCAGTGGCTTAAGCAACAGAAACTGTCTCAATTCTGGAGGCTAGAAGTCTGAAATTAGGGTGTTGGCAAGGTTGGTTCCTTTGGAAGACTGTGAGAGAATTAGTTTCATGCCTCTCCCCTAGCTTCCAGTGGTCTGCTAGCAATCTTTGGATTTCTTGGCTTGTAGATCTTTGCCTTCATCTTAATAGGGCACTTTCTCTGTGTATGTATCTGTGTCTAAATTTCCTCTTCTTAAAAGGACAAGAGTCATATAGGATTAGAGGCCTATTCTACTCCAGTACAACCTCATCTTAACTAATTACTTCCACAAAAACCCCATCTGCAAGTGAGATCACGTTTTATTTATTTATTTATTTATTTATTTATTTGACAGAGAGAGAGATCACAAGTAGGCAGAGAGGCAGGCAGAAGAGAGAGGAAGAAAAGCAGGCTCCCCAGCAAGCAGAGAACCCAATGCGGGGCTCGATCCCAGGACCCTGGATCATGACCTGAGCTGAAGGCAGAGGCTTTAACCCACTGAGCCGCCCAGGCGCCCAAGATCACATTCTTAAGTACTGAGGGTTAGGACTTCAACATATGAATTTCTAGGAGACACAACTCAACTCTTAACAGATATGCTATTAGTAGCTCATAGGATTAGCACCAGGGCCAGAGTAGGTTTGAACAGGAGCAAAGGAAGAGATGGTCAAGATGATGCATCAGGAGCAGACAGCCTAGAACTCTGGGACTCGCCAAGAGGGCACATCTGCCATGACTGCTGCTAACCTCATTGCAGCTGGTCATTACAGCTGCTCTGCCAGGTCAGGTCCTTAGGACTCCCTGCTGGGGTCTCAGGCTCGAGATTCCTATACAGCCCCTTATAATGCAAGTCCAAGTGAGGCATCTGACTGTCCAAGTCTGGGCCACAAGCTCACACTCTAGCTGCTAAGGGGCAAGAAAAAGCAGACTGAGCTCTCTCTTTCTGTCATGGGAAGCAGTCTTGGCTCCACTGTATATAAAGAATCTCTCACAGAACAAGGGTGTTGGGATGGACAGATGTTCTGGATTTCTCTCCAGAGAAATAGAACCAAGAGATGAGCAATGATAATAGACTGATTAGACAGATAGATAAATAGAAGATATTTATTGTAGGAATTGGCTCACACAATTATGGAGACCATGAAGTCCCAATCTGCCATCTGCAAGCTAAAAAAAAAACAAACAAAAAACCATAAATTCAGTCTAAGTCTGAAGGCCTGAGAACCAGAGAAGTTGATAAGTCTGAATCCAAAAGCCCATGAATTGGAGGGCCAATGAAGAAGTCCCGGTCTAAGTCGAAAGTCCTAAGAACCAGGAGTGCCAATGTCTGAAGACAGGAGAAGATGGATGTCCCAGCTTAAACAAAAAGAACAATTCACCCTTCCTCTACCTTTTGGTCCTATTTTGTCCCTCAATGGATTGGATGATGCCTACCTCATTGGTCTTTACTCAGTCTACTGATTCAAATGCTAATCTCTTCCAGAAACAGCCTCACAGGCACACTCAGAAATAATGTGTTAACAACTGTCTGGGCATCCCTTACCCAATCAAGCTAATGCATAAAACTATCATGGCAAACAAAACAAATGTTCACTAAGCTGTTCGCCAAATCCAGTTCACAGTGGTCTTCAAAGTATGGAACACCAGTCATGGGTATTTCCTGGGAACAATTTAGAAATGTAAATTCTTGGTCCTACTCCAGATATACTGAATCAGAAATGGTAGGGTGGGACCCAGCAAACTTTTTAACAAGTCTTCCAGGGGATTCCTTCCTTTCTTCCTTTTTATTTTTTTATAGCTCAATTGAGGTGTAATTGACATACAATAAATTAACCTTGAAGTTCACACTTCAATGAGTTTAACTTATGTATATACCCATAAAACCATCACCACAATCAAGATAATGCACATATTCATCACCCTGACATTTCTTCAACCCCCATTGTCCTCTCTCTCCTTCCCCTTTCCACACACACTCCCAACATCCTAAAGCAACCACTGATCTTGTGTTGCTCTAGATTAGTTTGCAATGTTTATAATTTTACACGTATAGAATCACAGTATTATTCCTGTCTTTTATTTTTGAGATTTTATTTTTTTAGGGGTACCTGGGTGGCTCAGTCATGATCTAAGTCTTTGGCTCAGGTCATGATCCCAGGATCCTGGGATCCAGGACAAATCAAGCTCTCTGCTCAGAGGGGAGCCTGTTTCTCCCTCTGCCTGCTGCTCCCTCTGCTTGTGCTGTCTGTCAAATAAATAAAACCTTTTTTTAAAAAAAAGTATTTTTTTAAGTAATCACTGCATCCAACGTGGGACTCAAACTCACAACCCCAAGATCAAGAGTCCGCACACTCTGCCGACTGAGCCAGCCAGGTACTCCTTTGTCTTCTTTTATTCAACATAATAAATTTTAGTTCATCCATGTTGTATTTTGTGTCAATTCCATTCCTTTTTGTAGCTGAGTAGTGTTCCATTATGTGGATATACTTAATATGTTTAACCATTGTAAGGACCTATTTAGCCAGAGCGGGCTTCCATCGGGTTAAACAATAACCTTGTTGTTTAATCCTTAAACTGTCCCTGCCTCCCTTTCCCCCAGGGGACTTACTTACAAACAAGTCCCGGAAACCAGTCCCAGGTAACAAAGCCCAAATACAAGGGAGGGTCAGGCCACGTGGAGACATCACATCAGTGGGGAGGCGCATACTGTCTCCCTAGTTACCAAGGAGTATGGGCCCTGCCCTTTGGGCACCTTTTGGGTGCCAATTCTGACCAAGGTGATAGGCTTGTTCAAATATCTACTAGGGTAAATTGTAATTCAATTGGTCACTTATGTGTGACCTAACATGACTGTGCAGCTTTCTCTGTGTGTTACAATTACAGTTTCATTGGCCACCTGTGCGTGGCCAGGCCCAACCACATGGCCTTTGCCCTTAAAAGCTAGTCTGTGAAGCAGAGAGGGGTCACCCTCTCTGTAAGAGGTGCGGCCCCGAACGTTCGGTTTGATTCTTGATGCTTGGCACGAAATAAAGTTTACTTGACCTTCGCTTTGTATCAGTCTCGCTCCTTTAATCACGGACCCATTATTGGGGGACCTAACACCATTAACCTCTTTATAAACACTTGGATTGTTTCCAGTTTGGGGCTGTTATAAATAAAGCCACTATAACATTCATGCACAAGTCTTTGTATGGACATAGGCTTTCATTTCTTCTGTGTAAATACCTAGAAGTGGAATGATTGGATTATATGATAGGAGTATGTTTATCTTTTAAAGAAACTGCCAAACTTTTTCCCAAAGTAGTTGTTCTTTTTTGCGTTCCTACCATGCGCTTCTAGTTCCTCCATACTTGATAAGGTCATTAGTCTTTTCAAATCTTAACCGTTCTGAAAAGTGTGTAGTGGTATCTCATTGGAGTTTTTATTTCCATTTCCCTAATGCCTAACACTGTTAAGCATCTTCATGTGGTTACTTGCCATCTGCTTATCTTCTTTGGTGAACTATCTATTCAAATCTTTCACCCATTTTTTTATTGGATTGTCTGTGTCATTGAGTTACAAGAGTTCTTCATATATTCTAGATAAATGTCTTTTGTCCAATAATATTTTGCAAATATTTTCCCCCGGTCTGTGGCTTCTCTTTTGTTTTTTCATTTGGTAACAGTGTTTGTTGAAGAGCAAAAGTCTTAAATTTTGATGATATCTAATTTATCAATATTTTTCTTTTATAGTTTGTACTTCCTGTGTTATATTTAAGAAATTTTGCTAAAACCAAGCCTACTAATATTTCCTACTAAATTTTCTTCTATAGATTTTAGTTCTTAAATTTAGCTCTATGATCCATTTAAAGCTAATTTTTAAAGAAAATTTATTTTGATATAGGTCAGAAGAGCTGCAAAAATAGTACATGCTTTACCCAGTTAACAACTTACATAAGCCATAGTGCAACTACCAAATGAGAGAAATTAACATTTATTAACTAAACTATCGATTTTATTTAAATTTCACCCATTTTACCCCTACTGTTCTTTTTTTGTTCTAGCCCAGTTGCAACTCCTTAGTCTCTTCCAATCTATGATGATTCTTCAATCTTTCCTTTTTTTTTTTTAAAGATTTTATTTATTTATTTGACAGAGAGAGATCACAAGTAGGCAGAGAGGCAAGCAGAGAGAGTGAGAGGGAAGCAGGCTCCCTGCCGAGCAGAGAGCCTGATGCGGGACTCGATCCCAGGACCCTGAGATCATGACCTGAGCCGAAGGCAGTGGCCTAAACCACTGAGCCACCCAGGCGCCCCCTCTTTCCTTGACATTCAACTTAATTTTTATATGAGATATAAGGTAAAAGTCAAGGTTCTTCTTTTTGCATAAGGCTCTTTAATTATTCCACACCATCTCTTGAAAAAGATTATCCTTTCCCTCATTGCATTGCCTTGAAAGTTTTGTTGAAGATCAATTGATCACATATGTGTGGGTCTATTTCTGGACTCTTTGTTCTGTTCTACTGAGATTTTTATTTGTCTGTCTTTATACCAATACAATATTGTCTTGATTTTTGTAGCTCTGTAATTCTGAAAACAAGTGGAATTAGTCCTCCAACTTTGTTCTTCCTCTTTCAAAGTTGTCTTGGCTATTCCAGGTCCTTCAGATTTCCTGATGAATTATAGAACTGGTTTTTAAATTTCTGCAAAGAACCTTCTGGGATTTTGATTGGGATTGCATTGAATCTACAGATCAGTTTGGGGGAGAACTGACACATAACAATATTGAGTCTTCTAATCCTTGAATTTAGAATTCCTCTCCACTTATTTAGGTCTTCTTTAATTTCTGTCAGGAATACTTTGTAGTTTTCAGATTCTATAGTTACAGACCTTACACATCTTTTGTCTGATTTATCCCTAATAAGCATTCCAGGTGAGTCTGATGCACAATAAGGTCTTAGAAACATTTCTCTACATCAGCACTATTACTGAAACATAATATTGGAAAAAATAAGTATTCAAACAGAATATGCAAAAAATAGAATATGCAAACAGAAATGGGAACTTAGGAGAGTCATGGGTTCTAATTCATATGAATTAATAAAACAGCTAAATATTTCTCTCTCTCTCTGCCTACTTGTGACCTCTCTCTCTGTCAAATAAATAAATAAAATATAAAAAAAAATTAAAACAGCTAAATAAAGTAGATGAATATAAGATACACTATAATTCAAAACACAGCATAATTCCCTTAAACTGATTAGAAATTTTAATTAAAAATGAGATCCCACCCACAATAGTAATGAAAAATAAAATAGTGAATGAGAATTTTAATTGTATTCAGTATAATTTATATTTTCAAAAATCATGTATGCTCATATGTTTATGTATATGTATGTAAATGGATTTTAAAAGGCCTAGAAATCTGAGACAAAGAGGGGAAGAAGATGGAGAGAAAGTAAGAAAGGGCTTCTCTGCTTCCTGTGAATTTCTTACAATGGTAAGATAGCAACACAGTACTTATATAATTTTTTATTTTACTTACTTATTTAAAGATTTTATTTATTTGACAAAGAGAGAGAGCACAGGGGAAGTGGCAGGCAGAAGGAGAGGGAGAAGCAGGCTCCCCACAGAGCAGGTAGCCAAAGTGAGTCTTGATCACAGGACCCTGGGATCATGACCTTAGCCAACTGAGCCATGCAGGTGCCTCTGTACTTACATAGTTTTAAAAACCTATCCTAAGCAACATATATGATCCCACTTTATCAATTATAGATACATTCGTGTACACATTTATGTCTCAAAAGATGATTATACAAACTTAATAGCAGTTATGTATAGATAATGGAATTTCAGATGATTTTCACTGTGATTTTTCTTTTTAGTGTTATTTAATGTTTTACAATAAGCATGTGCTATTTTTATAACAAAAAGTAATGAAGGGGGGCGCCTGGGTGGCTCAGTGGGTTGGGCCGCTGCCTTCGGCTCGGGTCATGATCTCGGGGTCCTGGGATCGAGTCCCACATCGGGCTCTCTGCTCAGCGGGGAGCCTGCTTCCCCCCTCTCTGCCTGCCTCTCTGCCTACTTGTGATCTCTCTCTCTGCCAAATAAATAAATAAAATCTTTAAAAAAAAAAAAGTAATGAAGGTATCACTTTGGGAAAGAAAAAAGCAAAACCTAAAGAGTGTTGTTCATGACATATACAAGGACACTTAAAGCTAAGAAGGATATAAACAAATGGAAAAATAGATCATGTTTCTATTTCTTTTTTTCTTAAGTAAGCTCCACACCCAACCTGGAGCCCAACATGAGGCCTGAATCCTGAGACCACTGAGCTGAGATTGAGTAAAACATTCAACCAAGTGAGCCACCCAGGTACCCCAGATCATGTTCCTATTTCTAATTTATATTCACATATAAATATAATAAAGACAAACTTTCCCAAGCTATAAATGGATTTATTATACTACAGTTAACATTTTAAAATAAGAAATTTCCTGTTAAAATTTTTATTCCACTCTCCTCTTATGAAAGTCACTGAACATATCAAAAGAAATGGAAGGGGGGAAAATAAAAGGAGGAAGGCCTCCATTTTCAATGAGGCAAGGAAACACCAAAGCAGAAACCATGAAGCAAACCAGTTGGTTACTGTGGGATAAGAACTAGAAAAGGAAAGAGAGATGCCAGGTGCTTCCTTGGACCCACATTAGGACCCAGATCTCTCCAAAGGTCCATGGTGGAAGTTTAGCTGATGACACCTTTACTCCATGTACAAGGTGTGGTAGCATGGGCTACCTCTGAAGACTGGGGAATGTCCCATAGAGAGTAGGACTCACAGTACAGAGTGTCCTGGGTGGTGGGGCTGCAGGAAGCAACTTACCAAACTTATCTCTGGAGAGGGAGATATGTGGGGATGACACAAAGGAAGGAGGAAGTGGAGGCAGGAACCACAAGACTGCACCACCTCGAGCCTAGAAGTCTGAGCCACATGGATTTCCAAAACACCTAAAGTTGAAGGGAGATGGTCCCCAAGGAAAAGGAAATAACAGAAAGGGTGTTTGAGATAACAAAACCTATAAAATTTAAGGCTCTTAGATGCTCTCCAATCTCACCAACTTCTTTACTTGTCATACCATTAGTCAGCAAGTAGTGATCCCCATTCAAACCATGATGGGATTCACGCACAGAAATTACAGGGGAAGGGAATATTACCTAAATGGCTGATTTTAAAAAAGAAGAAGAAGAAACCACAAGAGGAATTACCCAAGGCACGGTATTACTCAAAGATGTTCAGAAAAAGTCTCCAAATTCTCAGAGAAATTTCAGTCAACACTATCTAGAAAAAGACTCCAAAGATGTAAGAATTCAAAAAAAGAGATTTAAAAAATGAAAAAAGAAGACTAAAAAGGATAAAAAAATGGAAGCATAAACCATGATAGAGATGGAACCTACATCAGAAGCAACAAAAAGTGGATACAAATAACTATGTAATTCAGACCACAGTGGAAAGATTCGGGGAAATCACATGAAATGAACAATAAAACACAAGATTTTTACATAATTCTAGAGAAAATGGCTATTGTTATAGAAGATCATTAATAGGGATCCTTGGCATTTCTGAAGGAGATTAGTAATTTCTGAAGGAGAATAAAAGGGGTTAAATATATATTATTTTCAAAAATAGCAGAGGACTTTCTTAAAATAAGGATGACTTGAATCTATAGATCAAAAGGAAGTATACACCCCAAGAAAAATTAATATACACTGTTCAACATCAACATATAAGCTAATGAAGTTATGCAACACCAAGGATAAAGAAAATTTCACATGGATGGCTATATAGTTAATAAACCATGTGCAGAGAGAAAAATCAAGTTTCTTTAGACTTCACCTCAATGTCAAAAAAACAGCAGACCAACATATAAAAAGGTGTAAAGGGAAAAAAAAACATGATTTAAGGATTGTGTACATGCCAAATTACCTTCAAGCATAAAGGCAACAGACAAGCATTCTCAGACATGTGAAATCATAGGGACCAAAGCACCCAGAAAACCATCTTGGAAAAACAACTTATGAATGAAATCTATCTAACCACGGGATGAGTCGAAATAAATTCTAGAATAGAAAACCTAAGTGTATCATTTCCTAGGTCCACCACAACAAAGAACCACAAACTGGATGACTTAGAACAACAGAAATTTATTGTGTCACAGTTCTAGAGTCTAGAGGCCTATGGTCAAGTTGTCAGTAGGGCCATGTTCCCTCCGGAAAAGCTAGAGATGGATCCAAGCCTTTTCCAGCATTTTAAAGCCCCACATGTTCACTGGCTTGTGGCAGCACAATTTCCATTTTCACATAGCATTCTTCCTATGTCTCTTCATACAATCTTCTCTCTGTTGCTTGTCCGTGTCCATATTTCCCCTTCGGAAGGACACCAGAAGTCTTGGATTAAGGCCCACTCTAATGACCTCATTTTAACTTGATTACCTCTGTAAACATTCTTTCCAATAAGGTCACATTCTGAGATACTAGGAATTATGATTCCAACATACATTTTTTGGGGAGAAGATACAATTGAACCTGTAACGCTGGGGTAAAAGAAAGGAGTGAGCACTGGGTCTGTTTTAAATATAGAGCTAAAACTAACCAGCAGTAAGAAGTATGGTTAGAAAACAAAATGAAGGGAGGTAAACATGCATGACAGAACATAATAAAAATCAAGAGACAGAATAGGGGAGTGGGATAAAGTGCAAGCGTGAGTAATTCCTTAATCGTTAGCAGAAGTCAAGAGATGCCCCTTAACACTGAAACTTGTCTTGTTTTTTAAGCTTAAATTTTACTAAAAAAAATTTTTGTGTGTACTGTTGACAGACAAACTTGGTTTAAAAAAAAAGGCCTAGCAAATTCAGTTTCTTATGGTTTTCTTTTCTCTTAATTCTAAAACAATTCATCTTTTGAAAACTTGTGAATAACCAATTTAGTCATTTCCAAGTTTGTCTTCATTTTTTCTGAAAATAAATTCAACTGAATATTACTTTTTCATTTAAAATAGTCTGCAGAGTGAGATCCTATCTCACAAAATTTTATCGTTGTTCTATCTCTCCACATATTGATAGAATCTTTAAGGACGTTTTATAGATGTTGGGAATGGCTGTCTCTGAGCAGTAGGATTTATGGTGAGTTTTCTTTTTTTTTTTTTTTAACTCTGTTGTACTTCTCTGTATTTCTTGAATTTTTATAATAAATAGATGTTATTTGAACAAAAAGAGTAAAATTTTTCACATTTTTCTCCTAAAAGCTCTTTGCAGGCAATGGCGGGTGGGATTCAACTTCAGCTTCTAGGAGGCGGTGGGTCTGTGAGGCAAAAGCTGGGGTCCGAGGAAGCTGTGACAGCCAACACAAGGTCCCTGGGCTGTTAAGGGGTCCTTCTGTGCCTGGGGGTCCTGTTTTTTGCAGTTGCTGTGGCATAAAACTCCCCAACTCGAATGCCACCACATGTGTTAAGGATTTTCCACAGTCAGACCCAGCTCCCAAAGAAGCCACCATCCTTTAAGGTCAGCAACATGAGGCAGAGCTGCCTTCTAACTTTGAGAAAGTCCAACATTCACTTTACTGTGACATCAGGGAAGCCAGTGCTTCCAGAAACCAAGCTGGAGGTGGGCTCTATCCTTCTCAACCCCCAAGCATCAGAGTTGCCTGTGTGAATGGTCTTGAGCTCACAGCTGTGTGATCAAGGTCCCCCACTCCATCCTGAAAGCTGGACTTTTTCAACAGGAAAGGCATCTGGGCACATAACGGTCATCATCATATTCATATTTTATTGTTCCTCTTCTTATATCTGGTTGCCCCCAAATGCTTGGCAGGAAATTTATCTTTTATTACTTCTCTTCCTGTATTTTAATGGAAATGCTGAGGGTTTCTGTGGATACAACAAGCAGGCAGCTGGGGCTTTGTAAGGCTGAGGACATCCCAAAAAAGTTATTGGTTTTTGGCCTGATTTCCTGAAAGTTGGTGCTGGCCCTCACATTGGAGCTTTTTAACCTCTAAAATTTGACAGGTGTCCCACTAGGAGATACCAGCTCTGCAGCAGGGGGTACAAGGACAAGCCCTGGGGTGGTGGTAGGCTATCTACAGCATGAACGGGGTCCCAGCCTGGGCAAGCACTCTTTGTGGGGCCTGAGACCCCAAGATGGTCATCTAAACCTGAACCCTGACCTAACACACTGGTGGCACATAGGACTTGCTCACTGGACTCTGCCAAAAGTCTAAAGATCTCATGTAGCCAGGGTCTCCGAGGGACAGAATCCCCGGAGAGGCTGGCCCAGTAACACAGCTAGAGAGGTGGGTAGAGGTCTTTGGTGAACACCGAGCAAAGAGAAACCCAAGAGCTATGAGGGCAGCACCCCCCCAGCAGCCCAGAAAGCTTCTTGGAAAATGTTGTCTATACTCACTTTTTTTAATTAGAAAGATCATCAACAGACAGAAAATTACTTGTTTAAACATCCAGGAAATCAATGTATTTCAAATAACAGTACTACAAGTCTTCCCTTCTCTGTTGTTCAGAATCTAGGTCCTAGAATTGTCTGTCGCAATCTATTTACCTCCTCTTTGCTCCCTATGGACATCTAAGGCTGGTGTTAATTATTCAGAGAGGTGGAGTGTCTCAGAGCTTATATCCATTTAGACAAAGCAGCACAGACCACCTTCTCACCTGCCACTGTGACCTCTGGGTCTCCTCTCACACCCTTCCCCCTGGAGATCTTGGATTCATCACCAGCTTCTCATGTGTGTCCCTGTGCCTGGGCAAGGCTCTTCTCTGTTAGTTGTACTTTGGGCAGATGGCTTATGCTCTACTTACTTCTGCTCAGTGAGCTGCATTTTCTCCACATCAAAGTTTACATCTCTAGAGAGCTACAGAGTTTATTAAAAATATAATTGTAGTCATTCACTGAAAGTCGGTTATGAACAAGCAGCAAAATAAATCTGCTTTCACCACAGCCTTCCTGCAGCCTTTCAGAACCACTGCCCACCGTGGAGGCTGACGTCTCTGCCTTATCTGATGTCAGATTTTGGGTGACTATGTTTAGTCTTTTTCTGCTGAACCACTCTTTCAGCTCATTCAGGCCTCAGCCTGTTTCATCAGGCTTCTTCCCCCTCTGCTCTAGTGCTAAGGCTCTTTCCTAGACCACCAGTGACTGAGTCCCTACTCAGGCCAGCAAGGAGCAACAGGATTCACCTGCCGTTTGCCTAGTCCCTCTGCTCACATATGAAACCACTCCACATTTCTTCCATTTTTAAACTCCCATTCCACTGATTCCTCTCACACCTTTCTCTCCCAGTTCTTTCTGCAAGCCATCCCATAGTTCCTCTCACACTTTAAAGGGCATCTCTTCCTCCTCCACCCATAAGGGGTCAGGGTTCTATATTCAGTGAGCGAGCTCATCCATCCTCAGGTTTTAAGTACGAGAGGTCTCCAAACCCAGCTCTCTCCAGGTTTCCATTCCCATTTATCCAACTCTTAGAGGAGATCTTAATTCGCCCTGAGTTAATGCATGATCATGCCCCAAACTCTCTTCCTAGATTATATACACTGCATTACATTACATTTCTGCAGCCCAGGGGAATATGCTCTAAATGGAAGTGAGAACCATTCTTGGGTTCCCAAAGCAGAGGCACTCTGCGAGCTTCAATTACTGCACTTGGTTTGATCAGGAAGCATGACCTCAAGGGATTTATCAGATACTGACCTCAGAGAGGAAGTCTGACTGCTCCTCCTCCTGCATCTGTGTCCCCTTCAAGTTCTTTATCCCCCCAGGCAGAAAATGTGGCAGAATAACTCTGCATCTCCCTTGCACTGGTAATGTCAATCTAGAGATGCGTATATGTGAACACAAGGATGGAGGAGCTCAAGTGGACGAAGAATGAATGCAGTAGGATTTCCCCCGAATTCTCCAATGTGTCCTGAAAATACAACTCAAGCCAACTCACATAGCTCTGAATGCTGGAGCTTTAATCTTTCAAGAACACACTTCCTTCCTGTATTTCTAGTAATTACTGTTTCTGGTGTTTCTGGAAATCCCTCCAGTCATCCTCTCTCCTCCAAAAGAATTGAGTCATAAAAATAGAACCATGAGAAAAGCTAATTTGACCCCTTTGCTCCCTGAAATGTGCTGGGTGGAAAGAGCCTGGGGGAATGGGCTGAGAGTTGGGGGGAGCTCTTCTTCAACTGGTTCTTCCATCTCAAGGAAAAATAAACTAAAGGAAAGAATAAATGTTTTATGTTATTCACCCACAGGAAAGAGATTTTGTGGGGGGAAAAATTCACACTTGGACTAGTCTAGTATTTATAGAAAGCGTATTGAACTTGAGGTCCATAAATGGGCTTTATCAAAATATATGATTCTCCAGAAACTGTGAGCAATGTGTTTTTGTGTCTGTAGATTCTTCTAAGGAGAGGATCCATAGCTTTTATCAGATTCTCAGAAGGCTTTGTGAAACCCCCCAAATTAGAATTACTCCCTTAGAGGTTAATTTAGTTTATCTACTGTTATATAAACAAATTACCTCAAACTTTACAGTGTAAAAAGCTAACATGAGCTCCCAGGTTGTGTGGGACAGAAACGGAAGAGTGGCTTAGTGGCTTAGCTGAGTGACTCTCAGGGTCTGCTGTGATGTTGTAGTCAAGAAGTCAGCTGGGGGGGGCGCCTGGGTGGCTCAGTGGGTTAAGCCACTGCCTTCGGCTCAGGTCATGATCTCAGGGTCCTGGGATCGAGTCCCGCATCGGGCTCTCTGCTTGGCAGGGAGCCTGCTTCCTCCTCTCTCTCTGCCTGCCTCTCTGCCTACTTGTGATCTCTCTCTGTCGAATAAATAAATAAAATCTTTAAAAAAAAAAAAAAAAAAAAGTCAGCTGGGGGTGCTATCATGTGACAGTTTGACAGGGACCAGAGAATCTGCTTCCAAGATGGCTTGCTTGCATGGCTGTTGGCAAAAGGCCTCAGTTCCTTACTGGCTATTAGCAGGAGGGCTCCACTCCTTGCCACATGGGCCTCCTATTAGGCCATGTGTATGTCCTTACAACACAGCAGCTGGCTTCCCCCAGAGTGTGTGACTGAGAGAACAGTCACTCCTTTTAGGACTTAGTCTCAGGAGTCATACATTGTCACTCCTGTCACATGCTATTCTATAAGCAAGACAGCTCACTCTCAAGGTGAGGTAATTAGGCTCCATTTTTTTGAAAGGCGGGGTGGAGTATTAAAGAATTTGTAAATACATGTTTAAATTACCCAACTAGTAAAGAGGCCTTACTTACAGTTTTGCTGAAAAGCATTTCTCTCTCCCTACGTCAACCTTCCCATTCTTCCATCAGATCATTTTGCAGAATTCGGGACTCCTCCCGGGTAGGACTCCCCTATGACCTTGAACAAATTACTAAGCTTCTCTTGGGTCTCTGTCTCTTCATTGGTAACTGGGGATAATAACAGCACCTACTTCAGAGGATCGTTATAGGAGGATTAAATGAAATTCTGGATTAATAAACGCTAAAATCATGTTAACTTTTTTTTTAAAAGATTTTATTTATTCATTTGACAGAGGGAGATCACAAGTAGGCAGAGAGGCAGGGAGAGAGAGAGGAAGGGAAGCAGGCTCCCTGCTGAGCAGAGAGCCCAATGTAGAGCTCCATCCCAGGACCCTGAGATCATGACCTAAGCTGAAGGCAGAGGCTTTAACCCACTGAGCCACCCAGGCACGCCGAGTTTCATTTACTTTAGATAGAATTGTACATGTTTGGATTATAAATCTTCTAGGTAAGGATGGTGCCAGACACTTGATTCTCAAAATATTTTAGAAATGAATAGCAAGTTGCAGAAAAAAACATACATTAGGATGTCATGTGTATAAAATAGTATGCAAAGCAATATGATATATTGCTTGGTGACAGGCATAAAAAAATGTATGAGATTAATAAATACCAAATTTTGGATACTTATTACCTCTGGAAGAGAGGGAAGTGAACTCCAGGATGGGTCTGCAAGAGGCTTCAGCTCTATTAGAACTACTTCATTTCTTGGGACACCTGGGTGGCTCAGTCGGCTTAGGTCCTGATTGAGTCCCACCTTGGGCTCCTTGTTTGGCTGGAAGCCTGCTTCTCCCTCTGCCTGTGGCTTCCCCTGACTGTTTCCACTCTCTCTCTCTGACAAATAAATAAAATTAAAAAAAAAAAGAACTACTTCATTTCTTGAGTTGGGTGGATAATACCTGGTTGTGTATTGTGTTGGTCTTTATATCTTTTTGTGTATATTAAATATTATAAAACAAATATTAAAATAAATTACATTTATTAGTTTCTATTTTGCAGTTTTCCTCTGTTATTTCAGAGTTAATTAAAATTTTTCCAGGCCCAGGGCACCTGACTGCCTCAGTCAGTAGAGCACGTGACTTGATCTTGGTGTTGTGAGTTTGAGCCCCACACTGGGGGGTAGAGTTTACCTAAAAACAAAAATGAAAACACAAGAAACTTTTTTTAGTTTCTTGTTGGATTAGTTTTCTGTTGCTATTTCGGCTTGTTGCTATTTAGTGGCACATAAATTTATTATTTTGTACTCCAGGTCTCATCCCCCATTTTCAAAGCCAAAGCATGCCATCTTCAAATCTCTCTTTCTCTGTCTGTCTGTCTGTCTCTCTCTCTCACTCTGGCCTCTGTTTCTGTCATCAAATCTCCTCTGAATCTGACCTCCTGTCTCCCTTCTATAAGGGTCCTATGATTACACTGACCCATTACACTGCCCATTCTCCTGGACAATCCAGGAGAATTTTCCCATGTCAAGTTCCTTAGCTTAATCACATCTATAAAATCCCTCTTACAATATTCACAGGTTTGGAGGATTCGGACATGGACATCTTGGAGGGCCATTTTCTGCCTGCCATACTGGCCTTAAACATTTTGTAGGCCCTAGTGTAGTGCTTTTATACCCAGTAGAAACCACCCCCCGGCCTCCCTAAGCTCTTACTATGCCTCTGAATTGCTTTTCCTGCTCTAATAGATACCTAAACGGCCACAAAGTTTGTTAAAGGTAAGCACTTGGGGTGGGGTTGGCGGGGTGTTGGAGTGGGGATCATAGAGGCTACAAATTCCCAAGCTGGAGAATAGTCCAGAACTACTAAAAGAGTTGCCCAAGACTGGAAGAGCTAGACCTTAAAATATCCTCCAAGCAGCTAGACTTACCACTATGGAATAGAAATCTGATCATGTTGCTCTCCTGTGTAAAACCCCATCATGGTTTCCCTTGGCTTTAGAATAAGGAACAAAGTCTTCCAAGTGGTCCTGGTGGACCTAGATGAGGGTTTCCCAACCTCAGCACTAGAAACATCCTGGCAGGCTAACCCTTCGGTGCTGGGGGCTGTCTCGTGCTCTGCAGGGTGTTTGGCAGCCTCTTTCCCGCTGGATGCCAGTAATACCCCTACCCTCCACCCCCGACCCCCCACACTCTTGTGACGACCAAGTTGTGACACCTTGCCAGATATCCCTGAAGGAGGAAAATTGTCCTTTGTCAAGGACTCCTGTGTCCAAGGAAGCCCTGCAGTATCTGGGTCCTGACCATCCTCCCACCCCGCTCTCTCTTCTTTTTTTTTTTTTTTTTTTTTTCCATTTTATTTATTTTTTCAGCGTAACAGTATTCATTCTTTTTGCACAACACCCAGTGCTCCATGCAAAACGTGCCCTCCCCATTACCCCATTACCCACCACCTGTTCCCCCAACCTCCCACCCCTGATCCTTCAAAACCCTCAGGTTGTTTTTCAGAGTCCATAGTCTCTTATGGTTCGCCTCCCCTCCCCAATGTCCATAGCCCGCTCCCCCTCTCCCAATCCCACCTCCCCCCAGTCATTTATGGTTTGTCTCCCTCCCAATCCCATCTTGTTTCATTTATTCTTCTCCTATCCCCCTACCCCCCCATGTTGCTTCTCCATGTCCTCATATCAGGGAGATCATATGATAGTTGTCTTTCTCCGATTGACTTATTTCACTAAGCATGATACGCTCTAGTTCCATCCACGTCGTCGCAAATGGCAAGATTTCATTTCTTTTGATGGCTGCATAGTATTCCATTGTGTATATATACCACATCTTCTTTATCCATTCATCTGTTGATGGACATCTAGGTTCTTTCCATAGTCTGGCTATTGTAGACATTGCTGCTATAAACATTCGGGTACACGTGCCCCTTCGGATCACTATGTTTTTATCTTTAGGGTAAATACCCAGTAGTGCAATTGCTGGGTCATAGGGTAGTTCTATTTTCAACATTTTGAGGAACCTCCATGCTGTTTTCCAGAGTGGTGGACCAGCTTGCATTCCCACCAACAGTGGAGGAGGGTTCCCCTTTCTCCACATCCTCTCCAGCATCTGTCATTTCCTGACTTGTTAATTTTAGCCATTCTGACTGGTGTGAGGTGATATTTCATTGTGGTTTTGATTTGTATTTCCCTGATGCCGAGTGACGTGGAGCACTTTTTCATGTGTCTGTTGGCCATCTGGATGTCCGCTCTCTCTTCTTTAACCACCTCAAGGACACCTCTCATTGGAGCCAGCAGCGTTCCTCTGGCCTCCAGATTTCTGCACACACTGCTCCCTCTTCCAGCATCACTCTACATCTCCTCACCTGGCAAACTCTTTTCGTCTCCATCTAAATGTCTGTCCCGCAGACACCCCGCCCGCCCCCTCTCAGAGATCACGGCTATGTGCTGTGGCAGCCCCTCTCCTGCACTACAAACCCTCTTCACACCTGCCTCATTCATTGGCCTGCTTCTTCAGACGGCTACCTCCGGGAGAGCAGGGCCTGTGACTGTCTGGTCCTCCTGATTACGGTGCCTACTGATGAGGGGCTACAGGTCTGTATTATCTCATGACTGGAGGACACCATCAGTCCAAACTGTTGATCCCATAATCAGATACCCAGAACAGGAATCAGACCATAAAGCTAGGTAAATTCCCAAGGAAGTTCTGGGATTGTCTGTTCCTTGTTGTGTCTGGACAATGTTGGCTCCACTAAAGATTAAACAGTAACTTGGGGTGTGATCTGACAAAGAGCCTTTTCCTGAGGGCAGTAAATTCCTAGGGCTACACATCAGGAATGTTTGCCTGAGGGACTCCTAGTCAATCCTGCTCTCCTCCCCAGGGAAAGGCCTGCACCATGACCTGGCACGAACTGCCAGGACTCTTCGGGAAGAGAACCAGATGGTGGGCACTCTGCAGGCAGGGAACAGTCCAGCAGGGAGAAGGCTATCATCTGTCAGCTCCGGTACAGCAGACCATTCAACGGGCAGCACTCACAAATCTGAGCCATCTAGACTCTGGCCGGGTTCCCTTTGCCCACCCCCACCTGTGGTATATATAAATGCAGGCTAGACAAAGATCTCACACACCACAGAAACTTGGTCCCATCCCACCAGAAAGGATCAGTGCTTTACCTGATTCCAAAATTGTAACTGAGACTCTGAAATGGAGCCTTCTGAACAATACTGGAAGGACAAAGAGCGGCCCCTGAGAGCCAAGCACCTAATTTCCCATGACAGGAAAGCCGTCCTTGGTCTTAGCCTGGGTTCAGCCAGCTCCTAATTCCTCACAGTCTCCCAGAATGAGCCCTACATCAGGCTAAGTCAATATGTAGTCAATATATAGCTAAATCCACATATTCCTAGTATTATTATGTATGCGTTATTATATATAATATATGTACATTTTGCATAATATATATAGAATATATACCTTGATCCATAACAAAAATAGTTATTTTCTGATTATATAAATAACACACGCTGATTATGAAAAATGCAAACAACACACACAAAAATGAGGAAAACAAAAACCACTATAACATAACCACCATCAACATTTGGTGACTCCTACATCTCTTTATCCAAATGCACACATCCATATGACTTTACATACATAAAGTGAACTTCATTGCTCAAATGCATGTATTAAAATGGAACTTTCTGGGATGGCTGGGTGGCTCAGTCAGCTAAACCTCTGCCTTCAGCTCAGGTCATGATCCCAGGGCCCTGGGATAGAGCCCCACATCAGGCTCTCTGCTCAGCAGGGAGTCTGCTTCTCCATCTGCCTGCTGCCGCCCTGCTTGTGTGCTCTCTATCTTTCTCACTCCCTCTATTTCTCTCTGTGTCAAATAAATAAAATCTTTAAAATAAATAAATAAGAACTTTCTGGGGCACCTGAGTGGCTCAGTTGGTTAAGCATCTGACTCTTGATCTCACCTCAGATCCCACAATGGGCATGAAGCCTACTTTAAAATTAATTAATTAATTAATTAATAGGAACTTGCCATTAGCATCACTAATAGCAAACTGCCATCACTTGACAGAATAGAAGGCAACCCTCCAAAAATGAATACAATGAAAATAAAACAATGAGATTAAATATTTAGTCAGATACCATAGCCCCCAAGGCTTCAAAGCCCAAAGCCCAACCTCTAGGAGTTAAAAAGGAGGTGAGCAATTGTTAGAGAAGTTTTACCAGTTACACCAAAGGGAGGCTTTCTCTGAGACACAATTAGAAAGACTGAAAGAGAATTAAAAGAAATAAATCTTTGTCCACTTCTAATATTCCCTGTCCCATATCTATGTAGTAGCTTAAACTGTCTGGGGTGCCCTCCAGAACTTCCCACATTCTCTAGAGAATGCAAAGGGCAGAATCCACAATTGTCAGACCCTTCAGGGTCCACTCAAGACAGTGTGGAGGGGGATAGGTCCTGTTGCACCAGCTCCTTGCCCCCAGAAGTGTCAGAAAACCATAAAAGCCTCTAATAGCACATCAAGGGCAATAGACCTATTTACCCCTCCTCCTCTAGACCCAGGCATCCCTCCTTCCTCAGCCTGGAGCAGATAGAAGATTCAAGCCTCCTTTTCCTTCTTCATGAAGACTCTCCTGCCTCAAAGAAGGACACCATGTAAACATAAAGGGAAAAATCCAACAAGAAGATATAATCATTATAACTATGAATCCAACATAGGCGCACCCAAATATATAGAGCAACTAATAACAAACATAAAGTCATCAATAGTAATATAACAATAGTAAGGGACTTTAACATCCTATATTCATCAATGGATAGATTATCCCAAATCAACAGGAAATAGTAGCTTTGAATTACACCTTGGACCAGATGGATTTAACAGATATATTCAGAACATTCCATCCTAAAACAGAATACACATTCTTCAAATGTACATGGAACGTCTTCTCCAGAAGAGATCACGTATTAGACCACAAAACAAATCTCAAATTAGAAAACCCTGGAGTCATATCATGGATCTTTTCTGACCACAACACTATGAAACTAGAAATCAGGAAGAAATCATCTGATTTCTCAAGAATCAACATGAAAAAAATTTGGAAAGAGCACAAATACATGGAGGATAAATAATATGCTACTAAACAATGAATGGGTCAACTGAGAAATCAAAGAGGAAATCCAAAAATACATAGAGGCAAATGAAAATGAAAACACAACTGCCCAAAATTTTGGGGAAGCAGCAAAAGTGGTTTAACAGGGAAGTTTATAGCAATACAGGCCTACTGAAGGAAGCAAAAAAAATCTCAAATAAAAAACCTGACTCTACAGTTAAGGGAGCTAGGAAAAGAAGAACCAGTAAAACCCCAAACCAGTAGAAGGAAGGAAATAATAAAGATTAGAGCAGAAACAAACAAAATGGAAACCAAAAAAGGGATAGAACTGATCAATGAAACCAGGAGCTGGTTCTTTGAAAAGAACAACAAATTTGATACATTTTAAGCCAGACTCATCAGAAAAGAGAGAGAGAACTCAAAATCAGAAATTAAAGAGGAAATAACCACCAACACTATAGAAATACAGAGAATTATAAGAGGATATTATGAAAAATTATCCACCCACAAATTGGACAACCTAGAAGAAATGGATAAATTCCTAGAAACATATAACCTACCAAAACTGAAACAGGAAGAAATAGAATATATGAACAGACTGGATACCAGCAATGAAATTGAATCAGTAATAAAAAAAAAAAAAAAAAAAAAAAAACCAACTCCCAACAAACAAAAGTCTAGGACCATATGGCTTCATAAGCAAATTCTACCAAACACTTAAAGAGTTAATACCTATTCTTCTCAAAGTATTCCACAAAACAGAAGAGAAAGGAAAGCTTCCAGATTCATCCTATGAGGCCAGTGTTACTCTGCTTATAAAGGTAACCTCTGCTAACCTTATAAAGACACTACCAAAAAAGAAAGGAAGGAAGAAAGGAAGGAAGAGAAAACCAAACTATAGACCAATATCTCTGATGAACATAGAGGCAAAAAGCCTCAACAGAATATTAGCAAACTGAATCCAACAATACATTAAAAAAAAAAAAACATTCACCACAATCACATGGGATTTATTCCTGGGATGCAAGTGTGGCTCAGTATCTGCAAATTCATCAATGTAGATACATCACATAAATATAAGAGAAAGGACAGGAACCATATAACCATTTTAATAGATGCAGAAAAAGCATTTGACAAAGTAAAACATCCATTCATGCATGATAAAGACCTTCAACAAAGTAGGGTTAGAGTGAACATACCTCCACATAATAAAGGCCATCTATGAAAAACGCATAGCAAACATCATACTCAATGATGAAAAACAGAGTTTTTCCCCTAAGATCAGGAACAAGATAAAGAGGTCCAGTTTCACCACTTTTATTCAACATAGTATTAGTCCTAGCCACAGCAATCAGACAAAAAAAAGAAATAAAAGGCAGTCGAATTGGTAAGGAAAAAATAAAACTTCCACTATTTGTGGATGATATGGATATTATAGATAGAAAATCCTAAAGACTCCACCGAAAAACTACTAGAACTGATAAATGAATTCAGTAAGTTAACAGGATACAAAATCAATATGCAGAAATCTGTTACATTTGTATAGACGAATAATGAAGTAGCAAAATGAGAAATTAAGAAAACCCACTTACAGCTGCAGCAAAAATACTAAAATACCTAGGAATAAACTTAACAAAGGAGATGAAAGATCTATCTGAAAACTATAGAATATTGATGAAAGAAATTAAAGACAACAGAAACAAATGGAAAGATGTTCCATGCTCATGGATTGCAGGAACAAATATTGTTAAAAATGTCTATACTACCCAAAGCAATCTACAGATTCCATGCAATCCCTATCAAAGTACCAACAGCATTTTTCACAGAACTAGAACAAGTAATCCTAAAATTTGTATGGACCCACAAAAGACCTTGGAGAGCCAAAGAAATATTGAAAAACAACAAAACTGGAGGTCCCACAGATTTCAAGATATCCAACAAAGCCATACTAATCAAAACAGTATGGTACTGGCATAAAAATAGACACCTATGTGATCTCAGTCAATGGAACAGAATAGAGAGCCCAGAAATAAACCCACATTTATATGGACAATTAATCTATAACAAAGGAGGTAAGAATATGAAATGGGAAAAAAACAGTCTCTTCCACAAATGGTGTTGGGAAAAATGGAAAACTACATGCAAAAGTATGAAAATGGACCACTTTCTTATACCACATACAAAAGTAAACTCGAAGTGGATTAAGGAGCTAAATGTGAGACCTGAGGCCATAAAGAGAGCACAAGCAGTAATTTCTCTGATATCAGCCATACAAATATTTTTCTAGATAGGTCTCCTGAGGCAAGGAAAACAAAAGCAAACTTAATTATTGGAACTATATCAAAATAAAAAGCTTCTGCACAGCAAAGGAAATAGTCAACAAAGCTTAAAAAAACAACCTACTGAATGGGAAAGGATGTTTGCAAATGATATACTCAATAAAGGGTTAGTAGCCAAGATATATAAAGAATTTATGGGGCTCAATATATAAATAAAAAAAAATCCACTTTAAAAATGGGCAGAAGCCCTGAACAGACATTTCTTCAAAGAAGACAATACAGATGGCCCGCAGACATATGAAGAGATGCTCAACATCACTCATCATCAGAGAAATGCAAACCAAAACCACAGTATCACCTCACATCTGTCAGAATGGCTAAAATAAAAAACACAACAAACAACAGGTGTTGGTGGGGATGTGGAAAAAGGGAACACTTGTGACTGTTGGTGCAACTGTAAATCAGTCCAACCACTGGAGAATAGAACGGAGTTTCTTCAAAAAAATTGAAAATAAAACTACCATATGATCCACTATTGGTATTTACCCATAGAATAAGAAAACATGAATTTGAAAAGATAAATGTACCCTTATGTTTACTGCAGCATTATTTACAATAGCCAAATTATGAAAGCAACCCAAGTGTCCATCAATAAATGAATGGAAAAAGAAGATGCAATATATATATATACAATGATATATTACTCAGCCATAAAAAAGAATGAAATCCTGCCCTGTGCAAGAACATGGATGGATCTAGAGGATATAATGCTAAGGGAAATAGGTCAGAGGAAGACCAATATTAAATGATCTCATTCATATGTGGAATTTCAGGAAGAAAGCAAATGAACAAAGAAAAAAGGACAACCCAAAAACTAGACTCTGAGCAAACTGATGGTTACCAGAGGGGAGGTGGGGGGAATGGGAGAAATAGGTGAGGGGGATTAAGAGGACACTTACAGTGATGAGCACTGAGCAGTGTATAGAACTGTGGAATCACTATACTGTCCACCTGAAACTAATATAACATTGTGTGTTAACTGTACTGAAATTAACATGGAGTGGGGGGCTGGGAGACTTGTCTGTCTCAGGAACCTAAAATCCTAAACAGGAGACCCAGAGTTTCATGAGTTATAATCAGGACAAACATTTTTGCCATGGGCTGGGTTCCCTGGAAGGGGAGAATGACAGCAAGGCAAGGATAAACTGAGGCAAATACGGTGCCCAAGATACAAAAATGAAGGTGCTCACTCTCAGCTTCAGTTGCTTGCAACCCTAGGAGTTGGCGCTTGGCTACTCCCACCCTTTTCCTGGCTGAAGTGAACCGTTCAGTATGCGGTGCTGGGACAACTGGGTATCCACACGGAAAAAGAGAAAATTATATCCAATATGATCTTTCCTTGTCCTACACTATATACAAACCTAAGTTCAATGTGTAAAGGCTTAAAAATGAAAAATAAAACATTAATTTTTTTTTTAGATAATATAGGAGAAATAGAAAAACAGCTTTAGGACTTCAGAGAAGGATTTCTTTAAAAGATATCAAAGAACAAACTAAAAATGTCGATAAATTCAACTATTACAATGATCTGGTTGCTTTTCTAAAGTCACTACAAACTGAGAAAATACATTCATATTGCTTGTAACTGACCAAAGATTAGTATCCAGAATCAATGAGGGAGGGGGAATTTTAAAAGAACATAAAGAAAAACAGACAAAAGACTGAATAGGAAACTCATAGAAAAGGAAGACTAAATATCCAGTAAATATGGGGCGCCTGGCTGGCTCAGTTGGTAGAGCCTGCAATTCCTGATCTTGGGGTCATGAGTTCAAGCCCCACAATGGGTACAGAAATTACTTTTTAAAAATCCTATAAACCCACAGGGGCACCTGAGTGGTTCAGTTAGTTAAGCGTCTGCCTTCAGCTCAGGTCCTGATCTCTGGGGTCCGGGGCTCCAGCCAGCTTCTCCCTCTCCCTCTGACACTCCCCCCTGCTTATATTCTCTCTCTCTTTCAAACAAATAAAATCTTAAAAAAAAGAAGAAGAAGAAGAAAGGAAGAAAGAAAGGAAGAAAGAAAAAGAAAAATCACAATGAAATGCCAATTCACACCCGTTAGTTGGTAAAAATGTAGAGGTCTGATAATGTCAAATAACAATGAGTTTGTAAGGAAATAAAAACTCTCTTAGTCTGCTGGGGAGGAGTGTAAATTTGGACAGCCCTCAGGAAGGCAATTTGATACTGTCTGGTAAGGACAAACACCTGTGCATAGCCCCTTAACTAACTTCTTTTAATCCTCAATTCCTCTGAAACTTGACATTCCACTTCATCAGCTCTGAAGATATCCCTTTCCCTCTTTATATGCCTTCAATGGTCCCCCCTTGCCTACAAAAGAAGCATCAAGTTCTTTAATGACATTTTAGTCTTTCCCGATGTAACCAACCCACCTTACAGTTTCTATCTCACTTTGCCCTATGTTCTTCACACCCTTCCTATAAAATTAACTGCACAGACTGAAATACCACTTTTAAATCCTTAACCAGATGATATGTTAAATAAGGGAGAGGCAGAGCTGGGAAATAATCTGAGTATCTTTATGTTACAGATGAGAATACTGAGGCCTAGGGAGGGTGAAAGTCTACCTAAGGTCACTCTGTGAGATAGAATAGGAAGAGACCTCAGTTTTTCTGAGTCCCTGAGGAGGGCTCTCACCACTGTACATCCCCTCCTGGGCTGATGTAGCTCAGGCCCAGCTATGGGGCTCCCTTCACACCACCCTATTTGACACAGCCCAGGAGTGACAGCCACCATTTGTCACGAAGTAAAAATATGTCAAGGAGCTGGACAGTAAAGTACTTTCTGTGCTGGCAGCTAGCTGGTCCAGAAGCACTAGATCCCTGAATTGGGATGCCCTTGGGTTGACCTTGCCAACAGGGAGCAGCCAGATCTCTCTTTTACTGTAATTGGGTTAGTCTTGTGGGTTTGCCCTCCTCCTGGCTGTCAAAAGAGATTATACAGAAATGTACTGCTGTATCAACCACAGTTCAGGTGCAGGCTCAGGACAAAGCAGAAGGAAATTTCCAAATGCATTCATTAATCACCCCAAGTACCAGGTTGCTGCTAGCTGCTCTGCTTTCTCCCAGCGGCAATCACTTTTGCTTCAACCAGAGCTCAGAGGTCACCTGCAAACTGCAAGGCCCACGGCAAGGGCCTGGGTGCAAAGCCAGGGAGGGTGGGGGCTGGACCTGCACTCACCCTGAAAGTGCCCCCGTGCCTGAAGGGCCATGACATGAAATAGCAAACTTTAAAACACATGAAAAGTCAAGAGGGAGACAGCAGAAGCAAGAAAAAAAGCTTATCTCCTGTTTTTTTCAACAAGGGGCCTCGTATTTTCATTTTGCACTGGGCCCCACAAATTATATAGCCAGCCCTGCCCGCCAAGCCAGCAGTGTCTTAGTCCTTTCAGGCGGATATAGCAAAGTATCGCACACTGGGTGCCTTAAGAACAACAGAAATTTCTACCTCATGGTTCTGGAAGCTAGAAGTCCGGGATCAGGGTGCCAGCACGGTCAGGTGAGGGGCCCTCTGCTGCTGAGTTGCCAGCTTCTCATTGCAACCTCTCGTGGCAAAGCAGGTAGGGAGTTCTCCAGGGCCTCTTTTCCAAAGGCACTAATCCCAATCGCGAGGGCTCCACCCTCAAGACTTAAGCCCCTGCCAAAAGCCCAGCTCCTAGCATCATCACCTTCAAGGGTTGGAATTTCAAGTTACAAACTGGGAAGCACACACATTCAGACCATAACAAGCAGTTTCTAAACTCTACTGAGTAGAAGCACAGCACCTGTTTCCTTAGGACCCCATGGGTTTCTGTGAAAGCGGAGTCTCTGGTGGAGACCAGTACTGGTCAGGCTTGGCGCCAGGAAGCCCAGCCCATTGGGCTTCCTGCATCAGTGCCCAGAGGGATCTGCCAAGCCAGGTCGTGAAGAATTCTGATAGTCCACCCCAGTGATCCTCCAACTTCCAGTGAGCAAAAAATTACCAAGAGAGTGTGTTAGAAATGCAAATTCTCAGGCCTTGGCCCCAGAGATTCTGGGTCAAAAGGTCCAGGTAGAGCCTGAGATTTTTTTTTTTTTTTTTTTTTTTTTTTTTTTTTTTTTTTAGAGCCTGAGATTTTGCCCTTCCAGCAGGCTCCAGGTGATGTCGAGGCTACAGGTCTGTGGTCCACACTTCAAGGCACACTGATAACCCCTTTACTTCACAGATGGGACAACAGAGCCCAGGTGCCTTGCCCAAGGGCACACAGTTATTAAGGATAGAAATCATAGGACCCTGATCCCCTCACTCCAGCAGCACTTTCCCCCCATTGTGACTGTCATGGAGTTTGAGGAAGGAAGGTGTGAGTTAGGACCATGCTGGAAAGTTCCCATTGTTGAGGAAGAAGAATTTCTTATATCCATCAAGGTCCTTCTAGGTGGACTAAGAATCAAATTGACATGAGACAGACTAACAGTAGAAAATCAAATTTAATAGCATATGTACAGAAATCCACACAGTCATGGAAATTCAAAAGACAGTGAGGCAACCTGATGCTTATATGAACTAAGGAGAGGGGTAGAGTCTGAAGATACAAAGGGGAGAAAGATCATTAGCAGATGTTTGGACAATAAAAGTTGCCATATTATGCAGTTAAGTTTCTTAGGTAAAAGGGAATATCTATTAATAGCTCTCTTCCTGGTACAAACAGGCAGTTGAGGGGGAGGTAAAAAGCTTTTCCTGAATCTGCTGGGTTTAGATTGCTTTTAACTCAAAATAATGTTCACACCAAAGTGGCCCATCTTGAAGGTCAGTCCCCCGGCCCTCACTATAAATGCCTCTTACACAAATGAGTATCCTAAGAACTGAATAAAACCCTCCTTGCTTCTCCCTCTAACCTCTGAAGCAAGGTAAGTAGCACTGAGGAGCAGAAAGACAATCTTTCATCTGCTTTAAGCCTCAGTTTCCTTAACAGTAGCCAATATTCATGAAGCATTTACCAGGCATTTTACCTGTATTGGTCCTCTCCGCAAACTTATGGGATAGATACTATTATTATCCCCATTTTACAGTTGAGGAAACTGATATTCAGAGAATTTGGGTAATTTGACTAATGTCACACAGCCAGGGTGCAGAGGCAGGATTTGAACAGATGCACTCTGACTCTATAGTCCAAACTCTTCATCACTCTGCCCTAAAGAAACCACATCACTGGGAACCAACAACTCAGTTCTGGCTGCTCTGTTGGAGACCTTCCCATTTCTCCTGATCCCTAAGCCCTCCCACGTATATGGTTCTGCTCAACCAACAGCTTCCTTTGAAGATTTCCCTCAGATGTGCAGCAGTCTGCTCATTTATGCTCCTCAGGCAGCTCGCCGAGTCTGATCCACTCTACCTGGGCCCAGCCAGTGCTTCTCATGAGCACAGTGCTGGCCTTAGAGTGGGCAAGAAGGGTCCCTGGCCTTGGCCTGTGCTTTGGTAAGCCTTGCTTTGTTCATTCTCTAGCCATGCCCTTTCCAGTGGGGTAGAGAGTCTGGGTGGGGTGTGGGGCAAGGACCTGAAGCCCCTCTCCTAGGATGTTCTGAGTACTTAGGACCCTGGAATTCCCTGCACAAATGACCTTGAGCCATTCTCAGGGCTTGATAGAAACTTCCCCCTGGTCTGTATTCCCAAGGGCAGCGCTGCTCTCATGGGTAGCACTAGCTGAGTATGTGCACACCTCTGGGCTTGAAGGTTATCTAGGAGTGGAGAGCGGGGATGACAGAACTGATGTGAAAGCCAGGATATCTACAGAAATGAACGTGAGGCCCCTCAAGATTCAAGATGAAGAGGAGCTGGGAAGAGAAAATGAGTAAGTGACTACCTGAGAGCCACGGCTGAAGGCCAACTCTTCCATCAGAGCCATTATATTAATTTTCTATTGTGTAACAAATTATGATAAACTTAGCAACTTAAAACAGCATATTTATCATCTCACAGTTTCTGTGGGTTAGGAATCTGGGCAGGGCTTAGATGGGTCCTCAGTTTCAGGATCTATCACAAGGTGTTGTCCAGGACTGGAGTCTCATCTGTAGACTTGACTGGGGAAGGATATGCTTCTAAATTCATTTTTTTTTAATTCTTAAATTTATTTTTTTTTTCGTAAAGATTTTATTTGAGAGAGAGAGCACGAGTGGGGTGAGGGGCAGAGGGAGAAGCAGGCTCTCCACTGACCCAAAAGCCCATGTGGGACTCAATCCCAGGACTCCAGGATCATGACCTGAACTGAAGGCAGATGCTTAACCAACTGAGCCACCCAAGAGCCCCATGCTTCTAAGTTGGGACAACTGTTGGCAGAATTTCTATTCCTCAAGGGTCACTGGACTGCAGGCCTTGGTTCCTTGCTGGCTATTATGTGGAGGCCACCCACATTTATTGTCATATAGGCCTCTCCTGCATGGCAACTTGCTTCATCAAAGCCAGAAGGGGACAGTCTGCTAATGAGACAGAAGCCACTATTTTATTTAACCTAAACACGGAAGTGAAATCCCAACCTACTTGCCACATCCTGTTGGTTAGAAGCACTGACAGGTCTTGTCCATACACAAAAGAAGGGGATTACACAAGGGTGTAGATATCAAGAGGTTGGGAGTGGGAGGTTGGATACAAGAAGATACCCACCGCAGCTATGTCCAAACACAGAACCCCATGGAATGAGAGGAAATTCTACACTCAAACCTGGTCTTCTCAGGTCAGTTGAAGTCACATTTATCAAAGAAATAGAATAGATAATATGTCAGTCAACAGTGTGTTCACTCGAGTGACAGCTTTCCAATTTATATTTAATATATGATTTATTATTAGATATATGGAATGTGGGCTTCCACTGATACTCTCATCCTGGCCCCATAAATTAGGACAAACCTGTTTATGTGCACATGTTCAGGCCACCACCTCTGACAGGCAAGGCCTTGCTGGGAAAGTCCTGTCTGCTGACCTTTTGCCCCCCCATACAGCTGAGCACAGTGTCCACTGTGTGGGAAGCAATGAAGAAAGTTTACCTGGGCATCGACTGGCGGCTGCCCAGCTCCAGGACTAGCCCTTCCCCAGGTGCTGCCATGAGGCAGTCGGGCTGATTTTGAAGCCTCAGCAGTTGGGCTTCCTCTCTGGTGAGAAAGGATCCCACGTGGCACAGGAAGGAAGGAAGAAGAACAAAAGGCCCTACCCCAGCAAGATAAAGCTGACTCCTTCCAGGGGAGCCAAAGCCCTGCCTTTAGATAAAAACATGATTATTAAGTTTCTATTTTTTATTTGTATTATAAAAATAATGAAGATGGCTTCTACGTTTTAAAAAGATACAAGAAACAAAAGTCATAGTTCTACCACTGAGACACGCTGTGTTGGATGTGTTTGTGTGTGTGTATACGTATGTGTATTTGCATATATGTGTGTTTTTAAATTTTGTAATGTGATATATTCATGTAATTTTGGAGTAGTGTATTTTAAATTTCCTTCCGTAGAAAACGTTTTCTATGCATAGCTCTTTGCTGGGCTGAAGTTCAATTTGTATGTGTTGGGAGCATTTAAAAGAAATGAAAGATGAATACTGTTACGCTGAAAAAATAAATAAAATGAGGGGAAAAAAAAAAAAAAAAAAAAAAAAAAAAAAAAATGAAAGATCATACGGCCTATTTAATTATATATCTACTTTTTCAGGACAGTAAATGCTTTTTCCAGATTAAAGAGGTAGAACTTTAAAATAACAGTTAAAAATAGATAACAAATTCACATGGTCAAAAAGTAGGCAGTGAGAAGTTTTCCCAATGCCCAGCTGACATCCCGGGCAGTAACCAATGTTAACAATTCCTTCCAAAGATAGTTTATGCATCCTTCCAAAGACAGTATATGCATACTAATATACAGAAATATTTTCCTCTTCTTTTCCATCTTCGACACGCTGGTGGCATACCACATACATTGTTCTGCACTTAGTACATCTTGCAGAAAGTTCCGTACCTTTACATATCAGTAGTTCCCAGTCTCTGATTCCAAACATGAGAATTATTACCTCAGTAGCTTTTAAAACTCCCAGATGTACAAGCCACATCCCAGACTGATTAAATGAGAATCTATGGGGGGATGAGGCACAGGCATCGGGATCTTTAAAAGCTTCTTCAAGAGTAGTCAAGGCTGTTTACCACCAAGACAGAAAGAGCTTCCTCAGCAAAGAAGAGGAAAGAGAATAATTCCCTCATTGCTTGTAGTAGAAAATTAGGGTGACCCTCTGTCCTGGTTTTCCCAGGACATGGGACTTACAGTGCTGAAGCCAGGATGAACTGCTCAACCTATAAAAAATTGGTACATGTGTCTAAAGAAATAGAGGATTAAAAGGGTATCACATAATTTTAAGACTATAGAAAGAAATGTTGTACTTCAGTACTGTTGAAGTACTCCTGGCTGTTCCCCAGGAGATTCAGACTCGTTCTCTTTGAGCAGTTCCGCACTTCTTGTAAACTGCAGGTAAATGATAGCTATGCAAATCTGTATTGTTTGGTCGTTTCCTTTGACTTCCTTCCCCTTCTGGAAAAACCAGGGGACTTTATGTTTGTTTTGTTTTCATTTAGAAACTTGAGGTTAATTTAGATCCTCAGAAGACTTAACTGTATTTTTTTTTCAATAAAGATTTTATTTATTTATTTGACGGAGAGAGACACAGCAAAAGAGGGAACACAAGCAGGGGGAGTGGGAGAGGGAGAAGCAGGCTTCCTGTGGAGCAAGGAGCCCAAAGTGGGGCTCAATCCCAGGACCCTGGGATCATGGCCTAAGCCGAAGGCAGACACTTAACGACTGAGCTCCCCAGGCACCCCTATTTATGTGCTTTTAAGTAGGCTTCGCACCCGACATAGGGTTTGAACTCATGACCCTGAGATTAAAAGTCCCATGCCCTATCGACTGAGCCAGCCATGCGACTGAGCCAGCCACACTCCCCTGTAAAAAAACAGTTTTGCCTCCAATTATAATATAATCCCTTTATTTCATTTAAATTTGTGTTCCTTTAAATTTTCCTTTGAACTTGTTATAACACCTGTCTGGTTCTCCAGCTAATTAAGGAGTAAAATAAAATCTTTAACACATATTCATTCTTGTATCTGAGCAACAGTCAAGCTTTTCTTTTTTTCTGAAAATTATTTTTCAAGAAGGCTATAAAGGTATTCTAGTAGTTACCTTCCAAATATCACCAAACCTTCCAAATTATCACTAAAAACACAAACACAGGAATAAAACACATACAACAGACCCAAACGTAACTGTCATACCAAGACGTATAAATAGGCCAAATTCACCTGTTAAGAGAGACTCATATAAGATCACAAACTAAAACCTAATGATAAAGCAAATGATTAAGAAGGATTGAAAAGGATGAGAAAAGGTGTTTTTACAAAGTAAGTATAAAAGTTTAGCAGACATCATTATCTTTTTTTTTTTTCATTTTTTTGTGGGGCTTGAGATTTTTTTAAAGATTTTAATTATTTATTTGATAGAGAAAGAGAGAGCAGAAGCAGGGGGGGAGAGCAAAAGGAGAGGGAGAGGAGAAGGCTCCCCGCTGAGCAAGGAGCCTAACGCAGGGCTTGATCCCAGGACCCTAACGCAGGGCTTGATCCCAGGACCCTGAGATCATGACCTGAGTCAAAAGCAGACGCTTAACTGATGCTCCACTCAGACGCCCCAGACATCATGATCTTAATACTTGACTAGAACGAATTCTGGACAAAATTATTAAATGAGATGAGAGTTATTCAAATAGTAAGATTATGAGAGTCCCAAAAGATATAACTTTTATGAATATCTATGTAACAATTAATATACATTAACAAAGTGAACGCTAGAGGAAATACAAGGAGAAACAGAGACACATAAGAAAGGGAGATTAATTTACCTCTCCTTTAGGTTATAGTCATAAGGTAAGACCTTAAATGACATAGTTTTAAAAATAGGGCTGCTGGGGTGCCTGGGTGGCTCAGTGGGTTAAAGCCTCTGCCTTCGGCTCAGGTCATGATCCCAGGGTCCTGGGATCGAGCCCCGCATCGGGCTCTCTGCTCAACTGGGAGCCTGCTTCCTTCTCTCTCTCTGCCTGCCTCTCTGCCTACTTCTGATCTCTGTCTTCCAAATAAATAAATAAAATCTTAAAAAAAAAATAGAGCTGCTGATATATCAAGCTTATAATCTGAAAATTAAAAATCTATTTTATTCTCATGTATCTCCAGAACATTTTCAAAATTAGTGGACTCTGCCATCATTATTGGTCACAAGAAACTTCAATAAATTCCAAAAGTAATGTAATTGAAGGGGAGGAAAACATCTCTTCCCTTGCCCCCTACTAGTTGCAATGCATGGAAATTTCACAAAGATATGTGACCCAGGGAGGTGGCCGTATGATTGAGATTTATATACAACCTTAGGCCAAAAAAAGGTGTCACCAACAAAACTCCAAGACCTGACCTTTACTGCCCACTGCTTGTACTTACTAACCTTTGTCTTACATTCTTCCTTAAGCTCTTCTTTCTGGCTTACCTCTAAACTCAGGCAGATGAAACCCCAGATCCCCACCCCCCACCACCTCCACACCACCCAGACCATTTCAGCTAAAACCCTGAACTGTGCCTGTGCAGATGGGCTGTGGAATGACCGGCAATTACCTTTCCTCATTATAATACTAACCTCTCCAGCTGGAGGAGGAGAACAAGCCTCATTTACATAACATGTATAGGCATATTTCCTTAAGGCACCTGCATGACCTTATGCCTGCCTCTACTTAGGATGACAAAACTTCCCTATCTTAATATTCATCCTAACCCTAAACAAAAGGTACCCATTCACCCTCTTTGGGGAGTCACGGTTTTGGAAGCTATATCCCAACATCTCCTTATTTGCTACAAATAAAGTTTACTCAGTGCAACAACCCCATCAGGAGTATCTATGACTCACCAAGGAGTGAACTCACGTTGGTTTGGTTACAAGGGAAAAAAAGGTTTGGAGATTTGGGGTAGGGGAAGAGTTTAGGGAAAGCGAGCAATATGGTAGATAAGATCGTTGTGTTGCATGGTTAAGGGTCTCCCAGGTCCTAAGAGATGTCTCCAGCAGTAGCTCTCTTCCTGGTATGGAGACATCTTGCAAATGGAAATTTTCTTTATAAATGTAAATTTCCTTCACAAAAGGAGAAATTTATAGTTTATTTTTAGGTAACTGGGGGAGGTAAAGAGCTTTCCCACCCAGCTCTCCTGGTTCTCAATTATCTTTAGCTCAAAATGATCTTTATATGCTAAAGTGGCATATTCTGGGGTGACATATTCTGGTACTGTTTATAATTCTTCAGAAAGAATTCATCGAGGGCACCTGGGTGGCTCAGTCAGTTAAGTGGCTGCCTTCGGCTCAGGTCATGATCTTAGGGTCCTGAGATTGAGCCCCACATCCGGCTCTCTGCTCTGAGAGGAGCCTGCCTCTCCCCCTACTTGTACTCTCTCTCTCTAATAAATAAATAAAACCTTAAGAAAAAAAAAGAATTCATTGAAAATTTCAATAAATTCTAAAAAGAATAATAGATGATGTAGTTTTTGAATGTTGGTGAGGCCCAGAGCCCGTGGCCAAGAAAGAATTCTTGAGATGTCTTTGGTGCAAAAAAGTGAGTTTATTGAAGCACTGGGACAGGACCCCTGGGCAGAAAGAGCCACTGAACAGGGGTTGTGAGGGATGGCTGATTATACACTTGGGAGCTAGAGGAGGTAAGGACAAAGGGAAGTGTCAAGGACTTTCATATGCCAAAGAAAACACAGGATTGTGGAGGCCTTGCTATCGTCAAGCTAAGGTTGAGTAAGGCATTAACATTAAGACAGTTGGGAGCTTCCTGGGGGAATATTATGCTCTATCTCAAGTCCTCGTCAATGGGCTTCAGATCATGAAGAAACATAATTTTGTTTACTTTCCCTTCTGCCTCGGTTTCCCATATCACTCATGGAAGAGAGCATGATGGTAGGGCTTCAGGAAATCGAGTTATGGGTCTCTGGAAGGTAGGCGATTGACAAGGATGCTTTTTCCTTGTAAATCACAAAGACACTGATTGGTACACTATGGAGACTCATGTCTTGTAAGGCTGTGTTCTCTATCAGTTAACCATTTGTTTTTCCCGTCCCTTGGTTTTAGGGCAGTCAGGAGTCTCTGAGGAATGTCAAACATTTCCCAGGGGGTTGGGAATCAGGTACAAGGTAGGTACAGGGTGTCAGCTTGTGCTTGGTCCTCAGCTTGCCTTCTGCTCCCTCATTAACAGATACCATTCTCTAATCACAATGTAATAAAACTAGAAATTAATAATAGAGCCAGGAAATAAGATCTTACTGCTTGAATACTTATAACTCTCCCTTGGTGCAAAAAAGGAAAAGAAGGAAGAAGGGGGAAAAAAGAAGAAACTGTGGAATATTTAGACAATAATATTAATGAAAACTATATATATATATCAAAAGCCACAGGATATAGCTAAACCAGTTCTCAGAGGGAAAAATGTATTTAAAAATACTTCTTAGTAAGGGAGAAAATAAGTAAATTAATAACATAAAACTGGGACGCCTGGGTGGCTCAGTGGTTGAGCGGCTGCCTTCAGCTCAGGTCATGATCCCAGCGTCCTGGGATCGAGTCCCACGTCGGGCTCCGTGCTCGGCGGGGAGCCTGCTTCTCTCTCTGTCTCTGCCTGCCACTCTGTCTGCCTGTGCTCTCTCTCTCTCTCTCTCTCTCTCTCTGACAAATAAATAAATAAAATCTTTTAAAAAAAAGAACATAAAACCCAAGGAAGTTGAGGAATGGGGAATTATTCCTAAGAAAGCAAAAGGAAGAAAGTAATAAAGGAGAAATAAATGAATTAGAACACATAAAAATTACATCACTATAAACTGATTAGCTGATTCTTTGGGGCACCTAGGTGGCTCAGTCAGTTAAACATCTGCTTGCCTTCAGCTCAGGTCATGATCCCAGGGTCTTGGGATTGAGCCCCCCATCATATCAGGTTCCTAAGGGAGTCAGGTTCTCCATCTGCCCCTCACCCCACACTCTCTCTCTTACTCTCTCACTCTCTCAAATAAATAAATAAAATATTTTTTAAAAAACTGATTAGCTGATTCTTTGAAAAGGCCAAGAAAGAAAGGAAGAAAGGAAATAAGAAAAAAACAAAAACAAAAACAAAACATCATCCCCAAAGAGAAACAAAGGACATAAACAATTCACAGAAAAGAACATATAGGGGTACCTGGGTGGCTCAGTCAGTTAATTAATTCTTGATTTTAGTTAGGTATTGATTTCAGGGTCCTGAGATCGAGTCCCCCTCACTTCAGCTCCATGCTCAGTGGGGAGTCTGCTTGAGATTCTCTCTTTCTTGGCAACCCTCTCCACTCATGTGTGCTCTCTCTCTCTCAAATCTTTAAGAAGAACATATAGAAAGTTCTTAAACATACAAAAGGGTGTCTAACCTTACTCTTAAGAAGACTGACACAATTTGAAACTATATTGAGGTAAGTAAGCACAGGAAAAGAATCTCAGCATCACTAGCCATCAGGGAAATGCCACTCTGAACCACCAGACCCTACTTTATGCCCACTAGGATAGCTATTAAAAAAAAAAAAAAAAAAGTGTTGGCCAGGATGTCCAAAAATTGGAACCTTCGTAGACTGCTGATTAAAATGTAAAAGCCCAATCACTGTGGAAAACAGCCTGGCAGATCCTCAAAATGTTAAACCCAGTTACCATCAGACTCAGCAATTCTACCCCTAGGTCTATAGCCAAAAGAATGGAAGACTTTGTTCACACAAAAACTTGTACTTGAATGTTCATAGCAGCATTATTCATAATAGCCAAAAAGTGAAACAACCTAAATGTCCACCAACTGATGAATGGATAAATGAAAAGTGTTATACAGTAAAATATTATTAGGTGATAAAAATGAATGAAGTACTTATACTCAACTTGGACACTATGCTAAATGCAAGTAGCAGAAAGGCAGAGAGCAAAGTAGAGGTCGCCTAGGACCAGGCAACAAAAAATGGGGGAGTGACTGCTAAGGGGTTTAAAGGATTTTTAGAGGTGATAAAAAAATGTTCTAAAATTGATCACTATGATGGTTATACCACTACGTGAAATACCGAAAACCAGTAAACCATATACTTTAAATGAGTTAATTGTATGGTAGGTAAATTATGTCTCAAGCTGTTATTTAAAGAAATAGAACGATGTGAGATAGCATTTTTTTAATGGTTCAGAAATCCCCCACATTTCAGTGTTCAGAGAAAAGGCTAACACGTGCTCATTTCAACAGCACTGATGCTAAAACTGAAACAAGGCAGAGAAAAGGTTAACCACAAAGGACCACCTCACAATCACATATCCAAGATAAGACCTGCCTCTACTCTCCCGTAATGACTCTTGTTTCAGCAAAGTTCAAGTTCTCTTCCTCTTCCTTGAGACTTGCCTCATTAATCTATGATCTCCCCCTTTGCACCAGCCCGAATAAAACAATCTTCTTAACTGCCGGGTGCATTTTGTCCTAGATGGTGTTTAGACATGGGGTGCTCTTTGCTCTAATCTCTTTGGTTAGATTTTGTAAACTAGGTAATTAACAGAAGTGTCCGTGGTCTTACCTTGGAACTCTGAATCTGAGCCAAGTGGTGTACTTATTGAGTATTGATAGTGTATGAAGCACATCATATCTTAGTCTGGTGCAGTTTACCTATTTTGTGAGTCAAGATATCCTTGACAAATTGTGGTTTCTGTTTCAGTTCTCAATCTTCAGCACTTACCTAGTCCCTGGTGGGTACTCAATAAATTTTTGTTGAATGACCAAAAAAGACCCCACAACATAATGTAGGCAAGGGGCCAGAAAGAGTACAACTTCCTTGTTAGCTTTAGTCTGGCAAAATCTATAAAACATACAAATACACATTCCCTTGACCTAGAAATTCCACTTTTAGGAATTAATCCTGCAGATAACTTGTACATGTGCAAAGGGCCACCTGATAGAATTATTAATTATAATCACAAGATACCACAAGTCTCCGAAATTTCCATCAGTAAGCTGAATTAAACTGGTACATACTTCCAACAGAATGAGAGGCAGATGTTGAAGAAAATTAAGAGAGTTCTCATGACACAGAATATGTCTGAGAGAGATATACACAGTTCCAGCTTCAGTGGCTGCCTTGTCGCTCCTCATGAAGTGCGCCACCTGGTCTCAAGGCCTTAGGGCAGGATGTCTCCTCCACTTTGCAGGTTCAACTCCGGATTATATACAGGGCTCATTCACTCATGTTCTTTAGCCCTCACCTGAAATATCACCTAATCAGCAAGGCTTTCCCTGACCACTCTATGTAAAATAGCAACAACCCTCCTGCCCAACACACACACACATACATACTCCTTAGTCCTTTGTCCTGCTTTTGCCCATAGTGCTTAGCCCTTATCACTATATAGTTACTTGCTTATTTATTTCCCACGAAAATGTAAGCTCCAAGAGGGCAAAGAACGCATCTCTTTTGTTCACTGCCAAATTCCAAACACCTAAGAGTGATTGGCATATAGTAGGTACTCACTAAATATTTACTGAATAAATGAATATATTAAGTGAAGAAAGCAAGATGCTGGGAAGTGATTTTTAACATGCTTCTTTTTTTTTTTTTTTTTAAACTATCCATGTAACTGGTCCTATGGGCATGACATAGCTTTAAAAAGTTACAGAAGAAATAGGTCGGGCTGGTTGCCTGGCGGTGACTGGCAGACAATGGGAGGGAGGCTTTGCTCTAGACCTGTAGATCATTAACTACCTAAAACTTCAATTTAGAAGTGAAAAGGAAAGGTCTCCTGTCATTTCTCTCTTATAGCTTCACAGTGTGCTGCTGCATTTCATCAGCTCCCTTTTGGTGGATGATTATTTCCAAATTTCTGCTTTTAAACATGAGAGAGTCTGGTGATTTACCTTTCACATGTCCTAACGAAGAGGGTGCTGAGGTCTTTTTAAGACCCCCTAACTTTGGTTCTAAAGATTTGCAGTTGAAAATGTCATCCACACCCCAGACTAAACAAAAGTTTCCTACAGGATTTGATGGCTGGAAGTGGGGCCGCCTCAGGAAGCAGAGGGTCCTGGGAAAGGGAGAATGTAATTATCTTCATTAAACATTTTGTATCCTCGGGGCGCCTGGGTGGCTCAGTGGGTTAAAGCCTCTGCCTTCAGCTCAGGTCATGGTCCCAGGGTCCTGGGATCGAGCCCCGCATCGCGCTCTCTGCTTGGCAGGCAGCCTGCTTCCTCCTCTCTCTTTGCCTGCCTCTCTGCCTAGTTGTCATTTCTCTCTGTCAAAGAAATAAAAATTAAAACAAAAAAACAAAAAAACAAACATTTTGTATCCTCATTGATAAACTCGCCCAGTCCCTGAGCCTGAAGACATTCCACTAACTTACCGAGATAGGGCTGTCTTACAAAAGAGAGGGGGACGACAGAATAAGAAGCTCCTACCAAGATGGGAAGACAGCTCAGTATTCCTAATTTGTACAGTGGAGAAAGTCCCGACTGGAAGCTGAGAGTTCCGGTCCTGGTACGGAGGAGCCATACGCCCGGAGATGTACCTCCCTCTCCCTTGGCCTCCATCACCTCATTCCCTGATGGCTCTGCCCCTTCAGACAGGGCCTCATTTTACTCCCTCCCACTGCACTGATTCTCTAACACTACCCTGGGTGACTTGGGGCAGCCCTTAGATGTAGCGGGTGTGGTAGGCTGGCACTTTGTGGTGGTCTCTCTAGGCAAACCGGGCACTGGGTGGCTGGGAATTCATGCACTGCATTGAGAGGGCAAAGCAAACAGAAAAGCAGCTGCCTCTGTTTCCAGAAGTGGTCCTGAACCTATTCTGATGGACAGGTGAGCAGAGGCCCAGCTAAGTCCGGGGGTACGGGGGTAGAGGGTGGGAACATCAGAAATGGGGCATCAGGGCCCAGCCCCTTGAGGGTGGCTCTGGCAGGAGCCAGGGAGGCTGTCTTGATTGAGTGTCCTTCGTGGCTCTTTCTCCACTCGGGGAGCCCAGAGGGAGCTGGGAGGCCCTCACTCCTGAAAAATCTGACAAGGCAGCAGCTTCCCGGAATGTCTCCTCCCAGTTCTGCCCAATCTGAAAACAGACTCTGGGAGAGAAGTTGATGGGCATATTTTCACCACCGCAACCACGGGAAGTGCAAGAGGAGGATGTGTACATTCTTAGTCCGTGGATCTGTACTGAAATCTTCATTTAGCAAAAACCGTGAAGTTGCGGGCATTTCATTCAACCTGTTCAAGTCATGAATTTGAGGAGAAAAATGTTCCTGCTCATTTTCAGTTTTTATCAGTAATTAAAAGTTCACTAACTAAACAACCTGTGAAGTTCTCTGCTCATAAATTGAGAAACTTGCTCAATGGAAGACTGCTCACTTTCAGTGTTTCTGATTTTTAAAAACTGAAGCAGATCATCTTTTTTGAATATTTTTCTTTTTTTGCCTTTTTTTCTTTTCTGAGCATCAGGGTCATATTTTCTTTTTTTTTTTTTTTTTTAAGATTTTATTTTATTTATTTGACAGATAGAGATCACAAGTAGGGAGAGAGGCAGGCAGAGAGAGAGAGAGAGGAGGAAGCAGGCTCCCTGCCAAGCAGAGACCCCGATGAGGGGCTAGATCCCAGGACCCTGGGATCATGACCTGAGCGAAAGGCAGAGGCTTTAACCCACTGAGCCACCCAGGCGCCCCAGGGTCATATTTTCTAAATCAATCCCAGCCTGATTTGTACTCATTCCCAATAGGCTGAGTTTACAAAATAAAGTTGTCTTTCTTCTAAAGCATTCAAAATTATTAATATTAAAAAGCAAACTACACAAAATTTAATTAATAAATATAAAAATTTTAAATTAAATGTACTTAAATAAAGCTGAATTTTCTATTTTTTTAATTTTTAATTAAATATTGCTATAAAAATAAAACTTCATAATATTAGAGTTTTGATGTCCACTTAATAAGCAAGGCAAAGAATCTGTACCACACTTCAGATATTTTATGACTACAATTACATGCACACAAATGTAAGAAAAACATGAATTCTTTAGTATGGCAAAAAGTTTCCGAGACACAGAGGTACGTTGTTATATAACTGTCTCCAATATATCATGCCTCCATGTCCAGCTCCTTTGCAATACGATTTTTGCCATTCCTCTCAAGAGGCAGACTCTTCCTCCCAGCTCACCCACTGGATCTGGGTGTCCCTCAAGGCTTCATTTGGTCGATAGAATGAGACAGAAGGAACACTGAGCCGCTCCTAAGGCCAGGCCTTATGAAGCTTGTAGTTTTTGCTTCTGTCCTCTAGGAACAGTTACACCATTATGTAAAGAAGCCCATGCTAGCCTACAGAGTACAGGACTATTTGGAGGAGGACTGAGGCATCCCAGCCAACAGCAAGCACACCTGCCAAACATTTGAATAAAGCCATCCTAGACCATCCGGGCCCAGTCGAGATGCTGGTGGACTGCAGCCACATATGTGACCCCAATGGAGAGCAGCAGAAAAATGGCCCAGCTGGCCTAGCCCAGAATTGTGAGCAAACTGCTGTTTTAAGCCACGAGCTAAGTTTCAATGTGGTTTGTTACACAGCAAAAGATAACTGACATTGATATGGTATGCAACTATTGTGAATACCAGCTAATCCCAGAATGCCTCTAGAATCAAAATGAGACCAAAAAACAAAAGAAAATGGACCCTTGACAATGTTGAGAAATAATATTTAGTTACACAAAGACCCACTGGATTCGTGCTCTCTGAGAAGAGTTTAGGGCACTAGAAGGTTTTAAACTGAGGAACAAATTGATTTGTCCTTTCTCTTATCTACCCACATCAGCCAGTTAAATTCTTTCTCCCTCCAAAGCAGTGACTATCTTTAAGGTCAGCAGGTGCACAACCTTCACAGCATTTGGACTCAGCAGTGTTTTGTTTTGAGAATTATAGGAGGAAATGTGGAGACTTTGGGTGTTAGTTATAAACTTTTACATTCGGGGTCATAGGTCACATGGTACCAGCCCAGCACTGAATGCAGAATCCCATGGGAGAAAAGCTCCCATGTGATCTTTAGTACATTTAATTTTTTTTTAAGATTTTATTTATTTGACAGACAGAGATCACAAGTAGGCAGAGAGGCAGGCAGAGAGAGAGAGGAAGGGAAGCAGGCTCCCCGCTGAGCAGAGAGCCCGATGCAGGGCTTGATCCCAGGACCCTGGGATCATGACCCGAGCCAAAGGTAGAGGCTTTAACCCACTGAGCCACACAGGCGCCCCTACATTTAATTTTTTGTGTTTGTGATGTGCAGGGCCCTCTAAAGTGTGGGGCACAGGATGGAGGCCCCCTTGACTGATCTAAAGGCAATATTACTCCAGCCCCAATTTAGGAAAATGGTTAAGACCTTGTTTCAGGATTTGCCTGTGAACAGTGACTAAGGAAAATTGGTAAAGGCTATTAAAATTTTAAGTATGCCAGGGGCGCCTGAGTGGCTCATGATCTTGGGGTCCTGTGATCGAGCCCTGCATTGGGCTCTCTGCTCAGTGGGGAGCCTGCTTCCCCCTCTCTCTCTGCCTGCCTCTCTGCCTACTTATGATCTCTCTGTCAAATAAATAAATAAAATCTTAAAAAAAAATTTTTAAGTATGCCAATCTCTTCATACATCAACCCAGCTTTAGGGGAAATATCCTATAGAAATAAAAGGACCAATGTATTAGAGTAGCTGTGCAAAAGTGTTGAGCACAAGCATTGTTTAAGGTAGGAAGAAACTTCATTAATAGGGGGTGGTTAAGTGAACTGTGGTCCATCACATCAGCAGATGTTATGCAGCTGTTGAAAAGGTTGTTGTATCCTGACATCTCTGACTTGGACTTAGATCTCACTTAGCGAGATTTATGCATTATTTCATTCATCGAACATTTACCGAGCATCAGCTATGAACCTGGTGCTGCTCTAAGTACTAGGGCCACAGCAGGGAATAAGACAAGGTTTGTTGTTCATGGAATTCACATCTTAAAGGAGAAAGACTACAGACAAGCAAATAAGTACGTAGAACATCAGATGTTAGTAAGTAGGTGCTGTGAAGAAAAACGAAGGTGAGTCCGGAGATAAAGTCTGGAAGGGAGTGAGGGAAAGAACTTTGTGGCATTTAGGAGGAAGGGCAGTCTAGACAGGAACAGCAACCACAAGGGCCATGACTTGGAAGCATGGTTGATGAGATCTGAGAGCATCAAGGACGCCAGGGTGGCCGGGGACAGGGGCTGTGAGGTCAGGAGGAGAGCTGTAGAGTTGGTGTGTGTGTGTCTGTGTGTATGCGTAGGGTCTTGTAGTTCCTGGCTAGGACTCTGGGTTTTTCTCTGTGTAGGACAGGAAGCCACCAGAAGGTTCTGAACTGAGAAGCACCATCACCTGACTTAGATTTTTGGAGAATCCCTCCAGCTGCAATGATAACTGACTCAAGAGAGTAGAGGAGGTAGAGGAGAGTGAAGAGGCTGTTGCCATGACAGACAGGAGAGCTTACTCCATGGTGAAGCAGCAAGTGGTCAGATTCTGCATAGGTTTTGAAGGGGGGTCCTGCAGGATTTCCTAATGGAATTGGATGTGGGGTGTGAGCAAGGAGCCAGGCGGCCATTAAGCGCTGTTAATGAGAAGAGCAAGCTTTAGAGCAATGTGAGCCTGACATGATCCTATTTTTGTTCAAATAAACAACAAATAAAGCACCCTCTCCACCCTATGCATGAATCTTTGTGTGGCAGTTATATGAGTGTATTTATCAGCTAGGGCTGCAGTAACAAAATACCCAGACCAGGTGGCTTCAGTAACGGAAATGTATTTTCTCACAATTCTGGAGGCCAGAAGTCCAAGGTGAAGATGCCATCAGTGTTATTTCTGGTGAGACCTCTCTGCCTGGCTTGCAGACCTCTGTCTTCTTGCTGTATTCTCGACAAGGCTCTTCTCTGTAAGGCCCCACCCTTATGACCTCACTTAACCCTTGCTATCTCCTCACAGGCCCTATCTCCAAATATAGACAGTGGGGGTGGAGGTGGGTTGGGGATCTAACATCTGAACTGGGTCAGCACGGGGGACACAATTTAGTCCATAATGGTGAGTACAGAAAAAGTTGTGAAAGGTGACCCACAAGCAGTTAGCACTGATCTCCTGAGGGGCTAGGGCCAGAGGAGGGTGTTCATTTTTTCCCTTCAATGGCTTCATTGGTTACAGTGAGTACATGTCAATTTAAAAATTGTGGATGAGGCATTTAATATGGAAACATTCTAAGTGAGAAAAAAAAAGCCACCTTGGCTCAGAATCCTGCACTTAGCTGTAAGGCCACTTAGCGGTTATCCCATTGGAGATCCCATTCCTAGCTGCTGGTTCCCTCATGGACTTGGCAAGGAAGCAGGGATGTTCAGGGAAGCCCAGCATTTGGCAGGGGGGGCTAAGGGGCCAAGGGGCCAAGGAGAAAAGATATGGGCACATCTGAGCCTGAGGAGTGCCTGTCCCCTGGATGTGCAGACCCACTGACAGGCATTGCTTTGTCCCTTTTTGGAAGCACCTAGGACAGTCTGTAGCCTCTAAAAAGCCTGGTGGGATAGCCTTCCTGTTTCAGTTAGGGCCTCTTTAGCCAGAAGGGCCAAAGATATACTGAAGTTAATTCCTTCCCCACTCAAAAGGTAAATAAGTAAAAGGGAGTGTATTGAAATTACTCCAATGCACTGGAACCCAAGAGAACCTGAGTAGCCAAGGCCTGTCCTAGAGTTCTCAGTTCTTCAGATGCTCATATCTAAATTTCCAAATTCCCTTATCCTCCCAGGTGAGGCCTCAAGTCCCAGGTGCTGACTGGCTGGGTCAGGAGTCTAGGCCCTGGTGCTGTCAGTCTACTCCTGGCATGTGCTGTAAAATAAGGCCCCTTGGCCAGAGAAGATGCTCCCAGGAGAGGAATGAGTTAGATGGCATGACCAACCTTTGTCCGGGACTGAGAGATGTCACTGGAAGTGTGACTTTTAGGGCTAAACCCAGGAACGTCGCAACCAAGCCCAGGGGAGTTAATCACCAGTATCACCAACAGCCACATCGGTCTCATGTCCCTCCTGCATTAATTCTTTTTTTTTTTTAATTTTTTTTGTTTGTTTTTATATTTTATTTATTCGACAGAGAGAAATCACAACTAGGCAGAGAGGCAGGCAGAGAGAGAGGAGGAAGCAAGCTCTCCACGGAGCAGAGAGCCCGACGTGGGGCTCGATCCCAGGACCCTGGGATCATGACCTGAGCCGAAAGCAGAGGCTTTAATCCCCTGAGCCACCCAGGTGCTCCCCCTCCTGCATTAATTCTGAGGAGCACATTTCTTTGCGTGCAGTCAGGATGTGTCTTAAAATCAACAGTGTCCTGCAGTGACTGTTAGCCAGGATTGTAGTTGAGTTGTTCGGGACAGAATATGTGTCTGCTAGTCACTTCTGGGACACCAGCAACCTGAGATCACCCTACATTCATTTTCTGTTCGACATTTTTAGACCACACAGACAGTGCAAATTCAGACCTCTCTGAATTTGCCGTCTGACTTGTCAGGAGAGAATTGTTTTTCTCACTCCACATGGTGTCAAGACTAAGACATTCACATTTCCAGCCAGTCTCTTCTTTGGGAAGATTTCCTCATCTCTGGTGTCCCAGCTTTTACACAGAACCTACTTCTCCAGAACTTCCCCTCGTGCTTAGTGCTACACAGAAGAATGGCGCAGCATATAGGTCACGGTGTTTCAGACTGGGTGAAACACAGGTAATCAAGGCCCAGCAGCCCACATAGGGCCTGAGGGGCATTGTTAGTGCTTGAAGGAGGCACAATGCTCAATGCAAAAGGCACTCAGGACTGGATCCAGGGAAAAGAGAAACAAGTCTCCCAGCCAGGCCTCTTAGCCATCACGAGCCTCTCCCTGAGCTCAGGGGTCACCTCACAGACCTATGCAGCCCAACAGTTCACTTAGAAACCTTTTCTTTACCAGTCTCTGGACAGGTCAGTGTTTAGAAATATTGATAGCAGGGCGCCTAGATGGTTCAGTGGGTTAAGCTTCTGCCTTCGGCTCAGGTCATGATCCCAGGGTCCTGGGATTAAGCCCTGCTTGGCAAGGACCTTGCTTCTCCCTCTGCCCCTGCCCCCTGCCTTGTGCTTGCTTTCCATCTCTTTATCTCCAATAAATTAAAAAAAAAGAAAGAAAGAAAGAAAACGAAACATTGATAGCTTTCCATATAAACAAAGAGCCCATATGTTTGAAAGTTGATAAGCCGGGGAGCCTGGGTGGCTCAATGGGTTAAGCCTCTGCCTTTGGCCCAGGTCATGATCTCAGGGTCCTGGGATTGAGCCCTGCATCGGGCTCTCTGCTCAGCGGGGAACCTGCTTCCCCCTCCCTCTCTTCCTTGCCTCTCTGTCTACTTGTGATATCACTCTGTCAAATAAATAAATAAAGTCTTAAAAAAAAAAAGGTTTATAAGCCCCTTCTAACAATTGCCTTATATAGAAAATCCAAGGAAACAGAACTGTCAAAGAGTGAAAGAGGGAGAAGCAGTGTCTGAACTTGGAAACTAGCACCCATGTTTTCCTAACCCCAGATTTTCTTTTCTTTTCTTTTTTTTTAAAGATTTTATTTATTTCATTGAGAGAGAGATAGTACACAAGCAGGGCTAGGGGCAGAGGGAGAAGGATAAGAAGACTCCCTGCTGAGCAGGGAGCCCAAGAGACAGGGCTCAATCTCAGCACCCTGGGATCATGACCTGAGCTGAAGGCAGATGCTTAACCAACTGAGCCGCCCAGGTGTCCCAAACCCCAGATTTCCCTTTAGTTACCTGCTCAGCATTTTCTAGATGTATGATGCCTGGTTCCTTTTATCCGTCGATATCCCTGAAGGAAACCCTCAGCCCAGAGCTCCTTGTCCTCAGGTCCAGATCAGCCCTCATCAGGGCTTTCTAGGTCCATAGGATATCTTTCCTGGTTCTAATCTCTCAGCTTCCTAGGGTAAGGTCCTTCTAGGCCCAGGGCAGGGACCGAACCCTCCTGCTGCACTCAGAGGTATCCTTTGGTCTGAAGGCCAGCCACAGTGAAGGCCAGGCCATGTGCTAGGGCCTTTTGGCCTAGGAGCAGGTACACCTGGGCTGGGGGAAGGGAGGAGGGCTGGTATGCCAACTTTAGGCTGACAAAGCAGAAGATTTTAAGGTCACTTAGGATCTAGCATATGCAAAAAGAGGTTTACATTGCCCAATTTAACTTAACCATATCATGAGTGAAAGTTGTTAAAAAAAAGAGGCCCACAGTAGAATAATTTGTGCAAAGCCCACATCACCAAACCAAGACTTGTTACCTAATCTAATTGTAGTTTCAACATTCCCCAGGACTGTTATCTTAACTGGTCAGTCTGGAATTTTCTGGTCGGCATTAGTGCGGCAATCTGGGTACTCTGTCTAAAAACCCTTTTTGTCCCCCCAAATGAAGGTCACCTAGCCCCAAATAATCCTTTTTTTCATTTATGACTTCTTTGCCCCACTTCATCTTTGCCTTTAAAAACCTTCCCTTTTCTGTAGCTCTTTGGAGCTCCTTTCTATTCGCTATTGTTGCCTAATTCATGAATCATTGAATAAAGCCCATTATATCTTCACATTTACGCAGAGTTTTCCTATTTAAAAAGGGTGTATAAAATGAAACTGGGAGTCTGGTCTTGGTGAAAAGAACACTGGGTTTAGATTCAAAGATCTGCACCCACACTCTTTGCATTCTGGCTTCCTGACTTTGGACGAACTGTTTCATCAGACCTCAGTTTCCCCACGTATCAAAACGGAGTTATTGTCATTCTTAGCGTTGCATGAGTAAATGGAATAATGTGAGCTTTCTTTTTTTTTCTTTTAAAGATTTTATTTATTTATTTGACAGAGAGAGATCACAAGCAGGCAGAGAGAGAGGCAGAGAGAGAGGGGGAAGCAGGCTCCCTGCTGAGCAGAGAGCCCTATGTGGGGCTGGATCCCAGGACTCTAAAATCATGACCTGAGCTGAAGGCAGAGGCTTTAACCCACTGAGCCACCCAGGCGCCCAACTTTCAAACCCACTTTGTAGGCATTAAAACATTATACCAGTACTTATCCTAGGCCTGGAAGGTAAGAGAAGGAGCTATTATGTTTTAGTGCAATGTTTTTCAAAGAGCAAGTTGTGAGCCATCAGCAGATTGTGAAAAAAATTTAGTAAGTTCTGATCAGGCACCTGGGTGGCTCAGTGGGTTAAAGCCTCTGCCTTTGGCTCAGGTCATGATCCCAGCGTCCCGGGATCAAGCCCCGCATCGGGCTCTCTGCTCAGTGGAGCGCCTGCTTCCCTTCCTCTATCTCTCTATCTGCCTCTCTGCCTACTTGTGATCTCTGTCTGTCAAATAAATAAATAAAATCTTTAAAAAAAAACACATTTAAAAACATGAATAGAATAGAAAATATCAATGTGCATCCCAAGTAATAAGGGTAGGTATTGCTTTTTTTATTACGTTGTATGTGTGCATATGTGTGTGTGTGTGTGTGTGTGTTAGTACATGTGTTGTGAGGTAAAACAGATTTTATAACACAACACACATACTAACACTTTATCTCTATGGTAAATAATGAAACTAGAAATAAAGGGAGCTGTTTTTGCCTTGCTGTATTTTTTTAACTGCAGCATTTTCACATTCCAAGAGTGGGAGAAGAATTCATCTAGGCAAAGAATTTATCTTTTGTTTGGGAAAACACTTTAATGGGCTCTTTGGTTACGCAAAGGTATGAGGCCAGGTTGAAGTGGCTAAACTCTGCTTGATAAAGTCAATATTCAAGGGTTTCTGTTTCCTTTGATCCTAGAAGAAGCAACATTGGGCCTAGGGTTTCAGAGGAAGGGGGTCTTGTGGGGACCCAAGGAGGGAAACCCTCAGTAAAGGCCTCTCTTGAGCACTGGGAGCTGTCTATACTAAGGTCTCAGAGAATTTTCCTTGCCTGCATGTTAAGCTCTTACAAGGATCTTCAGATCTTAAATGGAATTGATGAGGTATCCTATCCTAGTTCTCTCCAGACAGCCTTGCTTCAGGAATGATGGGCAGGTCCCTGTCTGGGAGCAAATTTGTAGGCATCGTGTAGAACCCGTGCTGGGGAACTGGAAAGATCCAGAAGTCAGGAGCAGTATGGATTGAGGGGAGACAAACCACAAGGGTGAACACACATCCAGGAATTCTTGGCAGTATTTGAGAGGGCATCACCCTGGCCTCAGTGCATGAGTAATTTTCTTTAAATATTTAAGTTAAAGGCTACTGCTGGAAGCTTGGAAAATATGGGCTCACCAACCAAGTTCAGGGCTAAGGAGGCTCAACCACAGTTGAAAATTAGAAAGGCACTAACCTGCAGCTTCAAGTGAGGCTCAGCTGAACTATGACCGGTGCCATTATTACCACCATCTCCTACCATAGGACATTGGTTCATGACCCTGATAGGAAGGCTAATGACTCTCCAAAGATCTCCACATCCTAATACCCAGAACCTATGATATGTTAGGGTATATGGCAAGAGGGAATTAAGGTTGCAGGTGTAATTAAAGTTGCTAAACAGCTGAACTTAAAATACGGAGAATTTGTGCACCCAAACGCAATCACAAGAGCCCTTAAAATGTGGGAGCAAGAGGCAGAAGAATGAGTCTCAAAGTGACGTGATGAGAAAAAACTTGACTTGCTACTGTGAGCTTTGAGGATGGAAGGTGGCCACGACCCAAGGAATGAGGAAAGTCTCTAGAAGCTGCAACAGACAAGAAAAACTATTCTTCCCTATGAGCCTCCAGTCCAATGAATCTCTGACCCCACAACTGGTAGAATGATACCTTTTTTAAAACTTTAGTTTTAAGAGAAGTTTTAGGTTCACAGCAAAACTGATGGGAAAGTATAGAGATTTCCCACATACCTCTGCCCTCACACAGGAAGAGTCTTGCCCATTACCAGCATTCCATACGAGAGTGATACATTTGTTACTATTGACGAACCTGCATTGACATACCATAGTCACCCAAAGTCCATAATTCACATTAGGATTCACTCTTGGTGTTGTACTTTCCACAGATTTTGACAAATGTATAAGGACATATACCCATCATTATAGTATCATAGAGACTATTTTCACTTCCCTAAAAATCCTCTGTGCTCCTCCTGTTCACCACCTTCCCAACCCTTGGCAACCACTGATCTTTTTACTGTTTCCAATGTTTTGCCTTTTTAACAGGGTTATATAGCTGGAATCAGAGAGTATGTAGCCTTTCCTGATTGACTTCACTCATTTCCTAACATGTGTTTAAGGTTCTTCATGTCTTTTCATGGCTTGCTAGCTCATTTCTTTATAGTGCGAATACTCTATTGACTGGATGTACCAGAGTTTATTCATTCACCTACTGAAAAGCATTGTTGTTGCTTCCAAGTTTGGCAATTATGAATAAAGCTGCTATAAACATCCATGTGAGGGTTTTTGTACAGACATGAGTTTTCAACTCATTTGGGTAAACACCAAGGAGGACCATTGCTGGATCATATGATAAAAGTACATTTTGTTTTGTAAGAAATGCCAAACTGTCTTCCTATACCATTTGACACTCCCACCATCAATGAACAAGAGTTCCTGTTGCTCCATATCCTCACCAGCATTTGGTAGTTGGCAGTGTTCTGGATTTTGGCCTTTCTAATAGGTATGTAGTAGTATCACATTGTTTATCTTATTGTTGTCTTAATTACTTCGTGTTGTTTTAAGTCACTAAACTTGTGGTTATTTGTTATGGTAGCAATAGAAAACAATGATAATGACAGCCTGCAAGGAGACACAAGGAACCAGGAGACAGGAGACCTGATCAGGAGCTAACACCAGCTCACTGTGGTAAATTACCTGATTCTTTTGGGTTTCAGACATCTTGAGACTAAACTACATGTGATAATTCCTCCCCTGACTATAGCAGGAAGCAATGAGTCAATTTGGGATATAATGGCTGTAGTAACAACACGGGAAACTCCCTGTGATGAAAGCTAGAATGGCCAAGCGGATAGTTTTGTGGTTCTGTCAGTATAGGTGCTTTTTATGAGTTCCGTCTTCTAGAGATGCCATCAGCCCAAGTCATGATTCAACCAATGATGACTCAGCAAGACCCCAGGCCTGCCTAGAGGAGCAAGCAGAGGCAGGAGCTGGCCTTGCTGAGATGCTCAGGAAGGGGATGAGACAAGCATGGTGTGTACATGCATGAGGCTGGGCAAAGCTCCCACCCAGACTTCCTTTCTAGAGTAGCAACTAGCCAAGGGCGAAGATTTGGCACAACTGCCCTTGAGTTTCCTGTAGACCATGCCCATTCACTGAAGATATTTAATGCTCAGCAGAACTTAAGCCAGACATAGACTCATAGAAAGTATCATTTAATAATAATGACCTCAGGGTATTCTCCACTCATGGTTGCTAATCTTCCCAAGAACTCTGCTTTGGTGTTCATCTTTGACATAGGTTTTAGAACTGGCATAAGGACATGCAATTAGTAAGAGGTAGGGCCAGGATATAAACCCAGACTGTCTGACCACAAAATGGCCTGCCCCTTGTGCACCTAGCTTGAAGGGAGCTTGAGGCCTGTCCCTCACTTTGCAAATGAAGAAGACAAGTGATTTGTCTAGGTTTACTCAGTTAGTTAGAGCCAGGCACAGTTAGGACTCAGTTTCTTGACTCCTGGCTCATTATTCTTTCTAATAACCCCTGGGGTTCATAGACTTCTTTGGGAAGCTGATATAAACTGTGGATCCTCTCTCTCCCAAAATGAACATCTATACACATATATTTTCCCTATAATTTGGGGGTGAATTTGTGAACCATCCTCCTGTATCTATAGACCCCAAGTTTAGAGCCCTTGCATGGTACCCTCTGCCTCTCTCATGTGCAGGGCTATGAATAGAGTGGTAACATCCTTGCAGGATGTCATTAATGACTGTACATTAACCAAGCTTGTAAAAGAGAGGGTTTATTCTCCTTCTAAGTCATACACTCTACCTCATCTTTCACCCACTTTTAATTTTTTATAACAGCTTGAAGGGGAGCAGATTCTACTACCTCAAAATATGTCTCTCTGGCATAAGAATTATTTTGAGCTAAAGACAAACAAAACCTAGCAGATTCAGGGAAAGTTCTTTACAACCCCCTCACTGCCTAAATTTACATTGGAAAGTGGGCCCGTACCAGAAGGGGAGCTATTACCAGAGATACTTTTTTACCTAAGAAACTTATCTGCATAACAGGGCAACCTTTGTTTCACAAATGTCTCCTCTCACCTTTCTGTGAGTGGCCTACCTTCCCTTTGTATTCCCAAACCCCTACCCTTTTCCTTAACTCAGGATGCTATGAAAACCTCAATTACCCGATTGTCCCTTGGTGTCATATTTTTATGGGCCTCCTGTGTGAAATTTGTTTTTTTCCTGTCAATCTGTCTTATATCAATTTAGTTATTAGACAACCCAAAGAAACTAGAAAGGAAGAAGTGAAAAGTTTTCCACCCCTATAATCTTCACTGAGACATAAAATCACATACCATGTAACAGGCTCTTTTATCATTTCTGCCTTTTCCATACTTCTGGAAAGTGAGAATAATTTCACAACTCCTGCCATCATGGGATTGTTAAGAAAAACCAGAAGGCCATTTATATGTGGTAATTATCAGTGCTATTGCCAAATAGTCATTTTTGTTTGATCCCTGTCTAGACAGGTTAACTTATACTTCTTGGTTTGGGAAGGAAAAATTTTCCACTACTTTTCAGAATTCTTCTGGCTGATCTAAGAATCAGATTGACATGCGCCAAAGTAACAGGAGAAAAGCAAATTAATAATGTACATGAGAGGAATCCATATAAACATGAGAGATTCCCAAAACAGGAAGAAGTATGTTCATATGCCATTCTGAGCAAAAGAGAAGGGTGTAGGGTTCTGGGACTTCAAAGAGAAAGAAGAAATTCACAGGAAGATGAAAAAGAGTAAATGTTCGGCAAACAGATATTCGCTGGCTACACAGAAACTGTGGGACAGAGAGAAGAATTTTAACAGATTATGCTCATTTTCTCCCTGTCCACCACCCCTACCTCATGTTAGCCATAGTCATTATAGCAATAGCTCCCTTCCTGGAACAGGCCCTCTATCTAAAACCCTTCAGGCAGTAAGGGGGAAGGGCACTTTCTTCCTGAGTCTTTTGGGCCTTGATTTTTTTTCAGCTCAAAATAATACACAGGCCAAAGGGGCACATCTTAGGGTTTTTGTTCTGAAATCCTACACTGGTGTCCCTGTGGTTGGGGAAAGCCACGTGACCAGTTACAGCCAATGATTTTCTTTGGCTAATAAATTTTGAGCAGAAGTGATTCATGGCACTTCGGGGCCAAATGTTTAATTTCTGAGTGATACTTACTGTGGCATTGCCATGACCACTAACAGTGTTCTGAAGAGTGGCTGCTCCATTGCCCCAGGCCTTAGAGTGAGGAGGAAAAAGCACGGGAACAGAGTACCTAATGAATCTGTAATGAACCTGTAGTGTGAGTGAGAAATAAATCTTTTTTTCTTTTGTTTTTTTTACACCCAAACCCAGCCAATCTTGACTGATAAAATACGTGGATATGCTTTAAAAGCCACAGGACATTTACAAATACAAGGGATTGTCACTAACCCAGTTATACTCTTACTTTAGCTTTTCCTGACATTGCCAGTGTCTTCACATTGGTACAATTATATTCTGTCTAAATGGATGATTGCTCGTCAACGTCTCAATGATCAACTATAGGAATCTGATCATTTGCACAGTCCCCAGAGTATAACTAAAAGAGAGAGATTTTGGATTCCTTTGGGGGTGGCAGCAAAACTGACCAGCCACTATTGAAATATCTTGGATTTGAAGAACATTTGAGTGGTTTCATCCCACAAATAAAGCCCCCAAGGAGTTCTGAATAGTTGTGCTATTCATTTTACCTGTATCTTCCTTTTAACTCAGCAAAGCCACTCTTAATGCTGTCAGCAGCCTGGCAAAACTTAAGAGGCCATCCTAGAGACAGCATTTGATACGCTATACTACAGAAACAGAGTAGCCAAACACAAGAAATAGAATGATAAAGAAAAAGAGTTTGGGGGTCAGACAGACCTCTTAGGTTCAAATCTCAATTTGGGGCACATTATATATATATATATATATATATATATATATATATATATATATATATGATTACATAATCCATCCATCAGGCCCTCAATTCCCTCACCTCCAGTAGCTAGTCTGCAAAGATGCGCTCCACTCAACAGTGAACCCTGTCTCACATTCTTCTGTAAACCCACACTGACCTTGGCTGCTAAGTCATAAGGAGCCTTGGTCTCTTGGAATAATAGCTCTGGGGAAGCCAGTGGTCATGTAAGAAGTCCAGCTGGCCTAATACTATGATGCTGTGAGGAAGCCCAATAGGGAGAGACTTGGGAAATACAGATATTTAGCCAGCCTCCAGCTGTCCTGTCATCTGAGCTGACACAACAGCCACACGAGTAGAGAAGCCACCTTAGATGTCCAGTTTAAGGTTTCTAGTCTAAGATGTGCAGTCTAAGATGTGCAGTCTCAAGGACTCTAGTCCTAGGCACCATTACATCTTTCACGTGTGAAAGTCCAAGAGAGAACCAGCCAGCTGACCATCCCAACCAACGAAGTCTAAGCATTTAATTATAAATAGTTATTTTAATCCACCAAAGTTTTGCGGGTGATTGTTACACAGCAATGGATAACCAAAATGTCATCTGTGAAATGGGAATAACAATACCAAGTTTACATGGTTGCATGAGAACAGAGATAATGTGTATAAAATGGCTAATACAAGGCTTTTGCACTCTATAGTAAATATTTGTAATAAAAATGATATGTCTGTGTAATCGCATCCAAATGGAGCAATTTTTATAACTGAAAAATAAATGACACCTACAATGAGGTCATTTTTGTAATCAGTACAAATGTGGCCAGGAAACAAGGCAAAAAGAGGGACAGCTGGTTGAACACTGGAGCTACTGAAGGTCACAGCAGAGCCGAGGAACCATGGAACAAGATACATTTGGAGCTGAGGTCTGAGGACCTGAGAGAACTCTCAAGTCTGTGTTCCTTGCATATCAATAATAACAGGAGGAGATTAATACAAGCAAGAAGACCAATGCAGTATTTATTTCCCTAGATCTCTGTAAACTATGACAACTTAAGCTTAAAGTTGTTTCTCTGAATTACTGAGAAAAAGCCCTTATGTTCAAACTGAATCTTGTGCTGCTGTGTAATTGAAAAACAGAAATGAGAAATAGCTATGGTGGGGCTGAAATGGCTTAAGTTCAATACAGCAGTACGTCTATCAGCCTGCAAAGGGCTGCTCCAGATAAGGTTCACACTTCCAAAGGTCAAGGAGACTGCTTACCTAGGAGCTCCCCAGTGTAACTGTTCAGGGCTAAAAGTCACATTTAATCATGCTCTGAGCTTGAGAAATTCCGTGAGTAGCAGTTGCTTCTCTCAGGAATTAGGCCGAAAGAAAGAGAAATGGTGACGCACCTGGGTGGCTCCATCAGTTTAGCGTCTGTCTTTGGCTCAGGTCATGATCCCAGGGTCCTGGGATTGAGCTCGCACAGGGCTCCCTGCTCAGTCAAGAGTCTGCTTCTCCCCGTGCCTCTGCTTGCTCAAGCACATGGCATGCTCATTCTCGATCTCTCTCTCTCTCTCTCAAATAAATATTTTAAAAAAGAAAAAGAAATGGGGGCGCCTGGGTGGCTCAGTGGGTTAAGCCGCTGCCTTCGGCTCAGGTCATGATCTCAGGGTCCTGGGATCAAGCCCCGCATGGGGCTCTCTGCTCAGCAGAGAGCCTGCTTCCCTTCCTCTCTCTCTCTGCCTGCCTCTCTGTCTACTTGTGATATCTCTCTGTCAAATAAATAAATAAAATCTTTTAAAAAAAAAAAGAAAGAAAGAAAAAGAAATGCTCTGTTCCATCACCCATGTTTCTAACAATTTCAATGCTGTTGTGAAAAAATGATGGCAAAGGAGAGGAAGAGAGGAGAGGAAGGGAAAGGCTAGGAGTTGGTACCCTGATGTGTGAGGCAGATTGGTAGGCTTGACGTGGAGCGGAACTACCTCCTTGCATTCCTTCCGTGCCCTTTGCCCACCTCTCTTAGCGTCTCATGCATCCTTCGCTGGAATTCATGCTCTGCCCTGTAAATTCCTTGCTAAAATTCTTCTCATGATAAAATTTAACCAACAAACTTCTGCTGAGGGGCAGTGATTGCTATCATTTAAAATAAAGACCTTCCCAAGTCGTAGGAGATCTCTGAGCAGAGAACAACGTCTCAAAGCAAAGAACTCCTTTCTCATCTTGACTGAAAGGTCAGTGAGCAGATAGAAGAATGTTTGCAGAGACAGGCATTCGGTATCCCTGAAATGATGGGGCTCTATTCTACCTGCAAAGAGCTGCTCTTTTCCTGGCTCCCTCTTTGGAATCACAGGGTGCCTCGTTACATTACTGCACTGCAATTTGTTAAAGAAATAATCCATTTTTCTAGGATTTCAATTTTCCTCTTCCTGCTAGACCTGTCTGATTAAGAAGCAGTGTCTTTAAATCTCCATCATAATTATCCATACAAACTTAGGGGATAAATTGCTAGTTGCTCTGTCATTATTCATTTAGATTTAGGTGTATAAATGTAGATTATATATTAGCCTTATTTCTAACTATTACTGTTTCCTTGTTCTTCATCTTCCCCTCTCCTGAGATTTTTCACTTTGATTCATTTGTTGCTTAGAAAGAGGCTCTTCTTTTGAATAAATTCCTTAAATGGAGTATGTGGGTGATATACTTTCTTCACGACATCAAATCCACAAATAACTTTCACCCTGACGGGTGAGACTTGTCAGGTGGGATTGCAGAATTCCTAGGCCAAGGTCACTTACTTTCAGTTGTGATTAGATGTTATCCGCAGTCTTCTAGCTTCCAGTGTTGTAAATGAAAAGCCCAATGAACAGTCTGAGGCTGCTTTATAAGTTTCTTGTTCTTTTTGTCTGGCAGCTTGTACAAACTCTCTTAATCCTGGGAACTGAGGAATTTTACAGGATGTTACTTGATGTGTGTCTTCTTTCTCAATCTCATCCTGGAACTCAGTGAGTCTTACGGAATTGCAAGTCTTTCTTAAAGTTAGAGGTATTTTCTTTTACCGTTTATTAAATTCCTGTATCAACTCCAGAAATTCCTTTTCTCCTTTGTGAGTTCCTGATTCTCACATTAGGTGTTCTAGATCTATTCTCCAAGTCGTGTCATGGCAAAATAGATGGCCATTAAGAAGGAAAAAATGTGGGGCACCTGGGTGGCTCAGTCGATTGAGTGTCTGACCCTTGACCTCAGAGCAGATCTTGATCTCAGGGTTGTGAGTTCAAGCCTTGTGTTGGACTCCATGCTGGGTGTGGAGCCTACTTTTTAAAAAAAGGGCAGAAAATGTGGTTAACAACAGTACCTCACAGCACGGTAACAGAAACCAGACTCCGCCCACAGCTGTGTGATCTTGGGATGGACCTTATTTCCTGGGCCTCAGTTTCTTCAGCTGTAATATGGGTTGAAAAATAATAGTACTTAATGCCTAGGTTTTAGTAGAAACTATATGTGTTAACATATGTAAGTTTTGATAATAATACAATTATTGTTTTCCCTCATATCTTTGTGTCCTATGCTATGGTTTGAGGTTTCCTTCCACTTGATATTCCAGACCATTAATTCATTTTTCCAGTTTGCCATTATGCTCTTTGATTAATCTACTGTTTTTAATTAGAACATCATGTTTTTAGTTCCAGAAAATTTTAATGCTATATCTCTATCTTCTTAAATGCTCATGGGGTAGATCGGATCACTGGTCCCAATTATTCACTGCTCCTCTCTGCAAGGTGCTAACATTTTTTACTCCATTGACATCACACTTGAAAGGTGACTTGCTTTAGCCAGTGAAATGTGAGTAGGACCCACATAGGCCGCTTCTGAAAACAAGTTTTTAAGAGTCTTTGTGTAGTCCTGTCATCCCTTTCCCCCCCTTGCATGAACTGGAAACTTCTAGACAGGGGATTATTCCTTTCGTGTGCATCTGAAATGGCAAAGGCTGGGGCAGTTTTCTACATCCTAAGTGGAAACATAACTCACTCTTTTCTTTTCTTCCTTCCTTCCTTTATTTATTTCTCTCTTTCTTTCTTTCTAGATTTATTTATTTATTTTAGATAGAGAAAAAGAGAGCAGGAGTCGGGGGAGGCGAAGAGGGAGAGAATCTCAAGCAGACCCCCTGGCTGAGTGCGGGTCTGACCCAGGGCTGGATCTCATGACCCATGAGATCATGACCTGAGCTGAGATCACGAGTCAGACACCCAACTGAGTCACCAAGACACCCTGAAACATGTAACTCTTTCTGTTAGAATTTATTGGGGCATTGAGGGGAGGCAAGAATGCTGTGTCTGGGGACAGATTTCCTGCCAGGGGGTAAGTCGGTAGTGGGCAAGTGTAGTTCTGGATTAGTTCTGTGACTCTTTTTCCTTCCTTTTTATCTGGCTCTATTTTCCCAAATTATTTTTACAGTGAGCAATCACTACTTGATGGAAACAACTAGAACACTAAACTTTGAAGAATTTCCTTTAAATAATTCTTTTAAATGACAGTGTGATGATTCCTGAGAGACCCTTTTCTAGACTCACAGAGGAAACAGCATTCAGGGGCACTGGGGGATACCGTCTGGAAGGTTCACACAACAAAAGAAAAGAGCTCTGCTCTCCGAAGGACACAGTTTCTTCAGTCCTGGTCTTTGGCTCAGGTGGCAGGAAGGCCATTCTCTAGATATTTCCTTTCAGAGCCACCACTTCCTCCCAGCTGCAGAGGACCAGGATGTAGCCCCTGTTCCTCTGTTTCCATTCTGCCTCAGTGGGAAAGGGCCAGGTGCCAGATGAAGGGGGAGGTAGCCGCTCCCTGCTGAGATGACATGCTTTCCTACCTTTCCTTCTGGGAACTGCAAAGATCTTAGTGAAAAAGAAACATGTTATAAGAACACCGGAGTGTTCTTACTGGAGTCAGAGGTCTTTATTTCAGCTCTGCCACTAAATCTGTGACCTCCAACAAGTCACTGTGCCTCTCTGAGCCTTGGCAAAATAAAGGTAACAACCACAACCACCTCACAGGGTTGTTGGGTTTTTTGGTCTTTTCTTTTTTAAGGAGGACCCAATGTGATGATGGTATACAGAGCATTTTGCAAATTGTAAAGAACCATCATCATTCATCTTGTTAAGCCTATTAGGCCTGGGAGTGGCACGGGGAGAGGAAAAAAATAGGGCCCCAGAGTCACTTGTAAATCTCATATTTTGGGGAAAAGTCTGTAGATAATAGCAATACTTTTCTGTTCTCTTGTCTCTTCATCACCACATCCTCCACCCCTTCCATGCAATCTCAGTGTGTGGGTGTGGCCACAGGTGCAGGTCGCAGAGCTGTAATCACAGCACTCAGAGGGCCTCCTTCCTGTTCCCTTCTGCCCTGGCTCAGCAGGCATGTGTGGTGTGGGAAAGCCTTACTATGTAAGATCAAGTACAAATGATTAAGTAACTGGCAAGTGTTTCTCTGCTGGCCCACCACAAATCTTTTTTTTTTTTTTTTAAGATTTTATTTATTTATTTGACAGAGAGAGATCACAAGTAGGCAGAGAGGCAGGCAGAGAGAGTGAGAGGGAAGCAGGTTCCCTGCCAAGCAGAGAACCCGATGCGGGACTCGATCCCAGGAACCTGAGATCATGACCTGAGCCGAAGGCAGCGGCTTAAACCACTGAACCACCCAGGCGCCCCACAAATCCTTTAATTGAAAAGGAGGCACCCCTCAATGACAACAGCTATGACATCTTCTCTGCCATTGTGTTCAATGTTTTGACACCAGAGTTGACCTCGTGTTTGGCGTTAAATAGGGATCCTGTTTCATTTTTATTCATCTGTATGTTTTTCTAGTTCCAGTTATTGAATCGTTCCTCTTTTCCCCATTAATATGACATAGCTATTAATATTGTACTTCACACTGATTCTTCATAGGAGAACGACACTTTTCACTCTTAGTCTTAATAAAACATTATGTTAGCATATTACTTGTAAAACATTATGTCAACATATTATCTTTTCAAAAAACTCTTGAAAAGTCATCACTTGTGGAAAATGGATTCCTCATTGGCTATGCCTCTGGTCCTTTTCCTCCTCAGCTTTCCTTACAGCATCAGGCAAGCACCTGATTGGTCCACCAGAGGTTGGAGCTAGGGAGAAGATCTGCTATTGGCCAGCTGAGGACTCACAGGTTCATCTGGATTAAAGTCAGAGACAACCTCAAACATCTGGGGGAACCAGTTCTGGGGATGCTAGTCTGGGAAGGGGCTAGTCTGAACAATAGGGCACTGTCATGGGTTGGGTTGAATTGTGTTCCTTAAAAAGATATGTCTTAGTCTCTCAATCTGGGAATATGACCTTATTGGGCAAAAGAGTCTTTGCCGATGTAATTGGGTTAAGATGAGGTCATATTGGGGACGCCTGGGTGGCTCAGTTGGTTGAGCAGCTGCCTTCGGCTCAGGTCATGATCCCAGCGTCCTGGGATCGAGTCCCACATCGGGCTCCTTGCTCAGCGGGGAGCCTGCTTCTCCCTCTGACTCTGCCTGCCACTCTGTCTGCCTGTGGTCCCTCTCTCTCTCTCTCTGACAAATAAAAAATTTAAAAAAATCTTTAAAAAAAAAAAAGATGAGGTCATATTGGATTAAAGTGGGACTTAATCCAACAATTGGTATTCTGGAAAAGAGGGAAATTTGAACACAGGAACAGAGGGGAGAAGGCCATGTGAAGGTGGAGTGAGTTAGTGGTTGCAGTGATGTATCTACAAGCCAAAGGTTGCCAACAACCATGAGAAACTAGAAAGAGGCAAGGAAGGATCCTCTCTAGAACCTTCAGACCACCACCCTGCTACCAACTTGATTTCTGACTTCTAGCCCTTACCAGACAATAGCAATGGTTAGTGCAAGCGGATAACAATGATGGACAAGTTGTCAGACTTTCTCATCCCCCTGAGGGTCTGGGCTCCACTCTCTCTAGTCTCTCCTAGACCCCTCCTCTGAGGGAAGGAGCCTGGCTCTGTTAGCCGTTCTTGAGATAAAAAGCATTGGAAGGGAGGAGGGACTGGAAAGAGCCAGGGGCAGGAGGGTCTGAGAGCCAGCAGAGAGCAGGAGCACCTGTGACAAGTAAGAGCAATGGTGGGAGCAGGCAGAAAGGGAAGTGTAAGAAGTGCTGAGAATCTCGCACTGCCACTAGGAGAAATCAAAATTATTGCTGAGGACTATGTGCTCACTTAGTGATGAGAAACGCAAGTGAAAGACGAGTTATTTTTAAATTACTTTTGGTTTCATGGTCTCTTGGCAGCATGGGAGCTCAGCAGGAAACGAGCCATGTGGACTGAGGCCCCGTGAGCTTTGCTGCCTCCTCATCAAATGCTTTCTGCCCACCAGCCCTGCTAAGTGCTTGGCAGAAATCTCTCCTCTCCTCCTCACAACAACCCTTTGAAGAGAGGCTGATTTAAACGATAAAACTGAGACGTTGGTGAGCCTTAGCAAAATGGCCACGTTAAGAAAGAGAGTGCCTTCTGCCTAGCTCAGAACCAGAAGCAGGCAGGAGCTCAGGGGAGCACCTGAAGCTGGTCCGCACCCTTAGCACAGAGATTATATGAGCGTGTATTTCTGACATGAAGCCTAGCTAGGCAAGGGGGCAGAGGTGGTGGCTACAGAATGGGCGCTGGAGCTTAACAGCCAGAGTTCCTCCCGGCTGTGCCTCTTTCCAGCTGTAAGAGCTGTTAACTAACTCCCTAGGCCTTGGTTTCCTTAGCTGTAAAATGGGCATAATGGCTCCCACCTCAGAGAGTCATTGTGAGGATTAAGTGAGTTAATGCAGTAACACACTGGCAACAGCCCTAGCACCAAACAAACTCTCAATAAAAGCTAGCTCTCATGATTATTAAAAATACGATGCCCTCATCAGACCTGACAAGACCTTAGCTACAAAAAGTAAAAATCATCCTGAAGGAGACTCTAATGGTAGATTTCAGTCAGTGTAAGAATCCGTCTTGAGGCAGGGTCAAGATGGTGGGGCAGGGAGATCGTGAGGTCACCTCTTCCCAGACTTACCAGAAGTATAACTACACACAGAACAGTGATCTCTGAGAATGAACTGCAGACCAGCAGAACAGATCTGACACAACAGAGGAGATAAAGAAGAAGCCACACAGTGTGGGATAGGAGGGGCAGAGACGTGGTCCAGTCGGGATCCACAGCCCCGGTACTGAGACCCACAAGCAGGAGGGGGTATCACGACAGCTGTAGGCCTCCCTGAGTAATGATGTGTCTGAGCCCCCCACATCAGACTCCCCAGCCCAGGGTACCTGCACCAGGAAGATGAACCCCCGTATGTAGGGTGGCTTTGAGAAACCAGAGCTCATGTCTGGGAGAGCCAGAGTGCGGTGGGCAGCGAAAACTCTGTTCTTGAGGGGCACATACAACCTCATTCGCTGGGAGTGCCTGCATAAAGGCGGCAGACTGAAAAGCACCTGGGTTGTACATGAAGGAGATTTAGTTACTAATTTTAGGACATGTGCTGGAGAAGCAGGTATCTGTTGGCAAAGCCTCTGGGGACAGAAGCACTGGTAGGCACTATTATTTTTTTCTCTCCCTTTCTACCTAGCCAGGCCAGCACAGGTGGGAGCCAGTTCCGCCACCATCCATCTACCTTGCTAGCAGCACTTACCCTGCTCCAGTGCAGGGGAAGCTAGCCCTGCACACTGGAGCACCTGCTAGCTGCACTGAAGAACTGCCCCATCTGCCAGCACACTGGTGGCGGTCGCAGTCAATCCTTATAGACAGCTGAGCTGGGGGACAGCCCCTGGCATCAGCCAGCTGGCACCAATCTCAGCCTGGCTACAACAGGAGAATGCATGCAGCCCACACAGGGGATATCCACCCCCCCCCCCGGGCACCCTGCTCCAGTGATAAAGGGGGGTTTTCACTACTCAGCATCACAGGACACCCTCTACATAAAGCTAGTCCTTCAAGACCAAGGGACACAACTGACACAAGGTTTCTAATACATAGAAACAGAGTTAGGCAAAATAGGGAGAGAGAGGAATAAAGTCCAAACAAAAGAACAAGACAAAACCTCAGAAAAAGAACTAAATGAAACGGAGATAAGCAATCTACCAGATAAAGACTTCAAAGTCATGGACATAGAGATACTACCCAACTTGGGAGAAGAACAGATGAACACAGTGAGCACTTGAACAGAGATAGAAAATATAAGAGAGAACCAATCAGATCTATAAAGAAAACAATAAGTGAAATGAAAAATATAGTAGAGGGAATCAACAGAACATTATATGATTCAGAGAAATGATGAAGATCGAAGATATATTTATTATTATAAACCACAGTATCACAGGACTATGTGGGCCTCACCTGTAAAATGGGGAAAATAGAGCCTACCCTACCAAGCTCTAGTGAGTATTACAGGAGGTAGTCCTTAGGAAACATCTAGTAAAAAAACAGTTGAATCTGAGATTCCTAACCCAGGTTGTTGCTCCTTGGTTTCCCTATCTGTAAAATGAAGACAACAGAACAGTACCACCTCCCAGTCTTAATGTGAGGAGTCAGTTTTGATAGCTCTCTGATCACAAGATAAAAGTTCTCTCAAACGAATCTCGGAGACCATTCCTACAAGAACGACCTAAGTGGGAACTGCTCCCTGCTCTTTAGGCGTACCTGGCTAGGAAAGATCAAAAATTCTCCCACAGCCTCCATACATGTCAGTCTGAGAGGCCCCACCTGATTCCCTGTCAGAGCTCCAGGACTCCTTGCCTCCTCGGGCTCAGCAGTCTGCTGGTCTACCTACCCATCAAGAAAACCTGCATGTACAGAGGACTCTGGTTCAAACTTTTTTTTATGCTGCCCCATAGATAAACACACAGGTCTTTTTTGTTTTATGGGTTTCACAGCTAATGATTATAGGAAACACGGGATGATAAAAACAGCAACTCTGGGGAAGTTACAAAGCCCTCTCAGGCTGGTCCCTGACTTTCTGGGAATAGTTACTCCTGAAAAGACTGTAGTGACATCTGGGACTTTTTGCATTGAATATGGGTCTCAGACACACAGAAGCGAGTCACCAGTGAAGAGATTTCAGTCAGTGTCAGTGGCCTGGAAGGAAAGTCAGAAAGGAGACACGTGGTTTCCTCTTCACTGAGGACACCCAGTGAGTGAATTTTACTGTTGCAGGCATACCCAAATCCCTTCCGGTCCCCACTGATCCAGGCGACCGACCGGTGATCTCAGACAGCCGGGCCTGTTTTCTGGGGAGGGTAGACTGGAGTGGAAGGAAGATGGGTCAGCCTGTTGGAGAGGAAACAGAGGAGAAAACTGAGTCAACAAGTATCTTCACCACAAATATTTTACCTGAAATACCCCCCAAAATGAGTCATGAAAAGAAAGCAGAAAAACCAGTGAGATGTGTAACCAGGTTCTCTTTTCTGTTCCACAAAGCAGGGAGAAGTTGTGGCAAGCAGGGCCAGCGGAGGGAGCTCCGTCTGCTTGAGCAATCTGCACTCCCGCGCCACACTTGCAGCTGCTGGCAGGGGTGCAGAGGGGAAACGGAAACTGTGCACAGGTAGGAAAGCCCCTGCAGGAAGCCAGCTCTTGGTCCAGGTGACTGGGACAACCAGCAGATGCTCTTCTCCCTTGAGAGAGGAGGGAAGTCAAGGTATACCCTGCCCTGTTGGCCCAAATAAGAGAACTTTACCTATGACAGCATCAAAGAACAGCACTTCCTGCGCATCTCCACTTAATCCACCTCTTGAGGGAATCAGCGCCAGGGTGATTTTACCCATTTGACAGGTGAAGAAACTGAGGCCTTGTGACATTAAGTAACTTGCCTAAATCTACATAGCTAAGAAGTCGCTCAGATCTGACCTGAGTCTTTAAACCATAAGTTCAGGGTATATTCCCCTACACAGCCTGTCTGTCAAGTCACTGGCATATGGTCTTTTCAAGGGCTCTCATTTCTGGGAGTGCAGGCAGCCCAGCTGAGACACACCAGGCACGACTCATTCCCCTCTCCATCTCCCCATGGCCCAGGAGAGCTGGCAGTGCGAGGGGACAGGGCTAGTCATAGCCGCGCTCTGTGGTTAGCTAGCGCTCCAACGGAGACTCAAATCCAGCACTTTCCTCATGACACCAGCTGGCTGCCTTCCCTTCACGGTGTCTGGAAAAAATGACTTAGTTGACAGTGGGCTACTCGTGTCATCCTCATATATGGAAGATGCCACATCATTTACGCAGCACTGCAAAGTGCGGACAATTGCCCTGGCTTTCTCCAGGGCTTTATTAAGTAAAGGTCATGATGTTTGTTGAAATTTGGATGCAGGGGTTCCTGGCTCATAGGAAAGGTCAGGATAAGGTTGATTTCTGGAGGCCTCTTCACAGATAGGCATGAATCCCATCCACACCGCACACCCACAACCCCCACCCACCGGTAGGATAACAAGACCCAGGAGCTCAGGTCTCCCCTTCCCGTCTGGCTTTTGTGAGCTCCGTGTCTGATGGGGCTGCCATGTTTCTCACCTGCCTGAGGTCAGCGCTGCAGAAACGCCAACCACTGAAGCGAGGCAGGAACAGAGAGGTTCAGGCCTGAAGACGATTTCCAGTTTCCTCTGGAATGCCAATTTTTCTTGTTATAAAGAGAATTTTCTGGTCCTAACTCCAAGAGGACCCACAACTGTTCCTCATGCTCTTTGGCTCTTGAGTCCAGATTCAAGGCCCTGAGGGGGCCTGAAGCCCCTCGCCTGGTCAGTGTACCAAGATCTGGCTCAGGTATTTAGCTTCCTTCTCTGCCCAGGACGAAGTCAGTGACAGCCACACCAGCTTCTCCAAGGCAGCCATAGGACACCTAAGCCAACCCCTTCCTGCCCACCTCTGTCCCAGCAGGTAATATTTGTAGAGGTGGTAATGGGTCAGGTGGTGCGGAGCTGGGTTGAAACTTTAATTGGCCTTGAATCACCCATTGTTCTTGCCTTTCTTCAGTGGTTAAAATGTTCTGAGAGACCCCAGATAGGTGAGAAAAGGGGCAGTCTTTGCCCTTCTCTAGTAGGAGACTGCCCCTAACAGAAAGGGGTATTCTCACTATCTGTCATGGGAGGGAGGGAAGGATTTCCTTCTCTCTCTGGGGAGTAAGCAGGCCTGGGGATTGCCCTTGCTGGGGGCTGACGTGGTCCCTGCCAGATGAGGCCTGTGGTATCAGTCACTTCTCCTCTGAGGCAGACGGAAATTACTCTCCTCAGCCTGTTTTCTTTCCTCCCCAGTCAGTGGAGCCTGGCTTCAGATGGGCTGCTGAGGGGGTAAGGAGGGCCCTATCCTCTTCCTGAGGCCTGGCAGCCACCAAATCACTAGTCTCATGAGCTACAGAGGCCGAATGATGGCAGTAAGATGAGAAGGCTGGAGTAGAAGAGATGTCTAGAGTTTGTACCAGGCTGTGCCCCAGAAACTCATGTGGGAAGGAAGTTTAACTTCATTTTAAAGAGAGAGAGTTTCAACATAGGTTACTGGCATATTACAACAGACTCATTTCACAGATGAAGAAACTGAGAGTTGAGGACCTGAGAGAAAAAGAAAGACAGACAGACAGATTGACTATGAGAAGATCTGCTGCCTGAGGTTGCATGGACCACCCTCTGATAGTAGCAGTGACCGGGGACCCTGGGAGCTTCCGAGTTCTTGAGAGCTGCACCAGCTGAGACTTTGGGGAAAGGTGGTACACAACCTCTTTCTAGCCCACACTCCTTAAAGTAATCAATAATTTAGGAAAAAAAAAAAAAAAGAAGAAGCCAAAAGTTAGCCAGAGGCAACCAAATATAGAGAATAGTACAATCACACAAGACTTAAAAACTGTCAAGAGGAAAGAAACAGGATCCCAGAATGGAATGTTAGTTGTCTCTCCCCCCATACACGTCTGGAGCTGAACGAGAGGAGGAGGTTAAAAACTAAGATCCCAAGAAGTGTCACCAATACTTCAACCTCAGCACAAAAAGGGCTGAGAGGCTACACAGGCAATTTGGGAAAAGTCAAAGAGAAATCCTGAAGAGAAGGAGTCCCTGGGCCTGTCTGGGGGCCCTGTGATAGAATGTCCTTTCATTCATTTCATCTCCTGGTTCAGAGAGTGTACCTTTCACATGGGAGATTTATTTCCTGCTTTCTGGAGACAAAGGTAGGGGAAGTCTGAGTGTTCTTCTTACACTGGCTGTTTCTTAAGTAACTTTAATTCAAAATAATCAATATGCCAAAAGTGCACATTTGGGGATGGCCTGCCCTAGAGCCCCATCAAGGAAACCAGCAGGGTCTGGAAGAGCAGCTGTTCCTGCTTTGGGGCCAAATGGCCAAAGGACCAAAGAATCAAAGGTTGTGTGGCCAAACACAAGCCATCTGCCCAGTACTGTGCAGAAATAGAGTCAATAGTTTAGGTCCACCAGCCTAAGCCATGGTCTGGAGGCAAGATCACACCCCATGGGGACAACACCAAAACCTCCCTTAAGGAAGTCCTTCCTCCATAACCCAGAGCACACGAAGGAGAAGTCCCAAGAAAGATGATGCTCATGGAAGATGAGCCATGATCAAGAATTACGAAATCTGGGGTGCCTGGGTGGCTCAGTGGATTAAGCCGCTGCCTTTGGCTCAGGTCATGATCTCAGGATCCTGGGATTGAGCCCCGCATCAGGCTCTCTGCTCCGCGGGGAGAGTTTCCTTCTCTCTCTCTCTCTCTGCCTGCCTCTCTCTCTGCCTGCCTCTCTGCCTACTTGTGATCTCTCTCTCTGTCAAATAAATAAATAAAATCTTTAAAAAAAAAAAAGAATTACGAAATCTGTAAGAAAGTCTAAGAACACTAAAGGTGCTTTTAGACCCTCCTAATCAAGAAAAATTTACATTTTAGGAACTAGAAATAATAGACAATCTTGAAGAGTTTTTTTTTTTTTTAAAGATTTTATTTATTTATTTCACAGACAGAGATCACAAGTAGGCAGAGAGGCAGGCAGAGGGGGAAGAAGGCTCCCTGCTGAGCAAGGAGCCCTATGTGGGGCTCGATCCCAGGACCCTGGGATCATGACCTGAGCTGAAGGCAGAGGCTTTAACCCACTGAGCCACCCAGGCACCCTCTTGAAGAGATTTTAAATAAAAATGTATATAAAGGGGCGCCTGGGTGGCTCAGTGGATTAAGCCGCTGCCTTCGGCTCAGGTCATGATCTCAGGGTCCTGGGATCGAGCCCCGCATCGGGCTCTCTGCTCCGCAGGGAGCCTGCTTCCTCCTCTCTCTCTGCCTGCCTCTCTGCCTACCTCTCTGCCTACTTGTGATCTCTCTCTGTCAAATAAATAAACAAAAAAAAATCTTTAAAAAATAAAAATAAAAAAAAAATAAAAATGTATATAAAACTTTAGAGAACTAGGGGCACCTGGTTTAAAATCTTAAAAAAAAAAAAAAAACAACGAAAACTTTAGAGAACTAAATGAAAGCATAGCTACCATAAATAAGAACAGGTACTTATGAAATAAAAACAGGTAAATATTCTCCAAAGTAGAAATATCAGAAATGAGTAATGTAGTTATTAACTGGACAAAGCCTTATTTGTGTTTTCCAGGTGTATGAGTGTTGTTTTCTACTCAAGCATTCACATGCACAAACACAGAAAAGGATTTGGAAGAATATATATCAAGTTGTGAATAGCAGTTAACTCTGTAAACTGCAAACTCTGCTATCTATGTCTCTTTTTTTTTTTTACAGTGAATATGTAATGTTTCTACCAAAAAAATCAACAAGACTTATTTTAATTTAGTTTTTAAATTTTTTTAAAGATTTATTTATTTTAGTGAGAGAGTGAGAGACTACATGAGCAGGGCGAGGGGCAGAGGAAGACAGAGAGAATCCCAAGTGGATTCCCCTCACTGAGCATGGAGCCTGATGTGGGTCTCAATCCCATGATCCTGAGCTGAAATCAAGAGTCAGCCACTCAACTGACTGAAGCACCCAGAAGCCCTGACACATTTTAATTTTAAAATAATGGGGTGTTGGCAGGGTATCTGGTTTAACCTATGTCACTAAGTATAAGATAATCATGAATTAAACCATGAGAAATTAATAAAATTTTATCACATGAAAATAGTTAACTAAATATGGGGCAAATGTTTAGAATATATATGGGATAGTCTGCCTTTATACAGACTAAATTCATACCCAAGATAATTCACTTTGAAGATAGTACAATATTGTGATTTATAATAAGAATATGTACAGTTGAGCAATGCAGGGGTTTGGGGCACCAACATCCACATAGCTGAAAATCCGTGTATACATTTTGACTCCCCCAGTGTGGAATTCTCCCTGGTTATCTGGGAGATAGAATTTGGATTTTTCACCAAAAACTTTACCAATAGCCTACCATTGACACAAACCCTTACCAGTAACACAAACAGTTGATTAACACATATTTTGAATGTTAAATGTATTATATAAATGTATTATATACTATATTGCTATAATAAAGTAAGCTAGAGAAAGGAAAATGCCATTAAGAAGTCATAAGGGAGAGGGGCGCCTGGGTGGCTCAGTGGATTAAGCCACTGCCTTCGGCTCAGGTCATGATCTCAGGGTCCTGGGATCGAGCCCCGCAGGGAGCCTGCTCCCTCCTCTCTCTCTGCCTGCCTCTCTGCCTACTTGTGATCTCTCTCTCTGTCAAATGAAAAAAAAAAAAAGAAGAAGAAGAAGAAGTCATAAGGGAGAGAAAATACATTTACAGCACCGTACTATATTTATTGAAAAAAATCTCCAAGTGCAGTTCAAACCTGTGTTGTTTAAGGGTCAACTGTAGTAGTTCTGATTATGAGTCACACATCAAAAGTCACAGAGGCAGGTGACCAAAACTCCAAGCCCTCAGTGGGACTCAAACTGCCTTTCAACATGGTTGTCTTGTGGGTGAGGAGAAACAAAGTTTATTTAATGATGACTAATGAGCAACATTAGATAAGGCCACCAGTAGTAAATCAGAATGACTTAAAGAACATAACCTAAACAAATGCTTTCCAACCCCAGTATACTGTGTTTTCCCTGGACACAGCATCCTAAGGGAATGAGTCACAACTGCAGTGTGACAGAAAAATCTACTCCAGGCCCCAGCCCATGGTTCTCTCCTTCTCCTGGCAGGACTCTGGTATCTCATCAACAGCACTTCAGCTGATGAAACCTTTCTGTACTTCTCTTTGGGGTCCTTTTCCTCTGTGCTTCAATGGGACCAGCAGAGGGCTTTGCTACGAGAGTTATGAATGCCAACCTGGCTGTTTCCCAGAGCAATGCTGTTATCTCCACATGTCACTGGGACATTGGCCATGAGCAGCACAACTCCCAGTTTTTTGCAGTTGCCATCATTGCCCAGCGAGGACATCACCACATATTCTGACCATGGCCTCCATTACCCCATATTGTGCCCTTGTGCCAATTAGACCAAAAGGTACCCTTCCTCAAGACACTGGACTTCCTCTATCAGAAACCATCATGACATTCTGATTTTATTAGGATGCAACACTTGGCTGCCACTTGCTGTGAAGATTGGTCTCTAGTGTCTGTTATGTGAATGTGCTTCCTTGGACGTAGCGGAGCACAGCCAGCAGTTCTCTGACCACCCTCTGGGGAGCTGTCTCTCTTAAGCAATATCCACAGCTAGTTTATACAGCTCCAAAAGGAACAGCCTTGCTCCTTCCATTTTCTTAAGACTTCTTGCGTCTTTCACCCAGGGCTGGGTCACAGCTTATCAGCCGTCAACCACCATCCAGAGGAACATTCAGAAGATTCCGGTCCATAATTTCAAACCATAGCCTTCTAAATTAACGGGAACTTTTCGCCCACCAGGCATACTGTTAAGGAGTCAAAGTCACCTTTGTTGTTGTTTTTTTTCCCCCTAGAGATGTAAACCTGCTCTCCCAGGGTCCAGCAGTGAATCCTTAAAATTCTTTTCATTTCTTCTGGCAGTCCTAGCACCAAAGCAGATAGCTGAAATCCCATTTGGGTCTGCCAACACACATCACTTCCCTTGCATACAGCTGTGGTCCCAGGAGCCTCTGCCACATGACTGGGACGTGTCAGACATACCCTACCCTCAGCAGCCTAATCCTGACCTGCTCTGAAATGGTTCCCTTCCAACCATGGGCTACTCCTATTCACAATGGATGCTATTTAACAAGCAAAGCCAACCCAACCTTACAATAAGATGTTTACACTAAACCAAGAAGGCTTTCCCTCCCATTTGCACTGGTGTAGATTTGTTGGGAAAAGATCATCTTAAAGAAGACATCAGTGTTCACTGGGCATCTTCATGTGCTCTAGGATAGACACAGAGGGGGACCTAAGGTGGATAGTCAAGGCCTATTCATGGAAGAAGCTTTCCGGTTTAATCTGGAAGATGAGAAGAGTCACCATACTGGGGTGCCTGGGTGGCTCAGTCAGTTGAGCATCCAACTCTTAATTTCAGTTCAGGTTTCCATCTCAGGGTTGTGACATTGAGCCCTGCATCGGGCTCTGTGCCCAGCATGGAGTCTGTTGGAGATTCATTCTCTCCCTCTGTCCCTCATCCGCCCTGCTCTCACTCTCTCTCAAATAAATAAATAAATAAATAAATAAATACTTTTTTTAAAAAAAGGAAAGAATAGTCACCATACTTTGCTGTTTGCCACCATCCCAGTTTACACATCCTGTCCCAGTGTAATTAGCATTTTTATTGCTTTTCACTCTTAAAATGCGGGTTTGGAGGCTAAGAATTATACCAGTCACCTGGAGATAAGACATAGTTACATGAAAAAAGAGCTTAGAAATCCAGGGTGGAACTGCTATCAAGTGCTAAAAAGGGCTTGTCACAAGGCTCCTTAGGGAGGAAACAGAGGCTCTAAGTGTTTGCGTGGCTTCCCAGACCATGAGGCCTCTTGGGAACGGCTGGAACCAGTATTAAGGCTACTTCTTACCAAGCCTTCTGCACACCCTTCCCAGCAGAGAAAATGGGGCTTCTGGAGGATGGGGGTGGGGAACATGGGGACAGAAACAGTGAACCCCAAGAAAGTCTGCTTCCATTGCTTATAAAGACAAATAAAAGGGTTTTAAATTTTTAAGGGCACACTAGAGAGAGTGATGGATTTTAAAGCAAGAGGACTACTTGGCATTTACACATACCACAGATTTGGATGCTGAGTGAAAAGGTGCTTAGGGTCTTTGTGTATGTGAGAAGGAGATTGAGAGGGAGAAAGAGAGAGAGAGGATGTACATGTCGATCTGACTACATTTTAGAGGCCCAAGTAAATTACTTAGTTTTGTCCAGGGACACTTAGCCCCAGTGCCCGCCTGTCATTGCTACGCACGTGCTCACCCCCCAGGGTTCACCCAACTCCTCCCACGTGTCACGTTCCGGGTTCTTATAGTGCAAAGGCAACAGGGAAAGGCTCTGTTGCCCCCAGGGTCTGCCTTTGTCTAAAATAAGAGCTAATGGGGCATCTGGCTTGGATGCCCATATTCAGTTCAGTTATTTACCCGGCTTGTGGTTAGCCCCACTCATATCTTGACATGTCCCCCAAGCACCCTGCTGATTAAGGGGCTTTCCAGTGTGTTCTCAAGTCTAATTCTAGAGGCTCCTGCAAGGCTTGCGTGGGAGAGCAGGGAGTGGTGGTGACAGGGCAGAGCCAAATTCCGAGACCCCAAGCCTTTCCCCGGGACAGGGGCAGATTGACAGACTCCCCATAGGAAGGAAGACAGGCAGGCCAACAACACCGTAGTCACTGACATCCTTCAGCAATTGCCAGAGAAGAATTTTTCAAAAAGTCAAAAACATGGCACAACATGGATGAACATTGAGGATACGACGCCGAGGGAGCTAAGCCTGTCACAAAAGGACAAATCCTGTATCATTCCACTTACGTGATGTATCTAAAATAGTCAAGTTCATAGACGCATGGAGTGCGGCTTTCTGTTCTGCAAGACGAGAAAGTACAGCAATGTAAATGTGATTCTGCAGGGATGGCACAAGGGAGTTTTATAGGCTGACCTCTAAGTGCAGGCGGATCCCTGTGACTAGCTCCACACAATCCAAGGCTCTGGAAACTAGGGCCCCTGGGCAGCTGCAGGGTCTCCCTCTGTGGGGGAAGGGAAGAAGCAAAGCTGCTTTGTGGGAAGGGGAACGCAAAAATATGTGTGGCAGGGGAGCCCAGGACAGACAGGGGGAGGGGGGCTGGAGAACCTAAACAAATGCCCTGATAACTTCAGGGTGTAGGACTGGGGACGGCCCAGGCCAGGGTTCCTCCGAGGGCAGTCAGATGCCCTGTTTACACACCGGTCACACTGGGGCAGCTGGAACTAGAAGCTGAATTCTTCACCTCCCAGGCAACAGTGAAGAGAACACGAGAGAGGGGATCAGATCCCCCTTGGCATGCACGCCTGCCAGCCTCCTTCCTGGGCCTTAATAATTCAGGTCTGTCAACCTAGTGGGCCTCAGGCTTGCAGCAGAGCTGTGAGCTGAGGCCTGTGGTTTCTGTTTCCCTCGCTGCCTCCTGCACGAACTCCCGGGGTCTGCCTCCCCACACTGAACTGTGGGAGCTGGGGTGGGGGGGAGGTCTCAGGCTAAGGCTGTCCCTGAAAAGACCCTCCCCTGGCACACCCACCAGCCCGAGGGTAGCCCCGACTGGCCTTTGGCCTTCTGCCAGCCTTCTGCCCTGGTCTCAGCCTGCTTTCCGGGCCCGCTGGGGTGCCGTCCCACAGCTCTGGTTGCTGTTCTCTGGCGGCCACTCTCACCCCCCCCCCCCCCCCCCCCCGCCCAACCCCCAGGGATGCTGGAGTCACACCTCACTGGATGCAGTTCAAGGAAGGGAAGTTCTCATGACTCACCCCTCTCCCTCTCCTCCTCAGGCTCCCCTTCACCTCACCACCCCCCCGCCAGCCTCCTCAATTCCCAGACCTGAGCTCACTGCTATATGCCTACGAGGCAGAGGGCAGGCCTCCAGTCCTCCTCCTCCTCCTCTCACTTGAGACCCCAGACTCTGTTCTGCAACTGTCAGGAGAGCCCCAGACTCCTGATGTGATGGGGGTGGGGAGGGGCGATGGTCCTGGGGCCTGAGAGTGTGGGCTTAGCTGAGAAGGATCCCCGTGGGACCTCATTCCCTCTAGGGAGGGCCACAGAAGGTGGGGGCAGGGGCGGGTTCCTAGCATTCCTGTTAAGGGTTGAGCCAGGAAAAGTAGCCATTGAAAGTGGCAGAGGGTCAGTTGCTGACCTGAGTTCTGGGCTCCCCACTATGCACCATACTGGGGACAAGCAGGGGTCTGAACAGAGCAGGAGAGAATCCCTGGCTGGTGGAATTCTTCACAGGGAGCCGAAACAAAGCTGTTGCTGTAGCAACAACAAAAACAAACAGCTCCGTGGAACAGGTAAGAAGCCTTCTGCCTTGGCACGCATAGTTGCCAGCAGAGGCCTGGTAGGCGGCAAGTCAGGCCTACAGAGGAATCAGAAGAGGCCTGGGCAACAGTCAGGAGAAATGTGGGAATGCAGAGGAGACGGGGTCCCCAGAGCATCTCCTCTCTCTTGGGCAGCAGGAGCTACCTCGAGAGGACTGAACATTTCTGGGCCTCTGCTACAAGAAAGAGCCTAGAGCCCAGCTTTGCTGACTTTGGCACCCAGACAGAACCTCCTGGGTGGGAGGCAGGGAAAATACCTCTTACATAACTTAGTTTATGATTTAACTTTTTGAAAGCCACAGCAGACCACTGATTCATAAGATTACTTTATCTGAGGCTGCTCCACAGTTGGTCTTATATCACCTGGCCTCCTTCTCACTAGAGAGTCCCTCTCTGCTGAGCCGCTGGGGGCCGGGCCTGAGCCAGGCCTTCACATCCTGACCACAGCCTTGGGAGGCAGGAATTGGCAGCCTGAGGCAATGCAGGCTCCAAGGTTAAGCAATGACTTCTAAGTTATCTCTCTCCAACTTGGGTTTCTGCTAATTACGTTTTGGACCCAAAATGTAGATTGTCATATTCCCCTGGTAAGAGGTAATTTTGAAGCCTATCACACAAGACCACTTCTAATGTGATTCCATTGTTATGAAATGTCCAGAATAGGCAGATCTATAAAGACAGAAAGTAGGCTGGTAGTTGCCCAGGGCTGGAGAAGGGTTGGGGGAGTTGAGGGTCTAAAGGGTACAGGGTTTCATTTTTGGATGAAAATATTTGAAAATTGATTGGGAAGATGGTTGTACAACTCTGACTATACTAAAAACCATTGAACTATATACTTTATTTTTTTTTAAAGTTTGAATTTACTTATTTAAATAATCTTTACCATGCTCTTTCAACTGAGCCAGTCAGGCACCCCTCTCTTACATACTTTAGATGGGTGAATTTAGATAGATATGAATTATGTTTCAATAACGCTGTCAGGAAATAAATAATTTTGACAGATTTTGATTCATAAAATGATTTGCCATTTGGGGTATGGGCTCTGCATCCACTCTCAGGCCAGATGTCGCTCTGACTAGCATGCCCTCCTCCTCGGATGCATTTTACTTTTTTTTTTTTTTTTAAGATTTATTCATTTATAAGAGAGAACATGCATGTGCAAGGCAGGGAGGGGCAGAGGGAGACACTCTCCAGACTTTCCACCCGAGCAGGGAGTCAGACATGGAGCTCAATCTCAGGTCCCACGAGATCAGGACCTGAGCCAAAATCACCAGTTGGATGCTTAACCAACTGAGCCATGCGAGCACCCCTCCTTGGATGCATTTTAAAAGCTCCTGGAGTGAAGGTTTGCTGTCATCTACCCTCACCCTGGTTCCTTGCCCTTACTCCTGGCAGGTATAGTAGCCTCAGGGGCAGCACAGCCCCACAGAGTTCCATCTGGCACTCCTATGTCCACTCACATGGAAAAGATCACAAGGGCTGAAATGGCATCTCGCCGGCCTGCTCTGCCTGTGAGGGTGGAAGAGAAAGGAGCTCTCCTGGATTGTCAAGAATGTGACAGGAAATCAGCAGAGGTTCCAGGGGGAGGGAACTAAGGAAGACTACCTTGCACCCTATCCCAGACTTGGCCACCCAGAGCTCTGGGCTTACACTGGGCTAACGGTAAAATGAGACCTTCATTTCCTAAGAGAAGTCAACAGAAGATCTCTCAAAACTGCTTGTCCTCCTACCTCAGCGTGGGTGCCAAGATGTTTGGCTGGTATCCCTGGACATCAGTGTGCCCTAACACATTGATTCCCTTTGCTCTGTGGGACCTGGAATAGCCACAGCTCTTGGGTTGGTAACCTCAGGCTGATTGCCTAGGGTTCCAAATTTCCTCCAGTTTCCCCAAATAAGCCCTGTTGTGCCAAGAGGTAAAAATATTTGGGTGAGAGACACCTGGGTGGCATCTGACTCTTGGTTTTGGCTCAGGTCATGATCTCATGGGTCAAGTGACTGAGCCCTGAGTAGGGCTCCCCACTCAGCAGGGAGTCTGCATAAAGATCCTCTCTCCCTTTGCCCCCACCAAGAAATAAATAAATTTTAAAAAATAATAGTTGGGTGAAATGATTGACTAGACCAGTGGTTCTCAAAGGGTGGTCCCAGGACCAGCAGCATCAGAACCACATGGGAACTTATTAGAAATGCAAATGCTTGGGCTACCCCAGATCTACTGAATTGGAAACTCCAGGGATAGGGCCTAGCAATCTGTGTTTTCAGCCATCTAGGGGAGTCTGGAGCACATTAAAGTTTGAGAACTATGGCAAAGATCCTAAGGTCCCCGAGGTATAGGGACATTTGCCTTGTTCCAATGTGTATCCTCAGCTGTTAGTTGTGTCTGCCTGGTATATGGCAAGAAATCATGAAAATTGTATTGAATGAATGAATGAATGAATGAATGGTCCAGCTCCATTAGTTAATGACTGCTTCTCTCCAACCAGGGGCCAAGGAGGACATGTACAAGCTGATAAAAAGGGAAGAGTATGGGTCTATCTAATCATTCATTTCAGCTTCTAGTTGGCTCAGTTTGGTGCCTGAATTATTAAGCAGGACTTAGAGCACATTTACGTTTTCTTTTTAGAGATGAGGACTTGGCTCTGATGATTCTTTTCCAGAAACAAAAGCACTTTCTATTTGATTTCTGAACCAAGCTCTCCCCCTACACTATTCTGGCCCTGGAAGGAAAAGGAGGATGCAGCTGGAAGGATGTGTTTGCATTTGCAGGTTAAAATGTACCCAAATTATTATACATCTGGCTCCCAGGAGAACCAAGAAATACAGGCCAAGCATTTGTTAGAAACCCTGGGAGCGGGCAGGTTACATACAACAAGGAATACACCTGCTTCCCCTTCCCATCCAGTTGGTGCCTTCCCTCATCTGATTCTGAATCACGGGCCACCTTCTTGATTCGTTGCTACTGCCTCTTCCCTCAAATGCCTCCAAGCTGGGATTCCCATGGACTCAACTTTCCAAAACCATCTACCCAGTCACCCAACCCCATTGCCTTTCTCCTGTCACCACACACGTCAGGCAGCAAGATGCTGGCCTTGGGCCAGGCGCAGTGCCAGGACACTGAGGTGGCATCGGTTTCTGGAGGTCAGGCTGCCTGCCACCGGCCCTACCCTCAAAAAGCCACCCCCTTCACTGACATGCACTGACCATGCTCTGGGGCTCTTCACCCCTCCAGACATCCAGCACCTTCTCTCTCTCTCTCCTTTTTGTTTTAGAAGAGGTCCTCTGCAGCAGTATGATAGAAAAACCAGGCTGAGAAACTCACCTAGCCCTTGTTTTCTGGGCTATAGGTTCGTCATAAGAAATAAAGTATCCCCTTTCCTTCTAATGGATCAGCAGGGTTTACCCCTGTGGGCTTAGGTCACCCTGTCTCAGAGGGGCGAGCCTGTATTATTTTTATCAAGTAGATAAAAGGGCTGGTCGGAAGGCTTAGAAGGAGCCAGAGAGGGGAGCTGCCCCTGGTACAGGAAAGGAAGGGGGTTTCACAGGTCCCATGACGCACGGGGATCTGCATCTCAGGAGTAGAGGTGCCTTGAGGGTGAGAGACAGAGGCACCAGGCTGGTGACCTGAGTAGCCCCGCAAAGCCATGTCCTCGCTCAGTTTGAAAGAGCAGGAGTCACAGCCTGGGAGAGATCACCGGGCTGGGGACCAAGGGCACTGGGAGACCAGCCCACGCGGCATTAGAAATGGCTCTTCCCAAGCCTGTGCACCGGGGTCCTGTAGGGGTGGGAGGGTGAGGAGGGTTGTGGGGTCGTGTGGGAGAGGAAGGACAGAACCCTAACAAACCACAGAGACTCTTTCCTTCCAATCCCAGTGGGCGGGACCAGATGAGATTTGCTTTGTCATTCCTCACACTTTGGGTTATCTTGAAGAAAATTTCACTTCTCCATAAGCTCCTATAGACGGGGGACAGGTCTTGAACTTTTATATTCCTGCCCCAGCACTTAACAGTGACAGGCACAGAGTAGACGATGGCTTGATGGGAATAGCATCATTTCTGAGTGTTAACCGTCTTCCTCCCACTCCTCCTCCCCCTGCCCTTTCTTCTCTTTCTTCTCCTTCTTCCCTCCTACTCCTTCTCCTTTTTCCTATTCTTATTCTACCATTTCTTCTAAAAAGTAACTTTTTCGGGTGTAATTTACACCAAATGAAATGCACCTTTTTTAGTGTCCAGTTTTGTTAGTTCTTAGCGAGTCATGTGACCCCCATCACAATCAAGTTACAGAATATTCACATCATCCCCATCATTGACTGCCTCTGTGCAGTCAATGCCTTTACCCAGCCCTCAGCTCCAGGCAATTTCACATCAGTGGAATTACACAGCATGCTCTCTTTTTGTCTCTGGCTTCCTTCGCTTAGCATGATGTTCTGGGATGTATCCATGTTCAGCGTGGATGGTTCATTCTTACTGTGAGTAGTAACCCCTTTTATGACTACATCACAATTTGTTTCTTCATTCACCTATTGTTAGAAACTTGGCTTATTTTCAGTTTGGGGCCATAATATATAAAGTTCCTATAAACATTCACGTAGAAGTCTTTTGGGGGACATGGTTTCATTTTTCTTGGGTAAATATCTAGAAGGAGAATTAAAAGGTCCTATGATAAATATGTACTTAACTTTTTAAGAAACTGCCAAACTATTTTCCAAAGCAGTTTTAGCTTTTTCTATTTCTACCACCAATGTGTGAGAGGTGTAATTTGTTTTAGTCCTGGCCAACGCTTGGTCTTATCAATCTCTTTAATATTAGGCACTCTAGTGGGTGTGTAATAGTGTGATTTTAATGTGCATCCCTCTGATGACTAATGACATTGAGCATCTTTTCACATACTTATTGGGTACTCATATACCTTCTTTTGTAAAGTGTCTGGCCAAATCTTTTGTTCATATTTTTAAAATAAACTTTATTTTGGAATAACTTCAGATTTATGGAAAAGTTGTAAAGCTAATATTCAAAAGCTCTAATATATCTTTCCCCCTTTTGGCCATTTTAAAAATTGAGCTGTAGGGGCGCCTGGGTGGCTCAGTGGGTGAAGCCTCTGCCTTCGGCTCAGGTCATGATCTCAGGGTCCTGGGATGAAGCCCTGCATTGGGCTCTCTGCTCAGCAGGAGCCTTCTTCCCCTTCTCTCTCTGCCTACCTACTTGCGATCTCTCTCTCTCTCTGTCAAATAAATAAATAAAAATCTTTTTAAAAAATTGAGCTGTTTTCCCTGTAGTTACTGACCTGTAAGAATCTGGTACATATTCTGAATACAAGTCCTTGGTCAGATATATGCATTGCAAATGTTTTCTCCCAGTCTCCAATGTATTTTTTTGGTTTTCTAAACGCATTTTTCCAAAGAGCAGATGATTTTTTTTTGACATCTTTTATTTTAGCGAATTTCAATTTGTCCATTTTCTTTTATGGCAGTGTTTTTTTGTGTGTCCTGCCAAGTGAGGCTTTGCCTATCACAAGTTTATAAATTTATCCTGTTGGCTTCTACACATTTTTGTTACTTACTTTCAACTTGAACACACTTCAAGGCTGATGCACTAATATTTGAAATACACTAATTATGAATAACAGTCCAGAGGTGATTATTCAGCTGTAGCAGGGGTGCCTGGGTGGCTCAGCGGATTAAGCCTCTGCCTTTGGCTCAGGTCATGATCTCGGGGTCCTGGGATCAAGCTCTGCACTGGGCTCTCTGCTCAGCAGGGAGCCTGCTTCCCCCTCTCTCTCTGCCTGCCTCTCTGCCTACTTGTGATTTTTCTCTGTCAAATAAATAAAACCTTAAAAAAAAATCTTACACCAGAGGGTTTGTCAACTGGACTAAAGATGTTAGAAATGCATTTTTGGGAGACACACCAGATCATGGTCCCATCAAGTCATACTGTAGTCAGTCAAGGTACTACAGATGGCTAAGAAGTAGCACAGGCTGCAAGGAGGAGTCATAGCAGTCTATTAGGCCAGCCTCTATTGTGTACCTTCACTGAGCATTTGAGGCCTAGGCTTGGTGGTCCTGAGTCCTCCCAGATCACTGAGGAGCCTATTATCTGCCTCAACCACAAGGCTAGCTGACCCTGGAGCCTAGAGCGTGTGACATCATCTCAGAGAGGACCTTGCAATAACAGGGTCACGTGTGTTCTCAGGGCAGAAAGCAGGACTCCCTGAACAGGTTGTATCAACTGTCTGGGTGGCAATTTGCTGGGACACATGTATGTATTTGGTAGACTTCCGTGTCAGGCTTGCTTTCAGTGAAGCAAACATCCCAGTAGGAGGTTGGTGTGACTTTTAAAGGATTCCACACCAACCAAAAGAACCTGAGGATGGCTAGATGACCAAATCAGCTTAGGACAGTTCACATCATAAGGAAGAGGAGGGAAACTGTTCTAGGCAAAATGAATAGTTATTGTAGGAGCGCCTTCAAAATGAGAATTCTAATGGAAGGAGGGATGCCTCCACTGTTTTGGAGAGTGCGGCTCACATCTGGCCCACATTAGGCTGGAGCTCCCACAGGTGCCTCAGAGGAAGGTCTCCTCCATGGCTACACCCATCCCGGCTGCAGGACACCCCCAGACCTGATCTTGTTCCCTCTGCCCCCAGGACCCTTGGTCAGACCCTGAATCTTCTCTCTATAATCAGGACCCACCTCTGATTAGTGTCTTTTCCACCTGATCACATGCTCCTTAGCCAGGGCCAGACCGGCCTCTGCTCCCCCAGGAGAGTCACCCCTGACTAAGTGAGAGGACTCCTGCCAGGGTGCCTAGGCCCAAACTAGTCGCTCTGCCTTCAAGGGGAAAGGCCACTGTGCGGCCACACTAGACTTTATCCTGAGGCTTTCATTCATTATTACACAAGAAAGTCATCATTGCCTATAAATCAGAAATGTGGAAAAACAGAAAGAAAACAACCTAAATCCCACCAATGGTAAAGGATTTGAATAGACATTTTTCTGAAGAAGATACCAATAAGCACAAGAAAAGACACTCAAGGGGCACCTGGGTGGCTCAGTGGGTTAAAGCCTCTGCCTTCGGCTCAGGTCATGATCCCAGGGTTCTGGGATCGAGCCCCGCATCGGGCTCTCTGCTCCGCGGGGAGCCTGCTTTCTCCTCTCTCTCTGCCTGCCTCTGCCTAGTTGTGATTTCTCTCTGTCAAATAAATAAAATATTAAAAAAAAAAAAAAGAAAGAAAAGACACTCAACATCACTGATCATTAGAGAAATGCAACTCAAAGCCACAGTGAGATACCACTTCACACCAATTAAAATGGTTAAAAAAACAAACAAACAAAAACAAGTGTTGGCGAGGATGAGGATATGGAGAAATTGGAAACCTCCTATATTCCTGATGGGAATGTGAATTGGGGCAACTGCCATGGAAAACAAATTGGTCATTTCTTATAAAGTTAAAGACAGAATCATCATATGATGTAGCAGAGCCACTCCTAAGCATATCCCCCAAAAGAACTGAAAAATTATGTTACACAAAATTTGTATTCAAATGTTCATAGCAGCATTCTTCATGATAGCCCAAAAAAGGGACTCAACCCCATGTCCAGGAACTGATGAATGGAAATAATATGTGGCATATGTAGTATTACCAGATAATATTCAGCAGTGAAAAGGAGGAAAGCCCTGACCGGTGCTATAACAAGGGTGAATCTTCAAGAGATTAGGCTAAATGAAGGCAGACACAAAAGGCCACATCCTGTAAGATTTCATTTATATGAAATGTCTAGGATATGCAAATCCATAGAGACAGAAAAGATTAGTGGTTGCCAAGGACTGGGGAGAAGAGTGACCACTAATGGATATGGGTGATGAAACATTCAGGTGAGGAAAATATTGTGGAATTAGGTGGTGAAGATTGTGCATGACTCTGAATATACAAAAACTACTGAACTGTACACTTTAAAATGGTGACGTTTATGTTATATGAATCCTATTTCACGTCCAATCAACCAAGCAATCACAGGCACTTAATATTTAGATAGATATCTTTCCAGGTCTGTGTTACATAAATGCTATGTTCTTTAAAAAGGGAGACTATGCCAAACTATGGAAAGAGTCCAGATGTCCAACAACAGATGAATGGATAGAGAAGATGTGGTACACACACACCACACTGGAATACTACTTAGCCATCAAAAAATGATATCTTACTATTTGCAATGAGGGGGATGGAACTAGAAGGTATTATGCTAAGCGAAATAAGTCAACCAGGAAAGACAATTATCATAGGATCTCACTCATGTGTGGAATTTAAGAAACAATACAGAGGATCATAGGGGAAGGGAGGGAAAAATAAAGTAAGACAAAATCAGAGAGGGCAACAAACCATAAGAGAAACTGAACTCTAGGAAACAAACTGAGGGTCACTGGAAGTGGGTGGGGGGATGGGCTAACTGGGTGATGGACATTAAGGCAGGCACGTGATGTAATGGGCACTGGGTGCTATATGCAACTGATGAATCACCGAACTCTACCATTAAAACTAGTAATAAACTATATGTTAATTAACTGAATTTAAATAAAATTAAATTAAATTTTTACAAAGGGGGAGACTATACTATTTACACTATTCGTTAACATGCATTTGTCACAAAACGTTTTTTGACTATTTGTCCACGGCAATATACATAGACCTACGGTGTCTACTTTTATACTACATACAGGCTATGATGGGGTTACAACAATTATTGAGCCATCTCTTATTACTCAATATTTAGGCTGTTGCCAGTTGTTACTCCTTATTAACAGCATGCTCAAATCTACCTCTTGATATACTTAATCTCATTTGCCCTAAGGTAAATTTCAAGAGGCAGGGATGCTGGATTTTTAAGTTATGGAGAAACTGTTAAAGTACCCCCCACAAGCTTGGGCAACTTCCCTGCCACTGGGAAATATAAGGGAATCTAAGCTCCCAAATGGGCTCTTCTACTCATTTTCCTCTTTGCTTATTTGCAGGTAGAAAAGTGGGAGCGCATCCCTGTTTGATGTCTAACATGCTCTTTCATTCGGCGCCCAGAGAACTTGCTGCAAAGTTGTCATGTACCATTTTCTGAAGCCCCCTCCTAAGCCAGCTTTCACAGATAAGATAACTGAGTCTCAGAAATTATTGACCCCATAAGTGGCAGAGCCTGGATTCAAACCCATGCTGTCTCATGCTAAAGTCTCCCCTCTTTCCACTCAGGACATGGGATCATACCCATCGTTCCCCTGAACTTTTTTGAAATCTCCCTTCCTGAAGTCTAGGGCACACCGACTAAACACATGCCACATGTTCTTCCCTAGATCTCATATCCAGGCTCACTGCTCCTTGTTGGCCAGAATTTAGTTCCAAACAATTCCCTTGACATCCCCTACATCTGGGAGAACACTGAGACCCACCCTCAGATGTCTGGGCTCTGAGGTGAGACCCTCTGGGCTTATGGGGGCCTTACACCCCAGGTCCACTTGGATGATCATCATCAAAAACCAGGTTTAGCAGAGTGTGCAATTCAGAGTCAAAAGCCCCCACAAAAACGGAGGCCTGCCCAGATACCTAGAAAAACCATGAGGTTTCTTTCACAGTGAGGTTTCATCTAAACTGTGCCCTCAAATTTTGATTTTTCTGGGGCAGATGGCAATTTTCCTGAGCAAGTCAATTTAAAGATTTTTATTTATTTATTTGACAGACAGAGATCACAAGTAGGCAGAGGGGCAGGCAGAGAGAGAGAGGAGGAAGCAGGCTCCCCGCAGAGCAGAGAGCCCGATGTGGGGCTCGATCCCAGGACCCTGGGATCATGACCCGAGCCGAAGGCAGAGGCTTTAACCCACTGAGCCACCCAGGCGCCCCTGAGCAAGTCAATTTAAGACCAATGTGTGTTTAACAAGATTGGTTCCTAAGACCACAGAGCTCCAGTAAGGAAAACCCATGCTGCTGTAGTTGGTTTGCAAAGCTGTTAGGGAGCGGAGGACAGAGGAGGTATCTGCAGGATGGATTCCAGTGTGAAGAGCAAACCCTGGGCCCTCATTTCACAGGCTCCTTAAATCTTCCAACAACATGCTAAGCCAACCTGTGTATGTAGGTCATTTTAACCTTACTTTATAGGGTAAGAAATTGGGGTCCAAAGTTAAAAGTGACTTGAGACTTCACCCCTTGTAAATCGAGTCTGGGTAGCAGAACTCTTTACCCTCCAGGCCTGAGGCTTTTCTGGGACACCAGGAACTGGAGAACACCGTTAATCTAGATTACTGATCGTTGCCCTTTTCATGGGTCTTGGCTACAATCACCTGGAGTTGTTCTCTTCATTTGCTTCCTTCCTGGCCCTGGGGCCTTCAGATTTGGAGCCCTCCTCTAGATAGGCTTTCTTAGTACATTTCACTTCATTCTAATAATCCACTGATGTAAAATAAACCACCCCAAACTTGGCAACATAAAACAACCTTTTTTATTAATGTCCTGGATTCTATGGGTTGGGATTTGGACAGAGCACTGTTGAGGTGTCTTTGTTCTACACCCAAAGATCTGGGGCCTCAAAAAGAAAGACTCAAACAAGTAGGGGTGACCCCAAGGTCTAGGTACCAAAATCATTTACAACTACAGTGTCCAAACAGTAGCCACATGTGGTTATTTAGGTGTACATTTAAATTAATTAAAATAAAATGAAATTCAAAATTTTGGGTGCCTAGGTGGCTCAGTCGGTTAAGTGTCTTACTTCAGCTCAGGTCATGATCTCCTGGGATCAAGTCCCATGTCAGTCTGGTTGTTCAGCGGGTGCCTGCTTCTCCCTCTGACTGCTGTTCCCCCTGCTTGTGCTTTCTCTCTGATAAATAAATAAATAAATAAAATCTTTTAAAAGAAATTTAAATTTAGATACTCAGTGCCACTGCCCACATTTTAAGCCCACAAGTGGCTACTGTACTGAACACACGTGTGGCTAACAGCTACCATATTGGACAATACAGACATAAAACATTTCCACTATCATAGAAAGTCCTGTTGATAAGCCCGCTCTGGAGGCATGCCCACATGCCTAGCACCTAGGCTGGGATCTTTGAGTGGAGAATCTACCTGAGGTTCAGGCTTCTCACAGCATGGTTTCCAAGAGGGTGTGTCCCAAGAGGCAGCATCAATCGAGCAAGTGTTCTAAGAGACCAAGACAGATGCTTCAAGGCTTCCTCTAACCTAGCCTTCCTCTCTTCTGCCACATTCTATTTGGTTACCTGCAGAGAGGGGTACTGGATAAAATACAAGCACTGCATGGGATATAAATATGTATATATATATATTTCATTCACTGTTTATCTGAAATTAAAATTTAACTGGGTATTTGCTAAGCCTCACATGGGAGTCACTAAGGCCAGCCAGATTCAAGGAGAGGTGACCCCATTAGACCCATCTCTTTTTTTTTTTTTTTTTTAGGATTTTATTTATTTATTTGACAGAGAGAGATCACAAGTAGGCAGAGAGGCAGGCAGAGAGAGGGGAGGGAAGTAGAAAGTCTGATGTGGGGCTCGATCCCAGGACCTTGGAATCATGACCTAAGCCAAAGGCAGAGGCTTTAACTCAGTGGGCCACCCAGGTGCCCCTAGACCCATCTCTTGATGAGGGAGTATCAAGGTCATATTGCAGAAGAGCATGTGGGATGGAAGATATTGTTGGGGCCATCTTTGGGAAATACAGTCTATCACCTGTGGCCATGTGTTCCTCACAAAGTTCAGTAGAGACTTTCATGGCTCTCTACCACCTAAAAGATAGCATTCAAGTTTTGTTTTGTTTTTTAATATTTTATTTATTTGACAGAGAGAAATCACAACAAGGCAGAGAGGCAGGCAGAGAGAGAGAGGAAGGGAAGCAGGCTCCCCGCTGAGCAGAGAGCCTGACGCGGGGCTCGATCCCAGGACCCTGAGATCATGACCTGAGCCGAAGGCAGAGGCTTTAACCCACTGAGCCACCCAGGCGCCCTGATAGCATTCAAGTTTTATGACCTGGCTGGATAGAATTGAGAAAAATTATCTCTTTTACCATCTTTATATATTTTTTTTCTTATTCACGTTGGGCTTTGAGACCAACTGTCCTCAAATAGGAGCTCTAAGCTCTATTAACAACAGGCATTCATCTCTGCTGATATTATGACCAAAGAAGCTACAAATAGTGATAATAGATACTCCATAGCACCACCATAGACAATGTTTTCCTAAAGTAAGGCCACCTGAGGTTAATAATGTGCTGTGGATATAGTGAGCAATCAGGAAGCTTTCGTCAAGGACAAATGGCTTCTCAACTGGAGGTCCAGTTCACCAGGAGAGGCTTTCCCATATATGCCTCCCTATTGTCAACATTATGACCCTCAGGACAAAGGTATAAGCAATGCTCTACAGAGATAGAGATTATCCTTGTCACCAACACTAGGTATATTTATTCCTCGCACAACAGTTGGTGCTCTCACCCACGGGTTGTATGAAGATAGAGGTGTCCTGCTGAGACCAGCAAAGGTGAGGCTAGGATCCTCAAAAGTGTGGGGTCACTCCCAGTGTCAAGCCTTAGTCAGATGGAGAAGAATAGAGTATATTTTCTCTCTCTCTTTCTCTGTCTCTTTCTTTCTCAATCTAGTGTCCTAATGTCCTGGGAGTTTGAGAGGGAACTCTTGGGTGGAGAGTATGATGGTATGGCCCCCTATGTAGACCAGTTAGGAGCTAGGAAGTCAGGACCTTCCCAAATCAAAAGGGAATTTTAGCTCATTAATCACTGCATGGAGACTCAGGATACGATTCTTTTCTCTTCCTCTGGACATGCTTGGAGAAGGGCTGGGACCAAGAGGGAAAAAGAAACAAGTTTATCACAAAATGTTAAGGAAAATAGATAGGAAATGAAACTAAATTATATATAATACATCCCAATTTGGGGTAATCTATATATATCCATACATAAATACACATAGTGCTTTTTATTTTCTTCCGTGTGTTCTATATTCTTCCCCCAGTGAGCAATCAGCATACATTACTTTTATAATAAGAAACACATAGACATTACTTTGAAACAAGAAAACAGAGGAATAGACTGTCGGCAGAATTCCAAATTAAAAAGAACACCAAATAAAGAGCTATGAGTGGCAATCATTGCTGGTTGCTACTCAGCTACCATTTCCTCTTCTCTCTTGTTAATAGAAAACTGATTTGATTCAAGATCAGTATGCCCAGCTGAAGAAGATTAACTATAATTGGTCCAAAGCTCATCCTTTGTCAGTAGTTGGTGTAAGGGTAGGCACATGATTGCGTTCTGGCCAATAAAACTTAAGTGGAAGACTGCTGGTAGCTGTTAAGGAAGATTTTACTCTTTGGTTAAAAATAACAAGGAGGGGAGCCTGAGTGGCTCACTCCATTAAGCATATGACTATTGATCTCAGTTCAGGTCCCAGTCTCAGGGTTGTGAGCACAAGCCCTGTGTTGGGCTCCACACTGGGCATGGAGCCTACTTAAACAATAAATAAGAAAGAGAGAGAATAAAAAAAAGGAAAAGCCCCCCTATGACCTTGTCCTTAGCCTTCATGTTAGGATGCTGTCCTATGAAGATAATATTTGGTGCTACAGCAGCCATCCTGTTGACCATGACAGAGACATGGCCAAATTGCAGAGATGGCAGGAAAAAAAGATGAAAAGACTTCAGATCTTCAATGACATTACTAAGCCGGCAAATTCACCCTGAAACTGCCCACTACCAGATTTGTTATATGAAATAATTGACTCTATATTGTTGAAGCTATTTTAGTTCATATTCTATTATCTGCTACCAAATACATCCTAGATATTCACGATCAAGAGATAAGGTTAGAAACCAGGAGTTGAGGATATAGTCAGATGGTTGAAGCCACTAGAAAAGCTAGGAAAAGTCACGTTCAATGGGATAAGTCAGAGATGATATTTTAAATATTTAACAACTGGTCCATCATGGACACAAAGAAATCGGGAAGGGCACTGGCCCTGCGAGAATGAGCATGAGCCATAAATAATTGATATGCCCATGCCAGTGTGGCCCAGCTGAATATCAGCACAGAATAGTTACAAAAGGCAAATTGGGAGACATAATTAAACCTGGTTGAGGATGAATTTTCTTGGACCAGATTTCCCACAGTGTGCCTCTTTGAAGGTTCTGGCTCTACCTTCTTGAAGCCAAGCCTTCTATCAGCTCAAAGTGGGTCAGTGGCTGGTTCAACTCAACGACAGTACCTAGGAGCTGTCAGTTTTTACACTGAACTGCAATCATTGTGGTGGTAGTAATTTTAAACTGTTGGGTTTTTTAAAAAAATTATTTAAAAAGTAATACATGGCGCCTGGGTAGCTCAGTGGGTTAAAGCCTCTGCCTTCAGCTTAGGTCATGATCCCAGGGTCCTGGGATCGAGCCCCGCTTCGGGCTCTCTGCTCAGCGGGAGCCTGCTTCCTCCTCTCTCTCTGACTGCCTCTCTGCCTACTCTCTCTCTGTCAAATAAATAAAATCTTTAAGGGGCGCCTGGGTGGCTCATTGGGTTAAAAAGTAATACATGGTATAGGTATAAAAATGCAAACTTCACAAAGTTAAAAAAATAATATAATAAGTGAGTCTCTCTTCCATCCTAGCGCCCCCAGAGGTACATTATTAACACTCTGTGGGATGCCTGGGTGGCTCAGTCGGCTAAGAGTTCGACTCTTGGTTTTGGCTCAGGTTGTGATCTCACGGTGGTGCGATCGAGCCCTGTGTCTGGCTCTGTGCTCAGTGTGGAGTCTGCTTCAGCTTCTCTCTCCCTCTCCCTCCCACTCATGCTCTTTCTCTCTCAAATACATAAACAAAACCTTAAAAAAGAAAATCTGTCACATAATTTCGCATACATTTTCTCTTCCTACACAAACACACATGTATGTATGCAGGTGTAGATCTCTCTGTATATTTAACATAAATAGGAGACTACTTGCATATATGTAGGTACTTCATTATTCCCACTCACTATTTCTACAACTTGTTCCATATCTGCGTAGGAATTTATTTCCTTCTTTCTTACAACTGTGTAGCATTCCATTGTATGGATGTACCATAATTTATTTAATGAATCCTCTAATGAGTAACAGGGTGTGTGCCATTACAAATGCAATAAACACTGTTTTAATCGGAGTGTTTTAGGGTGAAAGTAACAGAATACCCAACTAAAGGTTGTGTAAGTCACAGGACTGATTATCTTATGTAACAAGAGATCAAGAGCTAGGTGGTCTCAGGGTAGATTAATTCAGAGGCACAAAATGTCATTAAGGGACCAGATGCTTTCCCTTTTCTCTTGCCATCTGCAGAGTGATGAGGTTTGTATGTATGTATGTATGTATGTACATATTGAGTGATTGATCGATTGCCCTGGATTTGGAAGTAAGGTGACTGCCACAGCTCCAGACATTCTACCATCATCCAACTCTGTCCAAAGAGAAGTAAATATCTCCTTACACATCTCCTTTTCTCCAGAAGGAAAACTCTTCCCAGAAGCCACGCTGTGGATTTCCCCTCATGTATCATTGACTAGAATGTGCCAGCCATAAACCAGTCCTTGCCAAAGGGGAAAAAGAACTATCACTACTGGCTTATTCCAGTCAAGACTGATTCCCCAGGGCTAGAAAAGGACATGTTCTTCCTGAGCATGGTGTTTCCTGATACATGAACCAACTCAGGGTCCTATCAGCAAGAAGAAAGAGAAATGTCTATTGGATGGCAACCAAAAGGGTCCTCCACTAACACTCATATCCAGCGGCACGTACATATGCAAGTATATTCATTGGACAAAGTCTCTGCAAGAGACTTTCTGGGTCAAAAGAGTTTGTTCTTTCAAAATGCTGATAGACATCAATGGATGAATGGTAAACAAAATATGGCACACACATAAAACAGAAGATTGTTCAGCATTAAAAAGGATAAAATTCCAGCATATGCTACAACAGGGACAGATCTTGAGGACACTGTGTTGAGAGAAATAAGCCAGACCCCAAAGGACAAATATTATATAATTCCACTTATATGAGGTACCTAGAGTAGTCAAATTTGTAGAGACAGAAAGTAGAATGGGAGTTGCCAGGATCTACAGGGATGAGGAATGGAGAGTTACTGGTAAAGTTTTAGCTGGGGAAAATGAAAAGTTCTGGAGATGAATGACAGTGATGGTTACACAATAGCGTGAACAAACTTAATACCACTAAACTGTACACATGAAAATGGTTAAAATGGTAAATTTTAGGTTACGTATGATTAATCACAATAAAACAAATATTGGTAGATATTGCTAAATTGTCCTCAAAGAGGCTTTAGCATTTAACTCTCCCACCCCTTAGTGGATAGGGCAGTGCTTGGATTCTCCATGTTTTGCACCTAGTGCTAGATCAAGGGTCCCCCAGTGGTGACAGTGAGGGTCTTGGTAGATTTAAGAGACCCGCGATGTCTTTCTAAGATCAGCAACAGAAACGTGCAGTCTTAGGACTGAAAGAATCCCTGGGAGAGGAGGGTTGAGCAGGCATTCCCTCATTTTGGTGGCCTGGAGTGGCCACCAGCTCTGGGCTTCTCTCCTCAGGTCTGACCAACCCCACTGTGCTTGCTCCGGGACTCTGACACTTTAGCTCTCTGACAGAAGTGAGAAAGAACAACAGTCTAGTCCCTCACTTCCCTCTGTTAAGAAAAATTATCCAAAAATCGGAAATTCAGCAAAAAGATGACCGGATACTCTTTCAAAGCCACATGACTATGAGTCTGTGTAACAACTGGCCTACAACTCATCTGATTTTCTGAAGGAGGTAACTGTTTGACCTGATTAGGCTGAGCTCTGTAAAGTTACATCGAATGGGTAAAAGACTGGCATGTTTTGCAAATGACCTTTTCCCTCGTAGAGATGCAAATGACTTCTGTCTGGTAGAAAAGAGACACAGTTTGGTTGCCCTGTGAGGTCATCAGCTTGTTCTGTCTCTAACTCAGCCATCTTACCCCGGCGTTCTCGTCACTGACCAGATACACTTCTGTCCATTCTCCTTGGAACTAGCTTTGTCATCATGCTGGTTCCCCCATTAGTGACCTAAATAAATCTCTGACAAGGGCTCACAATATGTTTGTATGAGAATATGTCTTTACCTTTTGGAAAATCATACTTGGACATTCTTAGACCTGATGTCATGGGCTTTCAAAATGACTTTGTTAAATATGAAAGGAAGGGAATAACAGGAGGAATTTATGAAGCAGAAAAAGTTTGGCTTCTGATCCTAGCCTAGTTAAGGTGTTACCTACTTCACGCCTAGTCCCCAGAATTGACAAGTGGCTGCTGCAGAAGGCCTTGGTGACCCTCCTGCGTTTCCTTCCTAGCCCTACACCACCCACAAAGATAGGGACATCTGGCCAGCTGCCGACTCCAGGACCTCTGGCACCCCCAAATCCAGGCTGTGAGAACATCAAAATCTACCACTCATGTCTGGACCCTGCTTTGTGATTTGGGACTTCTTTCCCCCTGATGTCGAGCCGGACTGAAGATGCTGGTCGTGGCTGTGTCCCCCCTCCTCTGTACCCCTTCTCCCACCCTGTTTGGACAGGACTCTGACTCTTCCAACACCCAACAGTCTACTGCATCCTTACTTCACATGTCTCAGGGGCGGGCTGGGAAGTTCTCAGCTTCAGGGAATCACCCTTATCCTTTAACCTTTCCATCCAAGTGGCTCAAGCGGTGCCTTCCCAGGGTTTTCCTTCTCATGGCCACTTCATTCTAATTTTCCGTTCCCACTGAAAGCCTGTGTCATGCACTGTGGCTGTTTCCTTCTCTTGGTCCCAGCCCGGGAACCCAGGGCCCTCTTGCTTTCCCATCACCTGCCTAAGCAGCTGTGTGCAGCAGATCCTCATAAAGGTTTGGAGGTGGTTATGTCACAACAGTGCACAGCTGCCAGGGTCACATCTGAGTAGAGCCCACCAGCCTTCCTGCCCTCTGAATGTCGCCCTAGCCCTCCGTTCTGGGGCCTCCTGCTGTGCTCCCAGGATGGTAAGTCCCTCCCAGCTCCTTTCTCTAAACATCTGCCGCCTCCTCCCTTCTCTTCCCAAGCCCTCAGGGCTCTTTCTGGGGCAAGTGTAGCCCTGAGCTTCCAACCTGGATCTGACTGAGTGTTCACCTTTAACACAGAGGCCAGCCAAGTGGTCCCTTTGGACAAAATAAGACATTTCTCTACAAAGGAAAGGTGGCAGCAGTTGGTTCTTGTTTTAAAAAGTACAATTTTCTTCTCCCACCATACACGGGAGAGAATAATACAAATATATAGTGAAATGGAGGGAGGGAAGAGGGAATTCTTTTCTGTTATGTGGCTCTCAGGGAAATTGTTCCTAAATTTGCCATATTTATATGTTGTCTCTCTCTCAGAGCCCAAAACAAGAGCTGGATTCAGAATTGCCCTTTAAGGAAGAACATAGTTTTCCTAAAGGCAGAGCAAATCTTCTGGGAACAGATCGTTTGTGTCCTCCCCCAGGTACATAGTCCAAGGGCTCTGCATTCTATCACAAAATGATGGGGACCTAAGGAGATGCTCTCAGCAACTATGAGATTGTTCACTCCTGAAACAGCAGCACCTGTCAAGACAGCAAAACACTCCCTCACTGGGTATCGATTTATGATCTCCGTACATTAGCCAGCCAAGAAGTCCCCGCAGTTAGGTTGCATGTTGCAATTTCTAAAAATAAAACTTCCTCATTTTGAGTTTCACCAAGCCTTAGGTTTGGTTTTGCAACGTTACATATGTGCGCCCTACTTTTTACATTGTCTCAACTTTCTTATTGCTTTTGGGAAACTTCCCTTTGTGTGGAGAGACTGGCCTCAGAAAGCTTCCTGTTGACCTTCAGTATGGGAGGATACCAGACTGTATTAGTCTCCTTGGGCGGCTGTAACAGATTACCAGTGACTGCACGGTCTAAACCACAGAAACTTATTTCCCAGCTCTGGAGGCTGGGAAGCCCAAGATCAAGGTGCCAGCAAGGTAGGTTTCATTCTGAGGTTCCTTCTCTTGCCTTGTAGGAGGCTGCCTTCTTCCTGCGAGCTCTCTTCCTTTTGTGCACACAGGGATGGAGAGAGCTCTCCAGTGTCTCTTTGAGGGCATTCATCCCCTCTCGAGGGCCCCACCCTCATGACTTCATCTAATCCTAAACACCTCCTCAGGACCCCCACCTCCAAATACCATCACATTGCCCATTAGGGCTTTAAACTATGAATCTGGGTGTGGTGGTTGGGGTGGGGATGGAGACAACATTTAGTCTACAGTAGGTTCTCAGACTTTGGGGCAATCTCCCCAATTCCTAATCCTGTGATGTAAAATGACAACCAAGGCCACAGGTTGCCTCTTAAACTCTGCACAGTTCTCCTTTTAGCTTCCATGACTATATATAAATATATATATGTTTATATTAAATATATCAATTTATATTAAGTATATTAAAATATATATAAATTTTATATATATAAATAGGAAAGTGTATTTAAAATTATTACCCTCATTTTTAAAAGTTTTTTTTTTTAAATCCTCTTCAAATACTTCATTAGAATAGTAGGTAGTAGCATTCCTCTGAATGTCAACAAGTTTCTGCCAAATGTCCTTCTACTAGAGAAAGAGAAATTCATGCTAGATACAGGAAGAAGATGACAGTAAGTTCCTCTTTGTTGTGGTCTAAAAATAGTATAGAATGCCGCATGTTAAAATGTATTAAAAATGCACAATGGTTTTCTTTTTATCTCCATTTATGGACTGCGATTCATACATAAGAATGCTCTGTCACTGGAAAAGCATAAAAATCAAATATCACCATGGCATATTTATAATTGCTACTAGGAAAATATGCAGTGTTAAGACAGTGGGTGATTCTTTCCCCTTTGGTCTTTTTTTTCTTTCCCATGTTCTTATAATGTTAATTGTACATTTATTTCTTGAACAATAGTAAATAATGATGGCTAACATTGGTTGAATTCTTAGCATGTAGCAGCGACATGCCAAGTATTCACACTGCCTATCCCTTTAAAGTCTCACAAGAGCCCCACGAGGTAGATACTGTTATTATCTATGAAACCACACACAAAAAGTTAAATGTTAAGTATTTCTAATTTCCTCCCTGCTCTTCAACTCCTAGGAAGGTAGTTTCCTCGGAGGATTCTTTATTTTCCTTGGTCGGTACTGTTGGGGGAAAGTAAAGGTGGAGCCAGGAGAGAGTAGGCTAATTTGAAATAAAGAGCTGGAGACTCTGTGGGGCTGGAGGGAGCCAGGCTGAAAGGGGAGAATGAAGAGAAAGCGAGGGTGGCTAGGAGGGATAGCAGGAGGCTGGCAAGGGCCAGCAGGCTGCAAGAGGAGGCTAGAGAGAAAGGGAGACACATGCCATGGTCACTACAGAGAGGAAAGGAATTTGGGGAAACAGTGGAGAATTGGAGAGGATTTTCAAAGGTCAGGTACACAAAGTACAACTTACTTCTTCATAGCTCCAAGAAAGTCTCAATATAGACTCTGCCATATTTCATCTAATCTAAGACACCACTGCCTATAAGATATAATCAGTGGCAGGGTACATCATTATTTTATGTGCCAGCAAAAAGGTAGGGAGGGAGGGAGGAAAGAAAGAAATTAAGAGAGGAAGGAAGGCAAGAAGGAAGGATGGAAGGAAGGATGGAGGGGAGGGAGGGAGGGAAGGAGAAAGTACACATTCACTTCATTTGGAAACATGTTCTGATTTCAAAGATACACAATAGATTATTTTGTAATCCTCTCTCAGTGTATGGGTTTTCTTCTTTTTTTAAATCCAACATTATTTGGTGAGGTCGGATCTGAGCTGCCCAGGAAGGCTTGACTATATTTTAGTTACATGCATTTTACAGATAATATTGAACCTCAGAGAAGCTAAGTCACTTACCCCCAGGCTCACAGCTAATAAATGGAGAGCCAAGTTTCCAAACCAAGTCAGCCTGATTCCCAAACCTGTGTTCTTTACTTTTTAATTAATAGTCAATAGTCGGCCAGCATTCTACTAAACCTGTATTTAGTAACAAAAATAACCTTTGAATTAAAAAATAACAGCTTTAGGGGTGCATGGGTGGCTCAGTCATTTGAGCATATGACTTGGTTTTGGCTCAAGTCATGATGTCAGGGTCATGGGATTCAAGCCCTCTGTGGGGCTCACACTCAGCTTATCCCTCTCCTCTGCTCCTCCCCCTGCTCTCTCTAATAAGTAAATAAATAAAGTCTTTTTAAAAAATAACAGCTTTATATAACATCATTCATACACTGTTGTGATTCAGAAGTCCCTATCCCATCTGGAACAAAGTGTGAGAAACCATGACTTGGGCTTTGTGGCTCAAGAATTCCTCTCTCTTTTCAAATTATCTTTAATTGTATAAGGGTAGGATGGCCAAACACCTGACTATTCATCGGGGGGGGGGGGGGAGGGTCTAAAATCAAAGCAAATTCTGCACTTCTACTAAGCAAACATTTTGTTTTGGAGACAACAAAAGGGAAGCCTTCCTGTGATTCACAGAAACAGAGAAACATCAAGCTCCAGGACCGAGCTCTGAGGACAAGTTCTAGGATCTAGACCAAATATAGAAAATATAAATGGGTGAGCAGACCATGAACATAGGAAAAAGTGTTCAATCTCACTAATAATTACAAAAATCCCAAATTCTCTGATTCCACAACAGGTATCTGACAAGACGATTTTCCAACACTAACTGACACTTTTAACCATCTGGATCTTTTTTCATACTGGCCCTTCATCCAAGAATGCTCCCCTCACTGCCACTAATGAAAATCCTTCAAGGGAGAATCAAAAGCTTTCTTTTCGATAAATGCCTCCCAAATTCTCCAACAGGATTAATGGCTCTTTTTGGATTCTCTGATCATGATTCTGATTTTCTTCCTCTTTGGTTTACAGGTTGTTGATAAAAGACCTCTTTTTTTTTTTTTTTTTTTTTAACTTATTTATTTGACAGAGAGAGATCACAAGTAGACAGAGAGGCAGGCAGAGAGAGAGAGAGGGAAGCAGGCTCGCTGCTGAGCAGAGAGCCCGATGCGGGACTCGATCCCAGGACCCTGAGATCATGACCTGAGCCGAAGGCAGCGGCTCAACCCACTGAGCCACCCAGGCGCCCCGATAAAAGACCTCTTAAGTAGATTATGAGCTCTCTGAAGACAGGCATCATTTGCTTGTTTGTTGACTTGTTTTTAATGAATGCATGCTTGTATAAAGCTTGAGCACAGTGACTGCTATGTCACTGACATAGGGGAGCTGACTGAGGCCCAGAGCAAGGACCACTGTAAGAGACCAGAATATGTCACCCCAAATATGTCTCTTTGGTCTTAAGGTTTACTTTGAGCTTATGTTTTTAAGACACAGCAGATGGAGAAGAAGCTCTGAGAGCAGGTTAGAAGTTACCATTTTATAAGGGAATTTTACATTTATAAAGGAAATCTCCACTTGTAAGGGTATACCAGAAAGAGAATGAAGACTTTAGATCACAAGAGACTTACCAATAGAGAAGGCTCTGCCTTAAATCTATATTAATAAACCTTATCCTTGCTGACTGTACTCTTCCTGGTCACTTCCCATAAATTGCCTCCACACACTTCCTTTGTTTTAGCTAAAGATAGTATTTAAGCTCAAGTTCTAGCCACCTCTTTAAACAATTCTTCCCTGAGTTTCTCCCATATATATAAGATACACATGTTAATAAACTTTGGTTTGTTTTTCTTGTGTTCATCAGTCTTTCACAACAGAGGCCCCAGCCAAGAATGTAGACGTAGATCGAAAAGGTTTTCTTCCCTGCCTTACACCACCTAACAGTTGAACCAGATGGACCTGAGAATGTAACTGGATTTTTCCTCTGTGAGCACTCCGGTAGCTACTCTGGTGGTACTATTCTTTAATAACAGTAACAACAACAAACAAATATATCAAAAACCAAAAACCTAAGTACATAAGGAATGAAAGAAAACTTTGAGGGGTAATGTTCTATTGCCTTTTCTTCAAATGTTATTATGGAAATTGTCAAACAGTTGAATCATAAAGTTGAATCAAAAAGTTGTAATAGATGGCAGAATGAATTTCATCTATATTCATTAGTTGCTAACATTTTTTGCCCTTTTTCTGAACAATTTGAAAATAAATTGTACACCCAGATACCACGTGATTATTTCAGTATGCATCTCCTAAAAATAAGAACATACACCTACATAACCATAATAATATTATCGATTATAAAATAATTTCTTTTTTTTAAGATTTTATTTATTTATTTGACAGAGAGAGATCACAAGTAGGCAGAGAGGCAGGCAGAGAGAGAGGAGGAAGCAGGCTCCCCGCGGAGCAGAGAGCCCGATGTGGGGCTCGATCCCAGGACCCTGAGATCATGACCTGAGCCGAAGGCAGCGGCTTAATCCACTGAGCCACCCAGGCGCCCCTATAAAATAATTTCTTAACATTATCCAATTCAAATGCAAATTTCCCCCAACTACCCCCAAAATGTCTTTTACAATTAGATTTTGTTTTGTTTTATTCAATTAGAATCTAATCAAGGTTTATACATTGCATTTCATTATTTCTCTTTAGCTTCCTTCCATATAGAACAATCCTTCAATTACGTTAATTACTTATGATATTTACTTTTTAAAAGTACAATCCATATCTATGTCTTACAGGATGTTCCACTACCTGATTGTGTGTGTGTGACAGAGAGAGAGAGATGCAGTGTAATGTGTCCTTCTACCCTCTGTGTTTCCTATTAAATACTGAGGTTGGGTGATTCAGATGAAAACTTTTTGGTAAAATTGTTTCCCAGGTGATGCTTTACATGTCATAGAGCTCGTCATCAGAAGGCACACATCAGGTGTCCCACTCTTAGCGATGAGGCTGAACTGCATGGTTGAAGGGCTGATCAGCTGACCATTTGCAATGAGTAAAGACCTTGTGGAGTGACACCCTGTTCTACCTTGCTCATTTTTGTAGCTTTCACTTCCTATCACAGGCCACACCCAAAAGGTGGATGAGTTCTACCTCGGCTCTACAAACTAGAGTTGAGCACAAGCATCCAGATCTCACGAAGTTACTTCCTTTAATGGGTTATTCTGGAGTAATGGAGACCCTGCAGCCCTAGGAGATGGTGGTAGGGATCCCCAGAGCAGGTATTGACGCGGGTAACAAATTTTCTGTTGATGCCTCAGGCTGAGTTTCCAGACCGATACTAAGTGCTTGGGAGGAGCTGCCTTTTTTCAGAGACGGTCGGAGGAGGCTGCCCAGAGCTTTGGAAAAGGCAGAAAAAACATTTTTTTTTTTTTTAACTGTCATTTCAAACCTGAGAACAGTTTTCTGTTTTGCAGTAAGTGAAGACTTGGAATCTCCCTCAGTTCTTGGGAAACCACTTGCCTAGTTCATTAATGTTATGTAAATTTTCAACAGGAAATGTTTGAGCTAAATTGCTTGTTATAATATAAGAGGGTGCCTATGCTTTTGCATAGTCATATTTCTTCAGAGTTTGTTCCCTTATGAGAAACGTTATTTTGTTTTGTTTGGTTTGGTTTGGTTTTGGGACATGTGTGTGGGTTGCTTAACCATGGTTTAAAAATCCTCTGCACCTAGGGCACATAATGCATGGAGCACTGGGTATGGTGCCTAAACAATGAATTCTGGAACACTGAAAAGAAATTTTAAAAATAAATAAATATTTTTATAAAATTCTCTGCACCTGAAAACTGTTTCTCATTCTGGTGGAGCGGAGTGGAAGGGGCACCCCAAGAAACAGTATGTGTGTATTTATCAAGTAATCATGAGGGCACCATCCACAGAAGCTCTTTCAAACTGAGTGAAAGAGTGTGAACAGACCGGCTGCAATCTGGGCCCTAACCCTGGGCATTCCCAGAAATACCCATTTGCAGGGTAGCTTAAAATCATCTTATCTGGGTGTGAAAGTAAAATGTGACCTCCCTGTGATATAGCTTGATACAGTGCACAGAATGCTCTTATACTAATACACACACATAAAACGTCTCTGAAAAAAACAGTGTGTGGGGGGCTCCTGGGGGGCTCAGTCAGTTAAGCATCTGCCTTCAGCTCAGGTCATGATCCCGGAGTCCCAGGATTGAGCCCACATCAGGCTCCCTGCTAAGTGGGGAGTCTGCTTTTCCCTCTGGCCCTCACCCCCCACCCTTGTGCTCTTTCTCTCTCTCCCCCACCCTCTCAAATAAATAAATAAAATCTAAAAAAAAAAAAAAAAAGAAAAGAAAAGAAAAAGCAGTGTGGGCTAGGAAGTAGTGGGCACAGACAGAAGAGACGCACATAAAGAAGCCCCCACTGCCATCACTGGCAGCTTTGAGAGAGAACAAAAGGGCACATGTTGGCTACCAAATCCTTTCACATTTTAAACAGCAAAGACTGTCTTCTTCATCCAGGAGTGGAGGGCAGCATCGATACAATGTCACTAAAATTGAATCAGTGCTTGGTAAATAGCAATTCTGTCATCCGCTGGCCTTGATATGTTATCGATGGGTCAGAATTTAGCCATTAGAGTGGATCTCTCCAGTGGGATGAACACATTATCCAAAAGCTTCTTGTTGGCATAAAGTTGTTCATTCTTCCTTACGTTCTTGCTAATATCTGCAGACTAAGTGGTAATGTCACCTCCTTAATGCCTGATTGGTAATTGGTATCTTCGCTTATTTTCCTTACGATCTGGCAGAAGATTTATCAATGTTATTAATCTCTAATAACCAGTTTTTGATTTCAATGATTTTCTCTTTGCTTTCCATTTCATTTATTTCTGCTTTGATCTTCATTATTTCCTTTCTTTTGCTTCCTTTACTTTAATTCGTCTCATTTTTCTAGTTTCTTAAGGTGGATACTGAGGTCATCAATTTGAGACCTCTCTTTTATTCTAAGATGGGCATTTAATGCTACAAATTTCCCCCTACTGCTCCTTTTGCAACATCCAAAAAATTCTATCATGTTTTTATGTTCACTCGGTTCAAAGAAGAATTTCTAATGTCCTTTTTAATTTCTTCTATTACCTATGGCTTATTTAGAAGTATGTTATTTAGTATATAAGTTATTTGAGAATTTTTCCAGAAGTCTGCAATTTATTTCCAATCTAATTTCACTATAATTAAGAAGATATTTATTATGGCTTTAATCTTATAAAATTTATTGAGACTAGTTTTACGGCCCAAAATATGGCCTACTTGGTAAATTTTTCATTTGCACTTGAAAATGTATGTTTTGCTTTCTTACACCATACACAAAAAATAAACTCAACATGGATAAAAGACCTATATGTGAGATCTGAAACCATAAAATTCCTAGCAGTAATCTTTCTGGTATCTGCCATAGAAACATCTTTTTTCTTGTCTCCTTTGGTAAGGGAAACAAAAACAAAATTAAACAATTGTGACTACACCAAAATAAAAAGCTTCCACACAGTGATGGAAATCATCAACAAAACAAAAAGGCACCTACTAAACGGGAGAAAATATTTGCAAATGCTATATCTGATAAGAGGTTAATATCCAAAATATATAAATAACTTATACAACTGAACACAAAACACATAATCCAATTAAAAAATGAGCAGAAGACATGAAAAGACATTTCTCCAAAGAAGACATACAAATGGCCAATAGACACAAGAAAAGATGCTCAACATCACTAATCATCAAATGAAATAGCACCTCACACCTGTCAAAATGGCTAGAATCAAAAAGAGAAGAAATTAAGTGTTGGCCAGGATGTGGAGAAAAAGGAACCCTTGTGCACTATTGGTAGGAATGCAAGCTCCTGTAGCCACTGTGGAAAACAGTATGGTTGTTCCTCAAAACATTAAAAATAGAATTACCAAGGAGGAGGAGCAAGATTGCAGAGGACTAGGAGACCTAAATATCACCAGGTCCCAGGAGTTCAGCTAGATAGTTATCAAACCATTCTGAACAGCTACAAACTCAACAGGAGAGAGAAGAGGAGCAGCAATTCTAGGAACAGAAAATCGACTACTTTCTGGAAGGTAGGATGTGCAAAGAAGTGAATCCTAGGCAATATTTGGGAAGATAGACGGCAGGGGGAGGGGCTGGTTCCTGGCATGTGAGAGAGCAGCAGAGCACAAAATCAGAACTTTTAAAAGTGTGCTCCACTGAGGGACATTTCTCCAGGGGCTAAGCGGTGGTGGAACCCTCGGAGGGACAGTGTGGTCTCAGGACCTGCAGGGTCACAGAAAGACCACTGGTGTCTCAGTGTGGCAGAGTACCCAGGTATCGGAGGGCGCAGGCAGCAGAGACAGAGCTGAGGAGTTACCTTAAACTGTAATCTGAGGAACAGTTGGGCTACTACTCTTCGAGCAGGGACCCAACAAGCAGCAGATCTGGGGAGACTCACCCTCCTCCTCCGGGAGGAGCGGTGCAGGAGCTCGCTGCAGAAATCAGCTGGGTTTGGAGACTCCAAACAGGGGCGTGCACCAGAGATAGAAATGCTCAGTCACATGCCGGTTGAGCATAGAGTGCAGCTGGAGACCAGGAAGACGGGAGATATTGACTGCTTTACTCTGAGGGTGCACTGAGGAGTGGGGCCCCTGAACTCTAGGCTCCTACGGGGTCAGAGATTGGTCAGAGGCCGCCATTTTCATTCTAGTCCTCCAAAGCTCTGTGGAAAGCATTCAGGGTACGAAAGCTCTGAGAACGAACCTGAGCAGATTACTTAGCCTGGCCGCGGGCAAGGGTGGGGAAATTCTGCCTTAGGCAAACACATTTGAGAATCACTGCAACAGGCCCCTCTCCCAGAAGATCAGCAAGAACATCCAGTCAAAACCAAGTTCACTGATCAATGAGAACTGCTAGGGGAAAGCAACACATAGAATTCATGACTTTTTTCCCATGATCCTTTAGTCTTTCAAAGTTAACTTTTTTAAATTTTTTCTTGCTCTATTTTAAAAATTTTTCCTCTTTCCTATTTTAAAGTTTTTTAACTATTTCATCTTATCAATACCTTTTTAAAAATCTTTTTAAATTTCCATTATTATAGTCATATTTTATCCCTTCATTGTATTTAACCTTATTTTTTGTATACATATAGGTTTTTTTTTCTTTAGAATTTTGGGATACAATTTCTTCTAATAGATCAAAATATACCCTAAATCTAGCATATGGCTTTGTTCTAGTCTCTAGCCTGACCACATTCTTTACTTTTTTTTTCTTTTCTTACCTTTTTCAAACAACTTCTTATCAATTCCTTTTTTAGAGTGTTTTTAAATTTTCATCTGTACAGTCATATTCCATCCCTCAATTGTGTTTAACCTTATTTTTGTATATATGTGTTTTTCTTTCTTTAAAATTTTGGAAGGTAGTTTCTTCTAACAGACCAAAATATACCCAAAATCAAGTGAGTGACTCTGTTCTATTCACCAGTCTAATTAGAGATATATATATATATATATATATATATATATATATATATACACACACACACACACCCACACATACATATCTATATATATATAAACAATATATATATAAATTTAATATTATTTAATTTTAATAGTTATTGAACCATTGTTAATTATTTAATAATTTTAATTAATAATAATTAGTAATTGAATAATTGTTTGTTGATTATTATTAATAGTTAAATTTAATAATATTTAAAATAAATATTTATAAATATTTTATATATATATTTTTTCATTTTTCCCCCTTTGTTCTCTCCCTGGTTTCTGGTCTCTTCTGATTTGGTTAGTGTATATTTTCCTGGGGTCGTTGCTACCCTTTTAGTATTTTGTTCTCTCATTCACCTATTCTTATCTGGATAAAATGACAAGGTGGAAAAACTCACCACAAAAAAAAGAACAAGAGGCAGTAGAGATGGTTAGGGACCTAATCAATACTCAATACAGACATTAGTAATACGTCAGAACTAGAGTTCAGAAGGACTATTATCAAGGTACTAGCTGGGCTCAAGAAAAGCATGGAAGATATTAGAGAATCCCTTTCTGGAGAAATAAAATCCCTTTCTGGAGAAATAAAATAACTAAAATCTAAGCAAGTTGAAATTAAAAAAGCTATTAATGAGGTACAATAAAAAATGGTGCTAGAGTAAATGAGGCAGAAGAGAGAATTCATGATATAGAAGACCAATGATGGAGAATAAAGAAGTTGAGCAAAAGAGAGATAAACAACTCTGGATCATGAGGGGAGAATTTGAGAAATAAGTGATACCATAAGATGAAACAATATTAGAATAATTGGGATCCCAGAAGAAGAAGAAAGAGAGAGAAGGGCAGAAGGTACATTGGAGAAAATTATAGCAGAGAATTTCCCTAATTTGGTGAAGGGAACAAACATCAAAATCAATAAAAATAGGTCAACACCCCATCATCTAATAGTAAAATGCACAAGTCTCAGTGACAAAGAGAAAATCCTGAGAGCAGCTCAGGACAAGAGGTCTGTAACATATAATGGTAGAAATATTAGATTGGCAGCAGACCTATCCACAGAGACCTGGCAGGCCAGAAAGAGCTGGCATGATCTATTCAGAACATTAAACAAGAAAAAAATGCAGTCAAGAATACTATATCCAGCTAGGCTGTCATTGAAAAAGGAGAAATAAAACGCTTCCAGGACAAACAAAAACTAAAAGAATTTGCAAACACCAAACTAGCCCTAACAGGAAATATTGAAAGGGGACCTCTAAGCAAAGAGAGAGCCTAAATGTAACAGACCAGAAAGGAACAGAAACAATATACAGTAACTTACATTCATATGGCACGAAATTCATATCTTTCAATAGTTACCCTGAATGTAAATGGGCTAAATGCCCCCAATCAAAAGACACAGGGAATCAGAATGGATAAAAAAACAAGACCCATCGATTTATGCTGTCTACAAGAAACTCATTTTAGACCCAAAGACACCCCCAGATTTAAAATGAGGGGATGGAAAACAATTTACCATGCTAGTGGACATCAAAAGAAAGCTGGGGTGGCAATCCTTATGTCAGACAAATTAGATTTTAAGCCAAAGATCATAAAAAGAGATGAGGAAGGACACTATATCATACTTAAAGAGTCTGTCCAACAAGAAGATCTAACAATGTCCCTAACATGGGAGCACCAAATTATATAAACCAATTAATAACAAAATCAAAGAAACACATCAACAATAATACAATAATAGTAGGGGACTTTAACACCCTCCTCCCATGAAATGGACAGATCATCTAAGCAAAAGACCAAAAAGGAAATAAAGGCTTTAAATCACACACTGGGCCAGATGGACATCACAGATATATTCAGAACACTCCATCCCAAAGCAACAGAATACACATTCTTCTCTAGTGCACATGGAACATTCTCCAGAATGTCCAGGATAGATCATATCCTGGGTCACAAATCGGGTCTTAACTGGTACCAAAAGATTGGGATCATTCCCTGCATAATTTTAGGCCACAACACTCTGAAACTAGAACTCAATCACAAGAGGAAATTTGGAAAGAACTCAAATACATGGAGGCTAAAGAGCATCCTACTAAAGAATGAATGGGTTAACCAGGAAATTAAAGAAGAATTGAAAAAACTCATGGAAACAAATGAAAATGAAAACACAACTGTTCAAAATCTATGGGACACAGCAAAAGCAGTCCTGAGAAGAAAGTATATAGCCATACCAGCCTTTCTCAAGAAACAAGAAAGGTCTCAAGTACACGACCTAACCTTACATCTAAAGGAGCTGGAGAAAGTACAGAAAAGAAGGTCTAAACCCAGCAGGAGAAGAGAAAGCATAAACATCAGAAGCAGAAATCAGTGAAATAGAAACCCAAAGAACAGTAGAACAAATCAATGGAACCAGGAGCTGGTTCTTTGAAAGAATTAGTAAGATGGACAAACCCTTGGCCAGACTTGTCAAAAAGAAAAGAGAAAGGACTCAAATTCATAAAATTATGAATGAAAGAGGAGAGATCATAACCAACACTGGAGAAATACAAACAATTATAAGAACATATTATGAGCAACTATATGCCAACAAATTAGGCAATCTGAAAGAAATGGATGCATTCCTAGAGATGTATATGCTACCAAAACTGAGCCAGAAAGAAAGAGAAAACCTGAACAGACCCATAACCAGCAAGGAAATTGAAGTTTAAAAAATCTCCTAACAAACAAGAGCCCAGGGCCAGATGGCTTCCCAAGGGAATTCTACCAAATATTTAAAGAAAAATTAATACCTATTCTTCTGAAGCTGCTCCAAAAAATAGAAATGGAAGGAAAACTTCCAAACTCATTTATGAAGCCAGCATTACTTTGATCCCCAAACCAGACAAAGTCCCCATCAAAAAGGAGAATTACAGACCAACAGCCCCAGTCCACTGCCTGGTATAGAGTTTGAGCTCAGTTAATAGTAGTCGGTATAACAAGGAGATACCACCTCACACCAGTCAGAATGGCTAAAATTAATAAGTCAGAAATGACAGATTTTGGCGAGGATGTGAAGAAAAGGGAAACCTCCTACATTGTTGATGGGAATGAAAGATGATGCAGACCACTCTGTAAAAGTATGGAGGTTCCTCAAAAAGTTGAAAATAGAGATACCCTACGACCCAGTAGTCAAACTAGTGGGTATTTACCCTAAAGATACAAATGTAGTGATCTGAAGGGGCACATATAAACTATGTTAATTATACTTGAATTAAAAAAAAAAAAGAAAAGGTGTGTTTTGCTCTTATTGGGTGGAACGTTTTAAGTCAAGTTCATTGATAATGTTGTTCAAATCTTCTAAATCCTTAAGGATTTTCTATCTTCCTGGGTAGAATGGTAATGAGATCTTCAACCACACTTTGTTTATTCCTCCCTGCTTTAGTCTTCGCTTTATGTATTTTGAAGATCTGTTAGGCATATGAACATTTATGATTTTTATATCTTCTTGATGAATTGACAAATTGTCATTTTTTTTTTAAGATTTTATTTATTTATTTGACAGAGAGGGAGATCACAAGTAGGCAGAGAGGCAGGCAGAGAGAGAGGAGGAAGCAGGCTCACCTGCGGAGCAGAGAGCCGGATGCGGGGCTCGATCCCAGGACCCTGAGATCATGACCTGAGCCGAAGGCAGCGGCTTAATCCACTGAGCCACCCAGGCGCCCCTGACAAATTGTCATTTTAAAGTAACTTTATCTCTATGAAATCAACTCTGTCTGATACTAATATAGCCACCTTAGCTTTCTTCTGACTAAAATTTGCATGTATGTCTTTTTCCATCCTTTTACTTTTACCCTAAGTAATTTTATCTATTTATTTATTTATTAATTAAAAGCCATGTGTGTGTCTGTGTGTGTGTGTGTTTTAAAGATTTTATTTACTTATTTGAGAGAGAGAGAGAGAGAGCACAAGGAGGGGGAATGGCAGGGGGAAAGGGAGAAGCAGGCTCCCTGCTGAGCAGGGGCTTGATCCCAGGATCCTGAGTCCCTGCTCATGACTAGGACCAATGGCAGATGCTTATCCAACTGAGCCACCCAGGCACCCCTGCTAAGCAACCTTATATTTAAGTGTGTTTCATGTAGGCAGCATTTCATTTGGTCTTGTTTTGATAACTAATCTGACATTCTTTGTCTTTTTTTTTTTTTTTTAAGAGAGAGAGAGCATGCATGTGGCAGGGTTGAGGAGCAGAAGGAGAGGGGGAGAGAGAATTCTAACCAGACTCCAAGCACAGTGGGGAGCTAGACCCAGGGCTGGATATCACCACCCTAAAATCATGACCACAGCTGAAATCAAGAGTCAGATGCTTAACCAACTAAGCTACCCAGGTATCCCAACATAATTAGGTTTTCAGTTTATCATCTTCCTATTTGTTTTTCATTAGTCCTATATGTCCTTTGTTTCCTTTTTCTGCCTACTTGTAGATCAACTGAGCATATTTATGATTCTACTTTAACTCCTTTACTAGTTTATTAGCTATAATTCTGTTTCTTTCTTTTTTTTTTTAAGATTTTATTTATTTTTTTTTCAGAGAGAGAGAGAGAGAGAGCAAGAGCTAGCACAGGCAGACAGAGTGGCAGGCAGAGACAGAGAGAGAAGCAGGCTCCCTGCCAAGCATGGAGCCCGATGTGGGACTTGATCCCAGGACACTGGGATCATGACCTGAGCCGAAGGCAGCCGCTTAACCAACTGAGCCACCCAGGCGTCCCCTGTTTCTTTATTTTAATGGTTGCTTTAGGGTTTATTGCATATGTCTTTAAGTTATCACAATCTACCTTCAAGTGATATTATACCATTTCACATATCATATAAGAACCCTACAGTAGTATGTTTCCATTTCTCTCCTCCCAGCCTTTATACTATTGTTTTCATGCATTTTACTTTGACATATGTTAGTAAACCCCACAATACATTGTTATTATTTTTGTTTAAACTGTCAATTATCTTTTGAGATGTTTAGGAATACAGCCCTGCCGTAAGGGAGACTTTCTCAGCCTGTGATCGGCAATCTGCATTGGGACTGAGAGTCAGAAAATGCCTGGGGCCCCAAGACTTTCTCAAGAGCTTCCTGTTAGTATTTCCCAGCCAGTGTTAAGAAGCATGAGAGCCAGCATAATGACAAAGATGAGATTAAGGACACCACCTTCCTCGTAAACCTAATGCCTTTTTTTTTTTTTTTAAGATTTTATTATTTATTTACAGGAGAGAACACAAGCAGGGGGAGCGGGAGAGGGAAAAGCAGTCTCCCTGATGAGCATGGAGGCCAAACACGGGACGCGGTCCTAGGACCCTTGGATCCTGGCCTGAGCTGAAGGCAGATGCTTAACCGACTGAGCCACCCAGGTGTTCCTTAAACCTACTATTCCTGATGGCCCCAAGTAGCTGTCCTTATGTTAAGGAAGAAAGAACTATCACTTAGAGCAACCAGTAAATAACTGAAATTTCAGAATGCTGAACTATGTAAATGAGATTTTATGTGCTATTTGGCCGTGGTTACCCGGTCATATAGCTGGCAGGAGGCCAAAAGCTGGAAAGTGTCAGCAGGAACTTATACTGTCCACAAGACCACATGTCAGACCTGCAAGCTGCTCTTGAACCACAGGATTCCCAATCTGGTTGCCCCAAAGTCTGACATTTGATTTTACTCCTTTGAGCACAACCCCCTCCTCCAGGCCAGCCTTCTGTTTTACCTGGAGCCTCATACCTGTCATAGTGACAAGTCAGACCAGTAGCCTTCTCCACATTTACCACACCAGATTCCCCTCTGCTACTCCTTACAAGGTCTCCCCGACACTATTCAAGGGCCAGTGGTCTGCATGCTGGACGAGACTTACGCTAGGGTCTGCC